>NC_053393.1:261266565-261605351 GCF_905171765.1 Bufo bufo
ACATCCCAAAGATGCTCTATTGGGTTGAGATCTGGTGACTGTGGGGGCCATTTTAGTACAGTGAACTCATTGTCATGTTTAAGAAACCAATTTGAAATGATTCGAGCTTTGTGACATGGTCCTGCTGGAAGTAGCCATCAGAGGATGGATACATGTTCTCATTCTGTTTACGCCAAATTCGGACTCTACCATTTGAATGTCTCAACAGAAATCGAGACTCATCAGACCAGGCAACATTTTTCCAGTCTTCAACAGTCCAATTTTGGTGAGCTTGTGCAAATTGTAGCCTCTTTTTCCTATTTGTAGTGGAGATGAGTGGTACCCGGTGGGGTTTTCTGCTGTTGTAGCCCATCCGCCTCAAGGTTGTGTGTGTTGTGGCTTCACAAATGCTTTGCTCCCATACCTCGGTTGTAACGAGTGGTTATTTCAGTCAACGTTGCTCTTCTATCAGCTTGAATCAGTCGGCCCATTCTCCTCTGACCTCTAGCATCCACAAGGCATTTTTGCTCACAGGACTGCCGCATACTGGATGTTTTTCCCTTTTCACACCATTCTTTGTAAACTCTAGAAATCGTTGTGCGTGAAAATCCCAGTAACTGAGCAGATTGTGAAATACTCAGACCGGCCCGTCTGGCACCAACAACCATGCCACGCTCAAAATTGCTTAAATCACCTTTCTTTCCCATTCTGACATTCAGTTTGGAGTTCACGAGATTGTCTTGACCAGGACCACACCCCTAAATGCATTGAAGCAACTGCCATGTGATTGGTTGACTAGATAATTGCATTAATGAGAAATAGAACAGGTGTTCCTAATAATTCTTTAGGTGAGTGTATAGTACTGGGGGGGGGGGGGTTCTATATACTACACAGGGGGCATTCTACAGAAGGGGGCATTTTATATACTACATATGCTACAGAGGGGGCATTTTATATACTAGAGAGGGGGGGAATTCTATATACTACTGAGGGGGACGATTCTATACAATACAAGGGGAGCCAATGTATATCCGTGGGCCATTATATATACTACAGAGGGGGCCATTATATATACTATCAACACAGAGGGGGCATTATACTATGAGGGTGGGAGGGCTGAGAGCATTAAACAGAATCCTAGCACTACAGGGGGAATTATAATACAGGTGAATTCATACATATGGGCACTACATGGTACATTATAATGCAGAGGAGACTTCAGCTGGGCTTTATAAATACTAGGGCTACTAAAAGGGGCATTATAACTACTGGGGACACTATGGGGGCTTTATTACTATTGTGGGCTCTAAAGGGTGCCTTATAGAGGGACCTTGCTACTGCTTGGGGCCATATGGGGGCATTTTTAGTATTGGGTGTACTTTGGAGGCATTATTATTCAACATAATATGGAGGGCATTACTACTAATGGGGTTGCTATTGGGGGTACTGTAGGGAGCACCATTACTATTGCAGCAGTCTGGGAACAGTATTACTAGGTTTTACTATTTGTATGGTACTGTAATACAGTACAGTGTTGGTGGTAGCAGCAGGATGACAATGATGGGACACCTGGATGGGAAGGATGATGAAAAGTGAGAAATCTAATGTGTCTGTGTGTCAAAATTTACAGAGACTAGACACAGCTGAAATGATTTGTTAAGGCGGTCTGGTCCAAATGGAGAAGCTGAGGAAAGAGAACGTCTACATCAGAGAGGACATCACTCAATGTGGTGCTGTATTTTTCTGTATGTGCTACAGTGCTGTATGTAATGTTCATCCACATGTGACTTTAGCAGTAGGGCTAGGGGAAGGGGTTGGGAGTTGGATTAAGAATTTGTAAGGAAGGGAATCGGGTAGGGGGGGGGGGCATTTTAATTTTCACCTCAGGCAGTGGTGGAAAAGCTAGAATCAGCAACATCCTTGCACTAATAATAATAATAATAATAATAATAATTATAGAGCAAGAACCATATATATATATATATATATATATATATATTGTGGGGATTTGCTCTGGTAGACAGGCTTGCGGACGCAGTACAGAGGCAATGACAACGTCTTTAACTTAAATAGTGCAGTGTTTTATTCACACAGACGTAGAGTGACAAAATAACAATTTCAGGAAAAACAGTCACCTTGAGTCTGGTGTTTGTTCACACCAGGCTGCAGCACATAAGTCCTTGTGCTTTTGTCCACCAGCAATGTAGCAGGCCTAGTCCAGGCCCAAACACTCAAGCTCCAACACTCAGATTGCCAGCACTCCACTAGCAGATGGAGGATAATCCACACAGCTGAACTTACTGGCTGGGTTTTTATATCCCAGCCAAAACCCGGCCTGGAACCGTGGGGAACAGCCACCCACCCTGCTCTTTGGCTGCTCCCAATAAGAACCGGCCCGGATTGGCTTTACAGCCATTCTGACAGCTGAAGTGTCAGACTGCACTACAGAACTGACACTTCAGGGAAAAAATCTGGTTCTTACCTCACCGAGGCCAGGAACCTCGGTGACATGTATCTTCCGTCAATGACGGCTCCTTGTTCCTTCTTACATACCTCCCCGCTTTGTTCAACCCTGAGGGGGTGAACACTTGCCAGACAGTGTACGCGGGACAAGGCATCCGCGTTTCCCTGTAACCTGCCTGCCCTGTGTTCCACGGAAAACAAAAATTTTTGCAAAGATAAGAACCACCTGGTGACCCGAGCATTCCTCTCTTTGGCCTGGCTCATCCATTTCAGAGGGGAGTGGTCGGTCACCAGACGGAACCTTCTCCCCAAAAGGTAGTACCGGAGAGACTCGAGTGCCCACTTGATAGCCAGGCACTCTCTCTCCACTATACTGTACCTAGTCTCGGCTGGGGTGAGCTTCCGGCTGAGGAAGACAACGGGATGCTCCTCCCCGTCAATATCTTGAGATAGTACAGCACCGAGACCTACCTCGGAGGCATCGGTCTGCACTATAAACTCCCATTTGAAGTCGGGCGTCACCAAAACCGGGGACCCACACAGGGCCGACTTCAAAGCGGAGAAAGCCTTTTCCACCTGCTCATTCCAGTGGACCGTCACTGACTTGCGTCCCTTCAAAAGGCCTGTCAATGGTGCGGCGACTGTAGCAAAATTGGGGACAAACCTCATATAGTACCCCACCATACCCAGGAACGACTTTACTTGCCGAGTAGTGACAGGTCGGGGCCAATTCCTAATTGCCTCAATTTTGTTCACCTGAGGTTTGATCATTCCGCGCCCAATGACATACCCCAGGTACTTGGTCTCTTCTAACCCTATCGAGCACTTTTTTGGGTTAGCGGTTAAGCCAGCCTTCCTAAGGGAGTCCACTACAGCCTGTACTTTAGGTAAGTGACTTTCCCAGTCGGTGCTATGGACAACAATATCGTCCAGGTACGCCGAAGCGTATCGACGCTGTGGACGGAGTACAATATCCATTAACCTTTGAAATGTGGCGGGAGCCCCATGTAGACCAAAGGGTAATACCTGGTACTGATACAGCCCCTCTGGCGTGATGAAAGCCGTTTTTTCTTTGGCCGCCTCTATCAAGGGTACCTGCCAGTACCCTTTGGTGAGGTCCAACACAGAAAAATACCAGGCTTGGCCCAACTTTTCAATAAGCTCATCCACTCGGGGCATGGGATACGCGTCAAACTTGGACACCTCATTAAGTTTGCGGAAGTCATTACAGAACCGCAATGTCCCGTCTGGCTTGGGTATTAATACTATCGGACTGGCCCACTCACTTTTTGACTCCTCGATGACACCCAGCTGGAGCATTAGCTGCACTTCCTCCGTGATGGCTTGTCACCGAGCCTCGGGTACCCGGTACGGTTTTAACCGGACTTTCGCCTGAGGCTCAGTGACAATGTCATGCCGGATTACGGACGTGCGTCCAGGGAGGTCTGAGAACACATCCGTATTCCGGCTAATGAACTCCCTGGCTTCCTGAGCCTGTTTAGAGGAGAAGCTGTCAGCAATTTTCACTGTGACAGCCGCTTCCCCTGCTTCAGACTGAGGGGCCGAAACCGCTTCCCCTAGGAACCCTGGTCGTGGGCTGTCTTCCGTACAGGTTTCCCTTTCCTTCCACGGCTTGAGCAGATTCACATGGTACACCTGCTGCGGCTTTTGCCTCCCTGGCTGGTGTACTTTGTAATCTACCCGTCCAATTTTTTCTAGTACCTCGTAGGGCCCCTGCCACCTAGCTAGGATCTTACTATCTACAGTCGGTACCAGAACCAACACCCGATCACCCGGGTTAAAGTTTCGGACCCGAGCCTGCAGATTATAGACCCTACTCTGGGCTCGCTGCGCTGCCTCCATATGCTCCCTAACCAGAGGTAACACTGTTTCCATCCGTCCCTGCATCTGGGTGACATACTCAACTACCCTTTTGTGCAGTGTGGTTTGTTGTTCCCACGCCTCTTTGGCGACGTCCAATAAACCACGAGGGTGACTGCCGTATAGCAGTTCGAATGGCGAGAACCCGGTAGAGGCCTGGGGCACTTCTCGCACTGCGAACATGAGATAGGGCAGAAGAAGGTCCCAGTCCCTTCCATCCTTAGACACCACTCTTTTCAACATATTTTTAACGTCTGGTTAAATCTCTCTACCAGGCCATCCGTTTGCGGATGATACACGGATGTCCGTAACTGTTTTATGTGGAGCAACTTACAGAGTTCACTCATGACCTTGGACATAAATGGGGTCCCTTGGTCAGTTAGAACCTCCTTAGGCAGACCCACTCCAGAAAACATTTCCATCAACTCCTTAGCTATGAGTTTAGCTGACATATGACGCAGTGGCACCGCCTCCGGGTACCGCGTGGCGTAGTCGAGGATGACCAGAATGTGCTGGTGCCCTCTAGCTGACTTCGGTACTGGGCCTATGAGATCCATAGCCAGGGGCGGACTGCTACCACGGACCATAACGGAATTTAGAATCCATAACGGGATACTTTGATAACCTGAACCCGACCTTTTAACGCCGAACTTAAAACACAAGTTCGCTCAACACTAATAGGGAGGCACCCTAAGGACGTAGGTAACACTACCACATTATCAGCACTAGTGTTATCTGTAGTTTTACATAGGACTGCAGGTAACACTACTACAATGTCTGTACTCAGATAGCCATCACTGTGTTATCTGTGGTGTTACATAGGACTGCAGGGGACATCTACTATATTTTCTGTACTCAGAGAATTATCACTGTATAGGGGGACCCACTGAGACTTTATCGCCCAAGGGCCCACTAGAGCCTGAAGCCGACACGGTGCGATGTGTGTGGGTGTGGATTGAGGGTGGGCGGGGACACAGGGGCCCCATAATCTCCTATTGCCCGGGGGCCCTATGAGTTGTCAGTCCGCCCCTGTCCATAGCGATCCGCTCGAAGGGAACCTTAATAATCGGGAGAGGGACCAGAGCACTACGGAAATGTGGCTGGGGGCTGGTTATCTGGCATGTTGGGCAAGACTTGCAAAACTCTTCTACCTCTCTGAACACACTGGGCCAGTAGAACCGCTGTAAAATCCGGTCCTGCGTTTTCTGCTGGCCCAGGTGTCCACCAAGAACATGTTGGTGGGCTAATTCCAACACAAGCTTGCGATATGCCTTGGGCACCACAAGCTGTTCAATATGCTCACCCCGTAGTTTATTTACCCGGTACAGCATCTCCTGTTGAACCACAAAACGGGGGAACATAGATTCGGCCCCCGGTTGTTGCGGCTCACCCTCAACTACTACCACATTTTCCCAGGCTCGAGATAGAGTCAGATCCTGGTGTTGTGCTGTACCGAAATTATCCCCAGAGACATTGAGGTCTGCCAGCTCAGGACCTGGCGGCAAATCCTCTACGTCTCCCACCATCACACTTAACGGGGTTGTCTCCCCCTCTTCCACCGAAGTGGCGGTCACCCCTATTGCTGGCCCTTCTGACTCAGGTTCCCAAGGTTCTGGCCTCCCCCCTGAGGCCACTCTGCTAGGGTTACATCTGTCTCCCGGGTATCAGTAACTTTCGTATCCGGCCAGAGTGCCGTGAACCTGGGAAAGTCTCTCCCAATTATCAATTCATAGGGTAACTTTGTGGCGACGGCCACCTCATGCATCCACCTGCCAGCCACCATTGACAGAGAGACCAGAGCGGTGGGATACTCCTTTAAGTCCCCATGTATGCAGACAAAGCCGACTCTTCGGCCAGTATACTCAGCCGGCCGCACCAGGGCAGCTCTTACCAGGGACACCAGGCTCCCTGAATCCAGCAGTGCCACCGCCAGTGTGCCCCCCACTTCCACCTGGCACAGGTGGCTATTGTCCACAATCTCTGAAGTTCCTGTGGCACACAACCTTCTGGCATATAATGAGTAGCGGTAGCCATAGTTGGTGTCCATGGGTTCCCCCCGATGGGGACAATCGGCCCTTATGTGTCCAGGCTCCTGACAACGCCAGCAGACCACCGGGTTTGGGTCTGCAGGGGGTACATCCTGGGCGGGTCTAGCTGGCACCGGCCGCCGGGTCTGGGGTGTAGTTTTCCGGGATTTGACTGGCCCCCTCCCAAACGAACCCCCCTGTAGATTTCTGGTGGCCTTGTAGCGTTCCACCAGGTTGACCATCTCCAGGGCGTTATTCAGAGACACCTGGCCGATCCAGTGCTGGAGAGGGTACGGCAAAGCCCTCCAAAACACATCCGCCAACAGCCGATCCAACATAGCAGTGGTAGTCAACATGTCAGGCTGCAGCCACTTTTGCAAACGGTGCAGCAGATCATAATATTGTGTTCTGGCGGTTTCAGCCGGGTTAAATTCCTACTGATGCACCCTCTGGGCCGGACCAATACATTCACCCCGAGTCTCGCCAGGATCTCACCTTTTACTGTCGGGTAGTCGGCCGCCTGATCATCGGGGAGATCAAACAATACTTGCTGGGGACCAGACGCCAGGAACGGAGCAACGACCTCAGCCCACTGGTCTCGGGGTAACTTTTCCCTCACGGCCATCGTGGACATTCTGGGACGCTCCTGACGCCTGCAACGCCATCACATGTCGCAATAGCAGCTGGTTCGTTTCTTGTTGCTGCTTGTTAGCCTCCCGCTGCTGCAAGTTAGCCTCCACGAGGGCCTTCACAACCGCCTCCATTTTGTCAGGGGATACAGGTCGTAACCTTGCCGGCTTAATGTAGGACATGCACTTGTTCCCTGAAAAACAAAAACTTTTCGGCCTTCAGGCCTGCCTCACTACGTTTGCACGCATCCTCCACCAAATGTGGGGATTTGCTCTGGTAGACAGGCTTGCGGACGCAATACAGAGGCAATGACAACGTCTTTAACTTAAATAGTGCAGTGTTTTATTCACACAGACGTAAAGTGACAAAATAACAATTTCAGGAAAAACAGTCACCTTGAGTCTGGTGTTTGTTCACACCAGGCTGCAGCACATAAGTCCTTGTGCTTTTGTCCACCAGCAATGTAGCAGGCCTAGTCCAGGCCCAAACACTCAAGCTCCAACACTCAGATTGCCAGCACTCCACTAGCAGATGGAGGATAATCCACACAGCTGAACTTACTGGCTGGGTTTTTATATCCCAGCCAAAACCCGGCCTGGAACCATGGGGAACAGCCACCCACCCTGCTCTTTGGCTGCTCCCAATAAGAACCGGCCCGGATTGGCTTTACAGCCATTCTGACAGCTGAAGTGTCAGACTGCACTACAGAACTGACACTTCAGGGAAAAAATCTGGTTCTTACCTCACCGAGGCCAGGAACCTCATTGACACGTATCTCCCGTCAATGACAGCTCCTTGTTCCTTCTTACAATATATATATATATATATATATATATATATATATATATAGTAAGGGGTTACACTCTCAGGTAGGGCGGCGATGACAGATTCTCTTGCAGACCACAGGGTTAAAGTCCAAGTGTTGCTTTATTTATCACACTACGGCAATACAGGCAACCCCAGTTATGATTCACTGGGTAAGGTGAAGGTCCAGCATCACAAAAGATAAACCAAATCAAAAATAAACTCCTGCCCGTCTGGGCTTTACCTAAACATATAGGTTTCCCTGACTCACCTCTAAGTACCGCTTAGTGTCAGGGTCTCAGTCTCCAAGCCTTAGCAGGTTCCACTCATCAAGCATCAGTCCACACAAGGGAGAGATCAGGCTTCGCATAGCCTTGTGGCCCCTTAGTCCTCCTGACTGAGACCACACACAGAGCCTCTGCTCCAGTATCACAGACACTCTCCCTTCTCCCAGACTGACCTACTCTGAGGCGCTTTATGGCAGCCTGATTACAGCAGGCCTCACCTGCGATCACCTCAGGTAGAAAGGAAAACCCATACTGGAAGGGTGTAGATTGGCAACTCCCTCTACCAAGCCTAGCCACCAGTCCAAGTAAAATCCAGCCCAGAAATTGTATACAAAAATGTCTCAGCAAACTATGCTTTGCTGAGACTACTGCCACTCTATGGATTTTATCTGTCTCACCCATCTGAGGCACCTGCAGTGGGACAACACACCTTCCAGCACTGTTCACATTACCAATATATATATATATATATATATATATACATATATACACATATACACATACACACACACACACTCACCTAAAGAATTATTAGAAACACCTGTACTATTTCTCATTAATGCAATTATCTGGTCAACCAATCACATGGCAGTTGCTTCAATGCATTTAGGGGTGTGGTCCTGGTCAAGACAATCTCCTGAACTCCAAACTGAATGTCAGAATGGGAAAGAAAGGTGATTTGAGCAATTTTGAGCGTGGTATGGTTGTTGGTGCCAGACGGGCCGGTCTGAGAATTTCACAATCTGCTCAGTTACTGGGATTTTCACGCACAACCATTTCTAGGGTTTACAAAGAATGGTGTGAAAAGGGAAAAAAATCCAGTATGCGGCAGTCCTGTGGGCAAAAATGCCTTGTGGATGCTAGAGGTCAGAGGAGAATGGGCCGACTGATTCAAGCTGATAGAAGAGCAACGTTGACTGAAATAACCACTCGTTACAACCGAGGTATGGGAGCAAAGCATTTGTGAAGCCACAACACGCACAACCTTGAGGGGAATGGGCTACAACAGCAGAAGACCCCACCGGGTACCACTCATCTCCACTACAAATAGGAAAAAGAGGCTACAATTTGCACGAGCTCACCAAAATTGGACTGTTGAAGACTGGAAAATGTTGCCTGGTCTGATGAGTCTCAATTTCTGTTGAGATATTCAAATGGTAGAGTCCGAATTTGGCGTAAACAGAATGAGAACATGTATCCATTCTCTGATGGCTACTTCCAGCAGGATAATGCACCATGTCACAAAGCTCGAATCATTTCAAATTGGTTTCTTGAACATGACAATGAGTTCACTGTACTAAAATGGCCCCCACAGTCACCAGATCTCAACCCAATAGAGCATCTTTGGGATGTGGTGGAACGGGAGCTTCGTGCCCTGGATGTGCATCCCTCAAATCTCCATCAACTGCAAGATGCTATCCTATCAATATGGGCCAACATTTCTAAAGAATGCTATCAGCACCTTGTTGAATCAATGCCACGTAGAATTAAGGCAGTTCTGAAGGCAAAAGGAGGTCCAACACCGTATTAGTATGGTGTTCCTAATAATTCTTTAGGTGAGTGTATATATACAGTACAGACCAAAAGTTTGGACACACCTTCTCATTCAAAGAGTTTTCTTTATTTTCATGACTATGAAAATTGTAGATTCACACTGAAGGCATCAAAACTATGAATTAACACATGCTGAATTATATACATAAACAAGTTCGAAACAACTAAAAATATGTCATATTCTAGGTTCTTCAAAGTAGCCACCTTTTGCTTTGATTACTGCTTTGCACACTCTTGGCATTCTCTTGATGACCTTCAAGAGGTAGTCCCCTGAAATGGTTTTCACTTCACAGGTGTGCCCTGTCAGGTTTAATAAGTGGGATTTCTTGCCTTATAAATGGGGTTGGGACCATCAGTGGCGTTGAGGAGAAGTCAGGTCAATACACAGCTGATAGTCCTACTGAATAGACTGTTAGAATTTGTATTATGGCAAGAAAAAACAGCTAAGTAAAGAAAAACGAGTGGCCATCATTACTTTAAGAAATGAAGGTCAGTCAGTCAGCCGAAAAATTAGGAAAACTTTGAAAGTAAGGGCTATTTGACCATGAAGAAGAGTGATGGGGTGCTGCGCCAGATGACCTGGCCTCCACAGTCACCGGACCTGAACCCAATCGAGATGGTTTGGGGTGAGCTGGACCGTAGAGTGAAGGCAAAAGGGCCAACAAGTGCTAAGCATCTCTGGGAACTCCTTCAAGACTGTTGGAAGACCATTTCAGGGGACTACCTCTTGAAGCTCATCAAGAGAATGCCAAGAGTGTGCAAAACAGTAATCAAAGCAAAAGATGGCTACTTTGAAGAACCTAGAATATGACATATTTTCAGTTGTTTCACACTTGTTTGTTATGTATATAATTTCACATGTGTTAATTCATAGTTTTGATGCCTTCATAGTCATGAAAATAAAGAAAACTCTTTGAATGAGAAGGTGTGTCCAAACTTTTGGTCTGTACTGTATATGTCACCTCACTCCAAGTCTTGATTTACAGGGCCAGGCAGCGCTCACATCTGTCTGCCAGCCCTGTGCTCTGGTGAAATCTCGCGCCGTTTAGTATTCGGCACAGGCGCGTTGAGGAAGCTGGCAGCCTGCGAGCGTCTTTCCCTCACCGCACCTGCGCCGAATGCTGAACAGCGTGAGATTTCACCAGAGCACAGGACTGGCAGACAGATGTGAGCGCTGCCTGGCCCTGTCAATCAGGACTTGGAGGGAGGCGACAAAGGTGGGAGAACAGAGCCTCTTGGAGCAGGAACAACGCCCCCCCTAGAAGCTAATTAGCATATAATACAGGTTAGATTTCTGGCGTAACGGGGGCATAGATAAAAGTAGGAATAGGCTAGTTAGGTTTAGCTGACATTAGCACATCGCTAATGTCAACTAGCTTAATAGGGTTAAATATGGTGACAGAAACCCTTTAATCTAAAGTATAAAAAGTCTACCTGAAATCCGGTGCCTGGGGCTGAGGGGAGAGGTTGGATTGAGAATTTGTAAGGAAGGGGGAGGGGCGCCATTTAAATTTTACTTCAGCCAACAGAAACGCTAGAATCGGCCCTGACATTGCTAAACTATTTCCTTGCCCTAATAGTAATACAGTAGCAAAAACCATTATATATACAGTGCATGTACTGTATATATATATATTAGCAGAAGGACCTGGCTTCACACAGGTATATTTCATCTATTTCATTTAATGTTTGTGTGTGTCGTTAAAAGATAGACAGTATCCACAACAGTGACATCTACAGTACTCCGTCCCTTTAACAGTGACCTCCACAGTGGCCTGCTCCCTTAACAGTAACTTCCAGAGCAACCTCCCCTTTAACAGTGACCTCCACAGCGGCCGCTCCTTTATTTGTGACTTCCATAGTACCCCGTCTCGTTAATAGTGATTTCCACAATAACCCGCCCTACAGAGCTCTGTTCCCTTAAAATGTGACCTCCACAACACCCCACCCCTTAACAGTGACCTCCATAGTGGACCGTCCCCTTAACTGTGACCTCCACAGTTCCCTGTCCCATTAACAGAGACCTCCACAGTGCTCAACCCTTTAACAGTGACCTACACAGCTTCCCACCACCTTATCAGTGACCTCCACAGCAGCCCACCCCTTTAACAGTGACCTCAACATCATCCCACCCCCTTAAGTGACCTTCACAGCAGCCCACCCCTTTAAAAGTGATCTCCACAGCGGCCGCTCTTTTATTAGTGAACTCCACAGTACCCCATCTCCTTAACAGTGATTTCCACAACACCACCTCCCCTTAACAGTGGCCTCTACAGCAATCTGCCCCTTAACACTGACCTCTATAGCGGACCGTCCCCTTAACTGTGACCTCCACAGTAGTCTGCCCCTAGGGTGGCCAGAGGTCCAGTTTTAGGCCGGACAGTCCGGCTTTCAGACATCCTGTCCTCCATCCGGTGCAGGACCTGGACGAACACAAGGATGTTCTTTTGAACAGCTCATTCTCAGACAGCAGCACTATGCTGTCTGAGCGTGAGCTGGAGGGAGAAAGTCACCCTCCCTCCCACCCCTGCAGCTGACAGAAGTTGATTTTTGCCTTCATTTTTTCAATAGTCTTTAGCTGCGGAGTGGGAGGGGGCGTGGCTTGGTGGAACCTGGGGGCAGGGTTTTTAAGTCCATATTTTGAGGATGGCCTGAATGGCCACCCTACTTGCCCCTGAACTGTGACCTCCACAGCACTCCGCTCCCTTAACAGTATCATCCACAGCGCCCTTCCCCTGCATTGCTGCATTGTTATGGAAACCTGGTGTAAAACTGTGTGTATGTGGAGACTAAGGGCCTGCGAGCTTCTATTGCCTGATAAGGATCATGTGACCAGGCTTCTATTGGCTAATGCATTGTTTGGGAATATCTTATGCAGGGATATCCTATTGAACAGCTCTCTCAGACAGCAGCACTGTGCTGTCTGAGTGCTGTCTGAGAAAGTCACCCTCCCTCCCACCCCTGCAGCTGACAGAAGTTGATTTTTACCTTCATTTTTCAATCCCTGTAAGTTGCGGAGTGGGAGGGGGTGGGGTTTTTAAGTCCTGAATGGCCACCCTACCTTCCCCCTGAACTGTGACCTCCACAGCACTCCGCTCCCTTTATAGTGTCATCCACAGCATCCTGCCCCTTTAAAGCTGACCTGCAACAGTGAAGAAAAATGGCTAGTTTGTTATGGAAACCTGGTGTAAAACTGTGTGTATGTGGAGACTATGGGCCTTCCAGCTTCTATTGGCTGATAAGGGACATGTGACCATGTGTATGGCATTTGGGATATGAAGAGAAAGACCTGCAGGCTTCTATTGGCTAATGTAGGTCATGTGATGTGCCATATTTGCATTTTTTGGGAAATGCAATGGTATGTACTATAAAGCTTAGACCCAGTCTAACACCTTCCCAGACACCTGATGTACCAGTGTGCAAATTTTCGTGATTGTAAATGCGACGGTGCGGATTCCTTTAGCGGACATACACACACAGACACACACACATACATACATACACTCAGCTTTATATATTAGATATATAGTTATAAAAATGTTATTTTATATTTGTGTGCACGCCCTTGCCCCTTCTCATGTTTAATCTGAAGTATAAAAGTCTACCTGAAATCTGGTTGGTATAAATTATATTCATGTTAGATTTCCAAATATACACTTTGCTTCAAATAAATGTTTAGTATCTATACTTATAAATAAAACTAATGTCAATTTTCAGTTAAGTATGATGAGTACTGTAAGAACAGGTTTCTCCTGTGAATGTGTGTATTATTTATTACACTGTGCACTAGAATTCATCTAAAATCTGAGCATGCCTAGGCAACAAACTGCTTCAGCACATTTTCAGCTTCTATGAATCTGACAGTTCAGCTCATCCTTGGCTCAGCCTCATACCTTTTGTTCTGAAAGTAGCAACAATGGCCTTAAATTTTTTTATATTTTCATAAGGCTATAGGCTCATTTACATTTAAATACATGGGTCGATTGTGGCCCTATTTCCTCTAATATATGTTAAATTGACCTTTCATAACTTGAAATGTAAAAACAACATTAGCTCTTGTGATGTGAATATATATTATTTGCAAGATTTTGACATTGCTTTTATAATTTATTAGCTGAAGGACCTGGCGTCGCTCGGGTATATTTCATCTATTTAATTTAATGTTTGTGTGTCGGTAAAAGATAGACAGTATCCCCCCATAACAGTGACATCTACATTACCCTGCCGCCTTAACAGTGACCTCCACAGCCCCCCACTCCTTAACACTGACCCTCCCACAGTGCCCCGTCTCCTCAAAATGGGACCTCCTCAGCAGCCCACCCCCTTCACTTTGACCTCCACAGCAGCCTGCCCCTTTAACAGTGAGTTTCAAAGCACACCACCCCCTTGACAATGACCTCCACAGTGGCCTTTACAGCAATCTGACCCTTAACACCTCCATAGCCGACCATCCCCTGCCCCTAGGGTGGCCAGAGGCCCAGTTTTAGGGTGGACAGTCCGGCTTTTAGACTCCCTGCAGGGCCTGAACGGAAACAGAGATTTCATTTTGAACAGCTCACTCTCAGACAGCAGCACTGTGCTGTCTGAGCATGAGCTGCAGTGAGAAAGTCACCCTCACTCCCACCCCTGTAGCTGACAGAAGTTGATTTTTACCTTCATTTTTTTTCAATCTCCGCTGGCTGAGGAGTTGGAGGGGGCGTGGTCTAACCGGATCGGGGGAGCGGCTTAGCAGGACCTAGAAGTTGATTTTTAACTTCATGTTTTCAATCCCTGTCAGCTGAGGAGTGGGAGGGGTTGTGGCCTAACCAGATCGGGAAGTGTGCTTTTGAAAAGCTCACTCTAAGACAGCAGCACTGTGTTCTCTGAGTTCTCCCACCTCTGCAGCTGACAGAAGTTGATTTTTAACTTCATTATTTCAATCCCTGTCAGCTGAGGAGTGGAAGGGGGCGTGGCCTATCCAGATTGGGGCATGGTTTAGCGGGACCTGGAAGTTGATTTTTAACTTAATTTTTTCAATCCCTGTTGGCTGAGAAGTGGGAGGGGGCGTGGCCTAACCAGATTGGGGGGGTGTCCTTTTAAACAGATCACTCTAAGACAGCAGTACTGTGCTGTCCGAGTGTGAGCTGCAGAGAGAAAGTCACCGTCCCTCCCACCTCTGCAGCTGACAGAAGTTGATTTTTAACCTTTTTTTTTTTTTTTTCAATCCCTGTCGGCTGAGGAGTGAGAGGGGGCGTGGCCTAACTGGATAAGAGGTGTGGTTTAGTGGGACCTGGGGGAGTCTGTCCAGGGACATATACTACAAGCGCACATTCAACAGGTCTCCCCCCCCAGACATATTTTGTTGCAGCGCTCAATGGCGCATAGCCGAGGCATCGGAGACCAACTGGTTAATTTACAGGCTCAACGCATTTCTACATAGAAGTTTCATCAGGAGCCAAAGTACATACAAACAAATAGGCTAGGAGTGTGACCGCATTCGTACAGTGTGGTGCGGCATCCGGAGCTAGTATGGCCGTGAGTGCGCACACCACAAGACCAGCTGATAAAGAGAAGAGCCCTCCCCCCGGGTGGAACGAGAAGCGCAGATGTAGCCAGCCGGGTAGTAGGAGTGGGACAACCCCGACTAAGCTCCACCTCCCAAGTTGGCCCCAACTAGGCCTGGATGCTGGGATAAGGGAGCAAGTCACCTCCTATTGAAACCCTGATCCTAGCCCTGACTCCTATCCGTATGAGCGGACCCAGATGGTAGGAGGGCTCAAACATAGGAACCTGATGATCCCTGATGATCCCTGAAATTAAGGTCAGGAATTAGAGATGACCTGTTCCTCCACAACATGGACAAACAGGAGTCTCCACAGGCCTAGCAGCAAAGATAGGGGAAGACAGTGAACAGCAACTGTATCGACAGGTAAGAACCCAGTGACACAACACCACAACAGAACAACAAGCACTTACCTGCCGCAGCAACAGGGTGGAACACCAACACCAATAACTACCCGGACCCCCATGCAGACAGGATACATGGCGGCACTAGGCAGAGCTGCTTACTGACTCGTAGTTCCCCCTCCGAGGAACCCAGGAACCCTCTCACCGAAGGCACAGACAGGGGAACATCTAGCATCCAAACAGTACAATACACACCAACAACAGTCCAGACATGGAACACCAAACTAGACATAACAACACACCCTGAACATAAACCACACCAAACAAAACAACAGGTGAGGATGAGTAAAGGACATATAAACAAGGGGAAGAAATAGGAGAGACATTGATGTCTAACTAGGTGGCTTCACACTGGACAGATGGAATGTCCAGGAAAGGAGCAAGGCTCCAGCACCAACCAAGGCTGGAATACAACGGACCTCAAACTCACAGCAACAGGATAAGTAGAGCCATGAGACCACACCCAGCTCCACACTTTAACCCCATAACCACCAGACTGGGGAGAGGCCAGGAAACAGGAGCAGTGCAAACACATGCAGAAACAACATGTTGCCCCAGGCAACTGCATGCATGGCTGACGTGTCACGGCAAACTACACAGGGACCGAGACACAGCCGTGACAGGTGGAGGCCATTCTGGAGGATAGTGGCTTAAGGGTGGTGAACGGACCCTGGCCTATGTCCCTTTCTCCCTCCTTAAAGAGGTCAGCTAATGATCTGACATCTAGAAGATCTGCAATGTGAATCCCTAGTTCCACACACTGATGGCTGTCATGGGGTGCAAAGAATTTTCTCCATTTCAATGTTCTACCAAACAAATGCAGATCTTTTACCCACTCAAACAGATTGAACCCATGAGTGGGAACAAATGAAAGTCCCTTGCTTAGTAGCATATTTTCACTGGGAGTAAGAGGTCTCTGTGATCGATTGACAATCTGTAAGTCCGAATTGGAAGGACTGGTGGGATAAGGAGGGGCTAGTTGTCCCGCTTGTTGCGTAAGATGTAGTCAGACACAGGGGGACCTTTCCCTAAAAAATTCCCCCTGTTGATACCTCTAAATTTACCTCTGGAGCCCCTTCTATTTACTCTTAGAGTACCCCTACTTGAGGACGCGCCCTGGTTAGATTCCTCCATCAGCTACAGACAGAGAAGAGATACAAGTCACAGGAGTGCGGTTCACACCCAATAGGCATAGAAGAAAGGTGGATGTGCACTGCCACACCAAAACATGGCCCTAGATACACAACCACAATACTGAGCAACCAGCCCACATGGTATACAATGGCAAACCGTGAACAGACATGTAACACTTTGGTCAACTAGAAGAGGAATGACTGATAATAATTATAAAAAATAATAATAAAAAAATATATACATATCCGTCTGTGCAGATACAAGACGGATCCACATCAAATGCGAGAAAGTAGCCTTATCTGATCTTGGTGTATGGACATACAGTGCTGGCTGCCAGGCACAGTGACTTAAAGGGGTTGTCTGGGCTTCAACTATTGATGACCTATCCTCAGGATAGGTCATCAATATCAGATTGACGGGTTTCCAACACCCAGCACCCCCGCGATCAGCTATATGAGGAGAAGGCATGTGCAGTGTCGTCTCCCTTCTTTCTTCCTGTCCGCTGCTTGCTCTTTTTGCCATTGACAGCAGCGGTGAACAGGAAGAGAGACGACACGTGCACACTGTGCGCACTGTCTACATACAGCTGACCGGTGGGGGTGCTAGGTGTCGAACGCCCATTGATCTGATATTGATGACCTATTCTGAGAATAATGGCTAGTATGTCAACAGGCACACTTTATTTGGGATCCCACAGAGAGAGTTGGGTATATTTCTAGTTTAATATCACACAAATTAACAATAACACAAACGCTCACAAACAATCAAGATAAAATAACTTATAAAAGCATACAAAAGATACCACCAAACGTTATATGATGTAGCGAAGTAAACCGCACATAGGTTAGCTGATGATGGGGGTAGACCCATGTGCAGACTGGTAAGTAATAGAACCCTGGTAAGTAATAGGATCCATCCACAACAGTTGTTTGTGCATATACACTAATGTTTTAGGATTGAAAATAGTTCTGCCCTCATATAATTCTACTGTCTGTATGTAATTTCAAGCATCAAATATTTCAATTAGAGTACTTGTAATGTATGGAGCTTTTCTGTCTCTCGGTTCAATAGTGAGCGCCGCCACAAAAGTGGTACGTTGGTGTGATATATTATTGCTCTGAGTGTGGTTTTAAATATAGGGCAGTTAAATCGGATACTTATAATGCGCTATATGACACGTATGACTGTTTAAAATCCTGTATTCATTGTTGTGTAGGATGGAAAAAAAAATATATTTATTGCATATCATATGTCCCATTCATTGGTATATGTTCCCTTTAATACAGTAGCGGACCAAGGTTAGCCGGTGCTGTCAGTGGCGTCCCTATATCTTCACAGATACCGCTGCTGTATAGCTAGCTCACTGCTTGCCTCTCGCCTGGTGCACCAAACTTGGTATCCCACATGTTCTGTGTATTCAGATGCATGCATGGGCCAGGCAAGGTTTGGAGCAGGCAGGTATTCAGAAGTTCTGGAAGTGCTTCCACATAGAGATTATCTGGTACAGTTCATCTCAGGCTGGGATATGCAGGTGCTTTATTGATTATACCAAACGCATTTCGAAGTCCAATCCTGAATTCTTCATCAGTGGTCACCCGCCTCACCCTATAACTTTCCTTATATACCCTCCCAGGCTAGATATAAAGACCAGAATGGATATTGTCCTTTGTCTTTTTTGAGAGCATCTAGCAAAACGTCATGAATTTGTAAAAAGTAGTGATGAGCGAGCACCAAAGTATTCGGGTGTTCGGCCCGAACACATTGCTATATTAGTGTGCTCGGCCGAGCACCCGAGTATAATGGAATTCAATGGGAGACAACCATGCACCTCCTGCTCAGAAGAGAAGAGGGTGTCTGGTTCATAAAAAAAGGTTTGAAATTGATGGAAACCCCATCAAAATGGTTTGGAAACAGCATTAAGAGGATAGCTGGATGCGTCTTAGACTCCTATTATGTATGACATACAATAGACAACCACACAAAGGCTGTATGCCAAAAGCCAGGTATGTGCAAGCCATCAATCTATCCATGAGACAGATGACAGGCTTAGACATCATACCTTACAATGGCAGCCTTGTGCACTATGAGATATTCCAAACCATCTCTCATCGGACTGAGAACCAGTAAACCTCAAAGTTATTTTGCATCTGTTGGATGGCTTTGGTGGACCTGTACTCTTAGATCAATATCATTAGGGCGACAAAAAGTTTTCCAATTGTCCTAACATAATATTCAATAACATTTGTATACAGTTTTGTCATTTAAAAACTCACTTGCATAAACATGGGCATATGGGAAAGACATTCAAATGAGCAGAATCTGCCTTGTTATTCAATTGTCATAAGACTATGAAAACCAATAGATGGCGCTATTGTGTCATGAACAGCGCCCTCTATTGGTTTCACAGCCTTATGACAAGACAAATATTTTTGTCAGAAGACTATGAAACCAATAGAGGGCGCTGTTCATAACTCAATAGCGCCCTCTATTGGTTTCATTGTCTTCTGACAAGAATATTTGTCCAGACCTATTCATTCTCTATGGGGCGGGAAGAGATGCGGACAGCTCCGATCTTCCGGTCCACGGCTCCTGAAAAAAATTGAACATGTTCTATTCTTGTCCGTAATACACTACGGACGTGTGAATGGACCCTAAGGGTGTATTAAACTCAAATATGTATCTCGATTCTAGGCGGGACATTCTCATGATGTGGTTTCCCCCCCTCCAATGTTCTTCAACTCTCTCTATTGCTGCAAAGGATAATCCTCTTGGCTCTTGATTGTGATGTGTTTTAAAATGTTTCGATAGTGAGTGTTTCTCGTAACCCTTCCTAATGTTATTCATATGTTCTGATATCCTTTTCTTTAGTGTCCTTTTTGTTTTTCCTACCTATTGTTTTTTGCAGGGGCACTGTATAATACAAATAACATTAGTACTATTGCAGGTAAGGAAATCCTTGATTTTGTGTGTATAGGGACTAGTTGTCGAGCTGATCTTTTCCATTTTCTTTGAAAAGGAAGTTGATTTGCAATTACAGCATTTCTCGCACCTAAAAAATCCCTTTAATTTAAGCCATCCACTTATAGAATGTTTCTGTTTTTTACATGGTTTGATAGAGTGTGCAATTTTTAACCCTAGATTTTGAGCTTTTGTGTATAATATGTGTGGATTGGTAGTAATAAATGGATTTATTAGTTTATCTTTCAAGATATAGTGCCAATGCCTTTTTATAATTCTTTTAACTCTTTTATGCATTAAATGGTAAAATGATACAGATATTTTCTTCCTTTCTTACATTTGTTTTAATATTTTCCATATTGAAAAAGGAAGGTCTGTCTAGGTCTCAAATTTTTGCTAGGGATGCTTCTACATCTGATGTAGGATATTCTTTTGTGATGAATAGTTTTTTCATTACCGTAGTTCTAGCTCATATTCAAATTGTCATCCATGCAGTTATGTTTCACTCTTTGGAATTGGCCTGCTGGTATGTTAAGGAGCCATCTGGGTAGATGACAACTCGAAAAGATGATATAGCTATTTCTTGCTGTGGGTTTTTGGTGAGTACAGCATACTAATCTGCCTCAATTTGTATATCCAGGAATTCTATTAGAATTTTGCTTGTGTTAGAGGTAAAATGTAGATTTAACAGTATTGTTGTTAATTTCCTCCAGGAACGATCAAAGTTCCTCATCACTCTTCCTCCAGGCAAAAATGACATCATTGATATATCAATGCCATAGCACCAGGTCCGTCCCCAGTCTGCGTTCAATGTGACAGTCCTCCCACTGGGACATAAATACATTCGTATAACTGGGGGCGAACCTGGTGCCCATGGCAGTGTCTCTCGTCTGGAGGAAAAATTGGGACTCAAAGTAAAAATAGTTGTGTGTCAAAATTAAGTCAACTCCCTTTGCTAAACATTCAGTTTGTTCTGCTTGAAAGAGGCCACTTTTCCTTAATTGTGACTTCATAGAATTGATTCCCGTACATAATGAGTGTACATCTAGGGTACCTAGGGTCCAATCAGATTCAAATTTCAGGCCTTCAATAATCTTTATAATTTGTGTTGTGTCTTTTATATAGGATTTTGTGTTTTTTAACATGGGTTGAAGTAATCTATCAATGTACTCTGATAAATTTGACGTTCATGATCCAATGCCAGAAATTATTGGATCTCGAGATTTTTATGTACTTTAGGCAAACAGTAAAATACTGGGAATCTTTGTTCTGTGTTTTGCTTCTTATTCTGCTAAAATATTATTTTTAACACCTTCCTCACATCATTTTATCAGTGATTGATTGAAATTCCTAGTGGGGTCTTTTGTTAACTTTTTATACGTAACTTGATCTAACAGTTGTCTTTCGCATTCCTGGTTATATTTCTCAGTATCTAAGATAACAATTGTGCTGGTCATATTTTCCTGTATTTGTAATTGTTTCAGTGCTTGGAAAGATTATTTTTTATATTGCCATTATTTATTCGTCTTAGGTTCTTCTCAACGCATTTGCAAAAAGTGGCAATCTCCTGACTCCTGATTTTTTGCTTTGGGAATTTCATTGATCTCAATCTCAAATCAGTATGTAAATATTTATCATCATCCTTTGTGACATATGTGATTTTTCAGAAAATATTTTTTGAGACATAGGCTCCTAATAAATTTCTTTATTTCTATATCCTGAGAATAGGTCATTAATAGTAAGAGCCCGGACAACCCCTTTAAGAAATAAGTATCCAATACTCAATGAAAATTATATTTTTATTATATCATAAGAAAATGTTGTCACTCTTAGGCTACTTTCACACTAGCGTTCGGGGTTCCGCTTGTGAGCTCCGTTTGAAGGGTCTCACAAGCGGCCCCGAACGCATCTGTAATGCCCCAATGCATTCTGAGTGGATGCGGATCCGCTCAGAATGCATCAGTCTGGCAGCGTTCAGCCTCCGCTCCGCTCAGCAGGCGGACACCCGAACGCTGCTTGCAGCGTTCGGGTGTCCGCCTGGCCGTGCGGAGGCAAACGGATCCGTCCAGACTTACATTGTAAGTCAATGGGGACGGATCCGTTTGAAGTTGACACAATATGGCTCAATTTTCAAACGGATCCGTCCCCCATTGACTTTCAATGTAAAGTCTGGACGGATCCGTCTGAACTACTTTCAGACTTGGAATTTTTTCTAAACTATAATGCAGACGGATCCGTTCTGAACGGATCCAAACGTCTGCATTATAGGAGCGGATCCGTCTGTGCAGATACCAGACGGACCTGCTCTGAACGCAAGTGTGAAAGTAGCCTTAGTGCTGTTTTTGGGCCACAATATAGGCCCGACTGGCACACGTTTGTGTGCATGAGCCCTAACAGTGAAGTAAAACAACATATTATAAAAGCTAGCTTTATATATGAATTCAAAGTCCCATTCCTTAGCCTGACTTGAGGTTCTGTATATTTTTTTTTATGTTTCAGATGAAGATATTGAGCTAATATCCTTCAGGTGGAATTTCCCTCAGCAATATTTAAAATTAATACTGCATCATGCTGACCAAGTTCTTAGATAAAATAGTTGGGTAACAGTTATTTTGTATTATTTTATATCTGGAATTGATATGAAAGAAAAGAAAGAAAAAAAAAACATTACATTATATGTAGCAAAAATTGTTGCATTAAAATGAATAAAAATTAATTCTGCAAAAAACTAACTCATCTAGCTACGCAGAATAAAAATGCAAAACAACTCTGTCTCTTTAAAGGCCCAGGTTAGTCCAATTTCCTCAAGGTGTTAAAGGTAGGAATGAGGCTATCAGATTTAATTTAGTCCGGCTCCGAATAAATTTGATCTGAATCGAAAGGGCCTGACTTGCCCTGAAAAGTTATGAATAACAATTTTAGGTCTCCTATAACTATATCCAACCCCTTTCATGCCATTTGATGCCTAGGATTAGTAAAGTCAAAGTGATAGCAAGATATACAGCTATGGATAAACAGACAATATCTGTAGGTAGCAAACAGTCCATTTTAAATGTTTCTTCACTGTCGGATTTTGTTTTTAAATTCACAAAAAATGGTTAAAAATTTATCTCAGTTTGGTGGCAGTTGCCTTCTTCTCTGTCTTCTGGTCTGTAAAATGGCGGATTCCATTTTTATGGATGTGTGGCATTTTTTATGTCGACAAAATTAATACAAGGCACTTAGGGCTCTTTCACACCTGCGTTCTTGTCTTCCGGCATAGAGTTCCGTCGTCGGGGCTCTATGCCGGAAGAATCCTGATCAGGATTATCCCAATGCATTCTGAATGGAGAGAAATCCGTTCAGGATGCATCAGGATGTCTTCAGTTCCGGAACGGAACGTTTTTTGGCCGGAGAAAATACCGCAGCATGCTGCGCTTTTTGCTCCGGCCAAAAATCCGGAACACTTGCCGCAAGGCCGGATCCGGAATTAATGCCCATTGAAAGGCATTAATCCGGATCCGGCCTTAAGCTAAACGTCGTTTCGGCGCATTGCCGGAGCCGACATTTAGCTTTTTCTGAATGGTTACCATGGCTGCCGGGACGCTAAAGTCCTGGCAGCCATGGTAAAGTGTAGTGGGGAGCAGTGTACTTACCGTCCGTGCGGCTCCCCGGGCGCTCCAGAGTGACGTCAGGGCGCCCCAAGCGCATGGATCATGTGATCGCATTGGACACGTCATCCATGCGCATGGGGCGCTCTGACGTCATTCTGGAGCGCCCCGGGAGCCGCACGGACTGTAAGTATACCGCTCCCCCGCTCCCCACTCCTTTAATAGCGTCCTGGGTGCCATAGTAACACTGAAAGCATTTTGAAGACGGTTCCGTCTTCAAATGCTTTCAGTACACTTGCATTTTTCCGGATCCGGAGTGTAATTCCGGCAAGTGGAGTGCACGCCGGATCCGGACAACGCAAGTGTGAAAGAGGCCTTACTAATGTATTGTGATTGTCCATATTGCCTCCTTTACTGTCTTGATTCATTGATCTCATTATACACAGCTCGTTTCCAGTGGATATAGCAACTGCTACAGCACAGATACAAGGAGGCCATGATGGGAGCTTTTGCGTATGCATGCCAATGTATGCTCCCATGATTCGAGCCACCAGCTGTCTGAACAGGATGCTGCATTCCATGTGAGTGCTACTTCCTCTTCACTACACTGCCCATTGTCTTGGATAAGGTGAAGATGGACCAGAATTTCTGCTACAGGAGAAACAGCAGGGGGTGCTACCAGAGAAGAAAATGCAATATATATATTGTGGCAATGTGAACATTGAGGTCTTGTTTCCCCAGGTTCCAGTCCGGGACTTGAGGCATGCTCATGTCCAGGGATCTTATTTAATCCTGCTACTGGATCTTGAGGCTGGGTTCAGACCTGAGCGTATTTGATATGCGCGTTTAACGTGCGTTTTTGTCGCGAGTTTTTATGCGCGTTTTTTGCAATAGTAAACGCGCGTTTGACGCGCGTTTGTGTGATTGACTGCAGTGTCCTATGGCCACAAACTCGCGTCAAAACGCCCCAAAGAAGCTCAAGAACTTGTTTGAGCGTAGGGCGTTTTTCAGCGCGTTCAAACGCGCTGTAAAACGCTCAAGTGAGAACCAGGGCCATAGGAAAGCATTGGTTTTCATATGTTGAGCTCAAGTGTGAACCCAGCCTGAGTGTGTCTCACTCTGGAGTGTTTGGTGAAGCAGAGTCCTGGTGAGACTCTGTGTGAGTGGTCTCAGCCGGGTGGGCTGAGGGGCCACGAGGCTAGGCGATAGCCTGAACTTTGGGGGACGCGGTGACGCCTGTGAAACAAGGATCACGAGGCCAGAGTCGGGAGGACTACTGGGCCACAATCCCCCAAAAGGTATTGAAGTGTCACAGCCTGGAGGTTGCTGGACTGAATGGCTGAGGAAAGCCACATTTGTGTTCCATGTGTGAACAGGGCTCTCTAGGTGAGTCAGGGATACACTTGTGTTTAGTTAGAGCCTAGCCGGGCAAGCGTTTTGTTATTTTGTGTGGATGTCACACGTGATAAGTTGAAGCTGCGACTTCTTAACCTATGCTTTGCCAAAGTGTCTGAAATAAAGCAAGAGTTTGGACATTATAATTGTGTCTGCGAAGATATCTGTGAGTGTGACCCCCTGAAAAGAGACGATCCCTTACAATATATATATATATATATATATATTTATAGACATTCTTTATTTGCAATGCATTATTCATTATATAGCATTACTTTCTAATCTCTTTAAGGCTGGTTTCACATAAATTTTTTAAAAAATTTTCAAGGCTTTTTTGTATATATCTTCTTTTGCATTTTATTTTGTTCCAAAACCCCAAATCTAGATGTTACTTTAAAAAGTTTAAATTGAAATGGTAAAGTATACATAGCTTTTTGGCATTTTCCGGGACAGTAGTGTCTTTACCAAAATCAGTATGCCCTAGATCAGGGATGCCCAACCTGCGGCCCTACAGCTGTTGCAAAACTACAACTCCCAACATGCCCTGCTGTAGGCTGTCCAGGTATGCTGAGAGTTGTAGTTTCACAACAGCTGGAGGGCCGCAGGTTGGGCATCCATGCCTTAGTTGTAGTGGATTTCTGCCATTTTTCCCTTAGACCTATCTGATGGATTTAAGAAGCACCAGGAAAAAATGCACGTACTGTACAAAAAACACTAAAATGCTTAATAATAAAAAAAAAAAATTAAGGCTGGTGTCATATATAAGCTTTTTGCATTTTTTATGGCTTTTGTGTATGGTTTTGTATGATTGCAAAATCCACATAATTGAAGCAATACCAATACTGTCAGAAAACATGACACACAATATCATCAATGGTCAGTGGACAAGAAGGTTCTTGTGGGAGCTCCCCCACTTGTTGCGGGCCAGGTCATTGATTATTTACCTTTACTACCATGTGTGTGATTTGTTCTTTATCTCTTATATATATAAAAATGAGTTTCTGTCTGTCTGTCTGTTCTTTATGCGCGACCAAACGACTGGACGAATCTTCACCAAATTTGGCACACAGGTACATCAGGTGTCCGGGAAGGTTTTAGACCGGGTTTCAGCTCTGTTGGACGGTACGTTCCTGAGATATTCCCAAAAAATGACCCACATTAGCCAATACAAGTCTTTCTTTTCAAATCCCAACTGCCATAAACACAGTTTTACTCCAGGTTTCCATAGCAACCAAGCCATTTTTCTTCACTGTTTAAAGGGGCGGGCACTGTAGAGGTCACTGTTTTTAAAGGAGCGGGCACAGTGGAGGTCACTGTTAAAGGGACGGGCAGGCAGGCACTGTGGAACTGTTATTAAAGGGGTGGGCGCTATGAAGGTCTCTGTTAAATGGGCGGTCACTGTGAAAGTCACTGTTAAAGAGGCGGTTACTGTTAAAGGGGCAGTCACTGTGAAAGCTACTGTTAAAGGGGCGGTCACTGTTAAAGGGGCCATCACTTTGAAAGTCACTGTTAAAGGGGCGGGCACTGTGTATGTCTCTGTTAAAGGGGCAGGCACTGTGGAAGTTGCTGCTAAAGGGGCGGCCACTATGAAGGGCACTGTTAAAGGGGAGGTCAATGTTAAAGGGGTGGGGCACTGTGGAGGTCACTGTTAAAGGGCAGACACTATTAAAGGGATGGACAATGTGGAGGTCACTGTTAAAGGGGTGGACACTGTGGAGGTTAGTGTTAAAAGAGCAGGCAGTGCATAAGTCATTGTTAAAGGGACGGCCACTGTGGAGGTCAATGTTAAAGGGGCAGGTACTGTGGAGGTAATTGTTAAAGGGGCGGGTACTGTAGAGGTCACTGTTATGGGGGAAACTGTCAATATCTTTTTACGACACACGGAAACATAAAATGACATAGATTAAATATACCCGTGCGAAGCCGAGTCCTTCTGCTAGTCTCTTATATATATAAAAATTTGTTTCTGTCTTTCTGGACGTCTGTCTGTCTGGACGTCTGCCTGTTCTTTATGCGCGACCAAACGACTCGACCGATCTTCTCGAAATTTGGCACACAGGTACATCAGGTGTCCGGGAAGGTTTTAGATGTACAGTTTCGGAGATATTCCCCAAAAATTACCTGCATTAGCCAATACAAATCCCCAACTGCCAGGCACACGATCACATGTCCCTTATCAGCCAATAGAAGCTCGCAGGCTTAGTCTTCACATACACATAATTTTACTCCAGGTTTCCATAACAGCCATTTTTCTTCACTGCTGTAGGTCAGCTTTAGGCTAGGGCTACACGACGACATGCACAGCTCAGCAGATAGTATTACACAATAGACTTAGATACACAGCAGACAGTATCACACATGACAGGATTAGATACACAGCTAAGCAAACAGTATCACACAGGATAGGATTAGATACACAGCTAAGCAAACAGTATAACACAGGATAGGATTAGATACACATCTCAGCAAGGATTAGATACACAACTCAGCAGACAGTATCACACAGGATAGGATTAGATACACAGCTTAGCAGACAGTATCACACAGGATAGGATTAGACACACAGATTTTAAATGCCAATCTGGGTTTTGACAGCACCTGGCTGTCCTTAAAGGGTTTCTAGCATCAGAAATTCTGTTATGTAGCTGACTGACATTAGCGATGTGCTAATGTCAGCAGTACATAACAGTGTTCTTTATACTTTTGTCCCTGCTGCCATTCTCCTAAAAAACACACTTTTAAAATATGCTAATGAGCCTCTAGGTGCTATGAGGGCATTGATTCAGCACCTAGAGGCTCGATCTACTAACCATTTATCCCGCCCAGGTCCTCCGTTTAGCCTGCCCCGCTCCTCTTGAGTGACGTCCGAGTTAGCTGGATCGCTGAAGAAATCCCGCTCCTGCGCCGTCCACTTCTGTATTCGGAGCAGGCGCAGTGAGTGAAGGAAGTGCTCCTGGTGCCGGCTTCACTCACTGCGCCTGCACCGAACACAAAAGTGGACGGCGCAGGCATGGGATTTCTTCAGCGATCCAGCTAACTCTGACGTTGAGGAGGAGGTAGCCAACACTGTTTTTTGGCTTTGCTTTTTATTTTATTTTTATTTTTTTTGTTCAAATTTGGGTAGACCCCAAAACATTGGGAAATCTAAAAAATAAAAACAAAGAGAAAGTGCGCTGGAGTACAACAATGGCTGGGTGAGGCCGGTATACATGTCTATTCTGCACAAGGTACGGACAAGTCCTGTCGGATCCATGCCTGGTTCATTTTAATGAATGTGAGCTTGTCCACATTGGCTGTGGACAGGCAGCTGCGCTTGTCTGTGATAACGCCCCCTGCCGTGCTAAACACACGTTCAGACAATACACTGGCTGCAGGGCATTCCAGCACCTTCAAGGCGTAAAGGGCAAGCTCAGGCCATGTGCCCAATTTGAAGACCCAGAAGTTGAAGGGGGTAGACCCATCAGTCAGTACGTGTAGGTGTGTAAACACATGCTGCTCCACCATATCGCACGTCCCCGTGATGTCCACGATCCAATTGGATATCTTCCCTATCAACTTTCGATGTTCTTTTATGCGCCTACCATGGTGATCACGGGTAATGGGGAATCAGAATTCCATGCCGGAGAGGTCGTGTGAGATACCACATCCAAGAGAAGTCAATGGCTGAAATGTGATCAGGCGGAAATGTGGGACAAGTTATTGAAACAGAAGTATCCAAGTAAAGGAGGGGACGCGTGGCAATTACCCACTCCCGACTTGGGGAGGTAGTGACGACAAATAACAATACAGGACTCTTAAGATGCCCTGCTATTGGAATGAATAATACAAAATTAAAGGGTATGTCACTGCAGTATTTTGGATTAGGAAACGTTATACAGGAAAGCCCCTGCTGCCGCTTTGTTGACTCTAGATAACTTCTGCCTGATCGCACGTCCCCGTGACGTCCACGATCCATTTGGATATCTTCCCTATCAATTTTCGATGTTTTTTTTGTGCCTACCATGGCGATCACGGATAAAGTGGAATCGGGGTTCCATGCTGGAGAGAGAGCCTTAGAAAGGGATACCACATACAAGGAAGGTCAATGGCTGAAATTTGATTGGGCGGAAATACGGGACAAGTTATTAAAGCAGAAGAATCGAATGAAAGGAGGGGGCGCGCATCAATTAAAGACAAATTTTAGAAATTTAAGTCCCTGTCACCTATGCAGAGCAGGGTTTTTTTAACGGCAAAACTGGGTTCATGTCACCCACCAATTTTAACAGACGATTTTACAAAAATTAGGTCCTTGTCACCTATGCAGAGCAGGGGTTTGTATACGGCAAAAATGGTAAAATGTCACCTGAGAATGTAACAGACGCTTTTGCACCCTGCTCCCTCTTTTGCTGTGCTGGTGCCTCTGTGCGACCACCGCCTCTTCCTCCAAACTGCACACGTAACTCGCATGACCTTGATTCCATGTGGGGTCTAGTACCTCATCATCCTCCACATTATCTTCCACCCACTCTTTACCCCTGCCCTCCTTGTCGGTCTGCAGACTGCAGAAAGCCGCAGCAGTTGGCACCTATGTTTCGTCATCATCAGAGACGTGCTGCGGTGGTCTTCCCATGTCCTCATCCTGAAACAAAAGTTGTTGGGCATCAGTGCACTCAATCTCTACCACTTCTGGGGCAGGGCTATGTGGATGGCCCACGGAAACCCTGCCAGCAGAGTCATCAAAAAGCATTTTTGTGAAATTAATTTCCCTGTCCACTATGTAGAGCAGGGGTATATCACAGCCAAAAATTGCTGAAATGCTGCCTCCTGCTAAGACGTTCCATATCAGCTGGTAGTGCTGGTTGTTGTGGCGTGCTGACAAAGCTTTTCCACATTTCGGCCATGCTAACCCTGCCTTCTGAGGTGCTGGCGGTGCCCCAGCTGCGTTGGCGACCTCTTCCTTGTCCTCTGCCTTCGACTTGTGCTTCCACTGTGCCCCCGCTGTCAGGTGGGAATGCCATCAGCAGCGAGTCTACCAGCGTGCGCTTGTACTTGTGCATCTTACATTCATGCTTCAGTGACGGAATTAAGGACGGTACGTTGTCCTTGTAACGCGGATCCAGCAGCGTGGCCACCCAGTAATCAGCACAAGTTAGAATGTGGCCAACACGGCGGTCGTTGCGGAGACACTGCGGCATGTAATCGCTCATGTGTGCCAGGCTGCCCAGAGGCAATGACAAGCTGTCCTCTGTGGGAGGTGTGTCATCTGTGTCCTCTGTATCCCCCCAGCCACGCACCAGTGATGGCCATGAGGTGGTTTGGGTGCCACCCTGCTGTGAACACGGTTCCTCCTCCTCCATCTCTGCCTCCTCATTCACCAGAACTGTGCCCTCGCTGGACAATTGTGTACCCTGGCGTATGTTGGTGCAGGAACCCACCCTCGGAGCCACATGTGAATGACTGGCCTGAAACCCTTGTATATGATCCCTCTTCCTCCTCTTCCTGTGCCACATCCTCTTCTATCATCGCCCGAAGCGTTTTTTCAAGGAGGCATAGAAGTGGGATAGTAACGCTGAGAACAGCGTCATCGGCACTGGCCATGTTAATGGAGTACTCGAAACAGCGCAACAAGGCACAGAGGTCTCGCATGGAGGCCCACTTATTGGTGGGGAAGTGGTGCTGTTCCGCAGAACGACTCACCCGTGCGTGCTGCAGCTGAAACTCCACTATCTCCTGCTGCTGCTCGCACAGTCTGGCCAGCATGTGCAAGGTGGAGTTCCATCTTGTGGGAACGTCACATAGGCGGTGAGCAGAAAGGCCGAAGTTACGCTGCAGCGCTGACAGGCGAGCAGCAGCAGGGTGAGAACACCGAAAGTGCTCACAGACGGCCCACACTTTCTGAAGCAGCTCTGACATATTGGGGTAATTTTTCAGTAATTTCTGCACCACCAAATTCAGCACATGCGCCAGGCAAGGGATGTGCGTCAAACCGGCTAGGCCCAGAGCTGCTACGAGATTTCGCCCATTATCGCACACCACCAGGCCGGGCTTGAGACTCACTGGCAGCAACCACTCATCGGTCTGTTGTTCCATGCCCGTCCACAGATCCTGCGCGGTGTGGGGTTTGTCCCCCCAAACAGATGTTTTAAAACTGCCTGCTGTCGTTTACCCCTGGCTGTGCTGAAGTAGGTGGTGAAAGTGTTACGCTGACCAGATGAGGAGGCAGTAGAGGATGAGGAAGTAGAGTAGGAGGAGGAAGCAACAGGAGGCAAAGAGAAACGCCCTGCAATCCTCGGTGGTGGAAGGACATATACTGCTATTCGCCTCAGGCCCAGCCTCCACTGCATTTACCCAGTGTGCTGTTATTAAGATATAACGTCCCTGACCATGCTTACTGGTCCACGTATCCGTAGAGAGGTGCCACAGATGGCATTGCGCAGTGCACACCTGATTTTGTCCCCCAATTGGTTGTGCAGGGAAGGAATGGCTCGCCTGGAAAAGTAGTGGTGGCTGGGAACTACGTACTGTGGGACAGCCACCGCCATAAGGCTTTTAAAACTCTCCGTCTCCACCAGACGGAATGACAGCATTTCAAAGGCCAGGAATTTGGAAATGCTGGCATTCAGGGCCAGTGATCTCAGGTGGGTAGGGGGTTACTTCCTTTTTCGCTCTAGTGTTTGGGAGATAGACAGCTGAACGCTTCCATGGGACATTGTGGAGATGCTTGGTGACCCAGGTGGTGGCATTGTTGGTTCATCCTCTGTTTGCAGGGTGGCAGGTGGCACTGTCACTCCAGAGGGGGATGAAGAGGCCGAGACTGCAGCAGAAGAGGAAGCAGGAGGAGCCAGAGACATTTCTTTGTTTTTGAGGTGTCTACTCCTATTACTGTCAGAAATGCAGCAAAGGCCGCAAATGTAGTATCTAGCACAAAAAGGGTGTTTTTTTTCAAACCACAATATAACAGCAGTATTTAACGGTTGTTTTGGACTGTCAGAAATGCAGCGCATACCGCAAAAGGCACTTTATGGAAAAAAAATTGATGATTTTTTCACCCACAGTGAAACAGATGGATTTACTGATTCTATTTCACTATCAGATTTGCAGGGCAGGCCGCAAAGCTACTTTATGGGAAAAAAAATATGATTTTTTTCAACCACAATTGAACAGATGGATTTACTGAATTGATTACACTCACATATGCAGCACAGGGGTACTTTAGAGAAATTTTTTTGAATAGGTCACCCCCTGGGTCCCTGAACTCACAGACGGATTACCTATATTATTTTCCCTTCCCCTGGCACATATGCAGTGCAGGTGCACTTAAAAAATGGGTATATGTTGCCCACTGAACTAAAAGAACAGGATTAAATTATTGTCCCTGGCACATATGCAGTGATGGTGCACTGAACTTGCACAAAATGGCTGCCGATGCCCACCTAACTAACAGATGGATAAAACTTATTTTTCTGTGTCACTGGGCTCAGGGCAGGGTACAAAAATGTTGCATTGCACCCACAAAAAAAAACAAAAAAAAAAACAAAAAAAAAAACGCTGTAGATCGCAGAGTTAACAACAAGTTCTGATATCAGATTCTTTCCTAGAGGCTGGGTCACATGCTGCACTGGCCAATCACAGCCATGCCATTAGTAGGCATGGCTGTGATGGCTTCTAAGGGCACACGAATTAAACGCTTGTTGATTGGCTGCCTTGCAGCCTTTCAAAAAGCGCCATTAAATAGTCAAACACCGAACTCAAACCCAAACTTTTGCTGAATTGTCCGGGTTCTGGTCCGGGGTAAAAAAAAAAATCGTAAAGTTCGGGTTCGCTCAACCCTAGACACAAGTCAATGATGGTTCGCTGGGATGATCGGGCGAAAGAGGCCTTCTCCACTTTGAAGTTGGCCCTGTGCGGGTCCCCGGTTTTGGTGACACCCGACTTCAAAAGGGAGTTTATAGTACAGACCGATGCCTCTGAAGTAGGCCTCGATTCTGTATTGTCTCAGGAAGTCAACAGGGAGGAGCATCCTGCTATCTTCCTCAGCTGTAAGCTCACCCCAGCCAAGACCCGGTATAGTATAGTGGAGAGAGAGTGCCTGTCTATCAAGTGGGCACTAGAATCTCTCCGCTATTATTTATTGGGGAGAAAATTCTGCCTGGTGACTGATCACTCCCCTCTCAAGTGGATAAGCCAGGCTAAGGACAGAAATGCCTGGGTCACCCGATGGATTCTCTCCCTACAAAACTTGTATATCAACTAGGTTTTTTATGGAACACAGTGCAGGCCTCATGATTGAACAAAGGGAAAGGGTGGGGTATGTATGTGATTTGGTCTGGGAAAACAGGTATTTTCCTCCCAGCATGTGCTGCTGGGCTAATTTACAGCCAGGTGAGATCAAATATCGGACCAGATTTTAAATGTTGGTCCGGGTTTTGGCAGCACCTGACTGTCCCTAAATAGGCAGCTGGGCTCAGAAGCCATGTCTCTGTGTTTGGGATCTGGGAGCCTTGTGTCTGGATGAAGGCTTGCTACCTGTTTGGCGTGAAAACAGGTTGGTGCTGCTATGAGCAAAAGGACTCTTTGAGGCAGAGTTGCCGCATGGTGTGAATTACAACAAACACCGCAAGGTGACTTTGTTTGAATATGACGGCTTGTTTTGTCACTTGCCTAAAGTGTGAATAAAACACTGAACTGTTTGATCCGAAGAACGCCTCCATACAACGTCCGCTAATCCTGTCTACCAGAGCGAGTCCCCATAATATATATATATATATATATATATATATATATATATATATATACATACAGTACAGACCAAAAGTTTGGACACACCTTCTCATTCAAAGAGTTTTCTTTATTTTCATGACTATGAAGGCATCAAAACTATGAATTAACACATGTGGAATTATATACATAACAAACAAGTGTGAAACAACTGAAAATATGTCATTCTAGGTTCTTCAAAGTAGCCACCTTTTGCTTTGATTACTGCTTTGCACACCCTTGGCATTCTCTTGATGAGCTTCAAGAGGTAGTCCCCTGAAATGGTCTTCCAACAGTCTTGAAGGAGTTCCCAGAGATGCTTAGCACTTGTTGGCCCTTTTGCCTTCACTCTGCGGTCCAGCTCACCCCAAACCATCTCGATTGGGTTCAGGTCCGGTGACTGTGGAGGCCAGCTCATCTGGCGCAGCACCCCATCACTCTCCTTCATGGTCAAATAGCCCTTACTTTCAAAGTTTTCCCAATTTTTCGGCTGACTGACTGACTGACCTTCATTTCTTAAAGTAATGATGGCCACTTGTTTTTCTTTACTTAGCTGCTTTTTTCTTGCCATAATACAAATTCTAACAGTCTATTCAGTAGGACTATCAGCTGTGTATCCACCTGACTTCTCCTCAACGCAACTGATGGTCCCAACCCCATTTAAAAGGCAAGAAATCCCACTTATTAAACCTGACAGGGCACACCTGTGAAGTGAAAACCATTTCAGGGGACTACCTCTTGAATCTCATCAAGAGAATGCCAAGAGTGTGCAAAGCAGTAATCAAAGCAAAAGGTGGCTACTTTGAAGAACCTGTACATGGATTGCAGGATAAAACTTACCAGGAAAGGTTAAAAGGACCTTAATATGTATAGCTTGGAAGAAAGAAGAGACAGAGGGGATATGATAGAAACTTTTAAATACATAAAGGGAATCAACTCGGTAAAGGAGGAGAGCATATTTAAAAGAAGAAAAACTACCACAAGAGGACAAAGTTTTAAATTAGAGGGGCATAGGTTTAAAAGTAATATAAGGAAGTATTACTTTACTGAGAGAGTAGTGGATGCATGGAATAGCCTTCCTGCAGAAGTGGTAGCTGCAAATACAGTGAAGGAGTTTAAGCATGCATGGGATAGGCATAAGGCTATCCTTCATATAAGATAGGGCCAGGGACTATTAATAGGATTCAGATATATTGGGCAGACTAGATGGGCCAAATGGTTCTTATCTGCCGACACATTCTAGGTTTCTATGTTTCTAGAATATGACATATTTTCAGTTGTTTCACACTTGTTTGTTATGTATATAATTCCACATGTGTTAATTTATAGTTGGGATGCCTTCAGTGTGAATATACAATTTTCATAGTTATGAAAATAAAGAAAACTCTTTGTATGAGAAGGTGTGTCCAAACTTTTGGTCTGTACTGTATATTCACAACAGCCTCCATGTTGTCTTTTCGGCACGGGTTGTAATACAGCTGGTTTATTGTACGACATACAACCGTGCCTGAAAAAAAATGCAGAAATCAAAAATATCGGCGCTCATGCCAGCCTTACTGCTCTTGCCCGCTTCCTCCACCATTTGTGGGAACTCGCTCTGGTAGACAGGACAAGCGGGTGCAGTATTGAGGCAAAGACACGTTTGTAACTCAAAAGTGTGTTTATTCACACTAGTTGCAGGTTCACAGTGTAACAGTCCATTTTCAGTATTGGTGTTAGTTCACCCCCAAAACAGTTCATACAGAAAGACATTCATCTTTGATCCTGGATGTTTAATCCACACCCGGCTGAATGCTCAGCCTCAAAAAGTCCACCTGCCGGCTTTAGGCGGCCTGCTTGCCCCGACACACTGTCTTCAGCTTTCAGCCCACACACAGGCCTCGGATCTCAGCAGAGTTTCACACAGCTCTAGTGTTAGAGAGGAGTAATCCACCCACCTGACACTGTTGGCTGTTTTTTTTAGGCCTGTCAAAACCCGGCCTTGACCGTGGGGAGTAGTCACCCACCTAGCACTTTGACTAGTCCCAGTAAGGGCTCTTTCACGCTTGTGTTGTTCTGTTTCGGCATAGAGTTCCGTCGTCGTGGGCTCTATGCCGGAAGAATCCTGATCAGGATTATCCCAATGCATTCTGAATGGAGAGAAATCCGTTCAGGATGTCTTCAGTTCAGGACCGGAACGTTTTTTGGCCGGAGAAAATACCGCAGCATGCTGTGCTTTTTGCTCCGGTCAAAAATCCTGAACACTTGCCGCAAGGCCGGATCCGGAATTAATGCCCATTGAAAGGCATTAATCCGGATCCGGCCTTAAGCTAAACGTTGTTTCGACGCATTACCGGATCCGACGTTTAGCTTTTTCTGAATGGTTAGCATGGCTGCCAGGACGCTAAAGTCCTGTTTGCCATGGTAAAGTGTAGTGGGGAGCAGTATACTTACCGTCCGTGCGGCTCCCGGGGCGCTTCAGAGCGACGTCAGGGCAACCCACGCGCATGGATGACGTGATCGCATGGATCACGTCATCCATGTGCATGGGGCGCTCTGACGTCATTCTGGAGCGCCCCGGGAGCCGCATGGACGGTAAGTATACTGCTCCCCACTACTACTATGGCAGCCAGGACTTTAATAGCGTCGTGGGTGCCATAGTAACACTGAACGCATTTTGAAGACGGATCCGTCTTCAAATGCTTTCAGTTCACTTGCGGTGTTACGGATCCGGCGGGCACCTCCGACAAATGGAGTGCACGACGGATCCGGACAACGCAAGTGTGAAAGAGGCCTTAGAGCCGTCCTGGATCAGCTATTTACAGCCATACTAGATAGCAAGGTGTCACACAGCAACTGCTGCTGACACGTATTAAGCAATTATATTGCTGCATTTGTGGGAGGAGAGGCTGATTACAAGGCTAATTACACGCACCTGTGGGCCCAGGCTGGCTGATTACTAAGCTGATTATACGCACCTGTGGGCCCAGGCTGGCTGATTACTAGGCTATTTATAGGCACCTGTGGGCCCAGGCTGACGATGATTCAGCTGATTTCAGTAATGGCATAACTCCACTGCTTGTTGTACAGTCGTGGCCAAAAGTTTTGAGAATGACACAAATATTAGTTTTCACAAAGTTTGCTGCTAAACTGCTTTTAGATCTTTGTTTCAGTTGTTTCTGTGATGTAGTGAAATATATTTACACGCACTTCATACGTTTCAAAGGCTTTTATCGACAATTACATGACATTTATGCAAAGAGTCAGTATTTGCAATGTTGGCCCTTCTTTTTCAGGACCTCTGCAATTCGACTGGGCATGCTCTCAATCAACTTCTGGGCCAATTCCTGACTGATAGCAACCCATTCTTTCATAATCACTTCTTGGAGTTTGTCAGAATTAGTGGGTTTTTGTTTGTCCACCCGCCTCTTGAGGATTGACCACAAGTTCTCAATGGGATTAAGATCTGGGGAGTTTCCAGGCCATGGACCCAAAATGTCAACGTTTTGGTCCCCGAGCCACTTAGTTATCTCTTTTGCCTTATGGCATTATGGCACGGTGCTCCATCGTGATGGAAAATGCATTGTTCTTCACCAAACTGTTGTTGGATTGTTGGAAGAAGTTGCTGTTGGAGGGTGTTTTGGTACCATTCTTTATTCATGGCTGTGTTTTGGGGCAAAATTGTGAGTGAGCCCACTCCCTTGGATGAGAAGCAACCCCACACATGAATGGTCTCAGGATGCTTTACTATTGGCATGACACAGGACTGATGGTAGCGCTCACCTTTTCTTCTCCGGACAAGCCTTTTTCCAGATGCCCCAAACAATCGGAAAGAGGCTTCATCGGAGAATATGACTTTGCCCCAGTCCTCAGCAGTCCATTCACCATACTTTCTGCAGAAGATCAATCTGTCCCTGATGTTTTTTTTGGAGAGAAGTGGCTTCTTTGCTGGCCTTCTTGACACCAGGCCATCTTCCAAAAGTCTTCGCCTCACTGTGCGTGCAGATGCACTCACACTTGCCTGCTGCCATTCCTGAGCAAGCTCTGCACTGGTGGCACTCCGATCCCGCAGCTGAATCCTCTTTAGGAGACGATCCTGGCGCTTGCTGGACTTTCTTGGACGCCCTGAAGCCTTCTTAACAAGAATTTAACCTCTTTCCTTGAAGTTCTTGATGATCCTATAAATTGTTGATTGAGGTGCAATCTTAGTAGCCACAATATCCTTGCCTGTGAAGCCATTTTTATGCAACGCAATGATGGCTGCACGCGTTTCTTTGCAGGTCACCATGGTTAACAATGGAAGAACAATGATTTCAAGCATCACCCTCCTTTTAACATGTCAAGTCTGCCATTTTAACCCAATCAGCCTGACATAATGATCTCCAGCCTTGTGCTCGTCAACATTCTCACCACAAGATGATTACTGAAATGATCTCAGCAGGTCCTTTAATGACAGCAATGAAATGCAGTGGAAAGGTTTTTTGGGATTAAGTTAATTTTCATGGCAAAGAAGGACTATGCAATTCATCTGATCACTCTTCATAACATTCTGGAGTATATGCAAATTGCTATTATAAAAACTTAAGCAGCAATTTTTCCAATTTCCTTGTACCTTCTTACACTATATAATCATACTTATCCTGTGTTAGCTTATTTATTCTTAAATATTTAAATCATAGAAAACAATCAAGAACAGAATAAAAGAATCTAACTTTCTTTATTTTATTTTGTTTTCTTTGTTTTCTAATTGTTAACAAAGCCAAACAATCAGATTTAGCAACATCCAGTAGGTTTTCCTTGGTCCCTACCACTGTTTATCAGTTGATTTCTGAGATCCTGACAAATAGTGCAGTCTATCAACCATGAAGTGAGCAGGCTATGAGATTAGGACCATATTTTCATTTGTATTAGAAATACAAACTTTTCCAGCAAGACAGAATTTTGGGGGAATTTGAATAGCAAACAGAACAAGTCCATGTTCAACAAAAAAGGGATCATTTTGGGCCTCTTTTAGTTGACAAAAAATCAGACAGTACAGTGTTAAACCGGCTGTTTGTTGCCACTATCTACCATCGGATTACCCATACCTACATATCTTGCTGTCACTTTGACATTACTAAAGCTGTCTTGGTATAAAAGAGCTTGAAACTCTGATCCTGGTTGCATCCACTTAGATGCCACAATTAATAGCTACCATGGCATCTAAGAAGTTTAATAAGTTTCATAACTAGTTGGTACTTTCATTGCTTGGCTGTATCCAATTACCGTAGATGCCATAGTTAAAATCTACCACAGCATTTAAAGGGGTATTTCCATCACATACAATGGGGGCATATTGCTAGGATATGCACCCATTGTCTGATAGGCGCAGGTCCCACCTACAAGGAGAACGGAGCGGGGAGAGCTGTGGCTGGAGGATCCTGGGTTTCCCGGGATAAAAGTAAATAGGAGCGCACCACTCCCATTCATTTCAATGGGGCAGACGGAAATTGCTGAACCAGTGCTCGGCTATTTTAGGAGGCCCTATTGAAATGAATGGAGGGCGGCTGCGCATGCTCAGTGCGCACTCCATTCATTTCCCCGCTCAGTTTTCGTTGTAGGTGCGGGTCCCAGAGGTGAGATCCGCACCTATCAGACAATGGGGATATATCCTAGCGATATGCCCCCATTATATATGATAGGAAAACCCCTTTAAGGAGCTTGATAAGTTTCATGACTAGTTGCCTTTATATCTGGTTATGATATTTGACGGAGTTACAAAACTATTTCTTATATCTAGTAAATGTACTCTATTTTTCTATTTAATTATTTTATACATTAGGGTCCGGCTACACAGCAATATTTGTTGAAGCAACATTGCACATTTGCAATCATACTCGATGGTGTTGCAATGCAGCATGCAAATGCTGTAATTGCGACTCGACAATCACAAAAAAATCTATCCAAGTTTTAATTTTTTGCAATTGTTACATTGCGACACCATTGACTATTGTCATAGGCGTGCGCACGGGGTGTGCTAATCAAGCCTCAAAATTGAGGTTCTGTCACCTCCAGCAGCTGCCTCTTGAGCCCCGCTGGCCGGTGAATACTAATGAAGCGCTTCCATTTTGGAAGCACTCATTAGTACCGGAGGACCAGGAAGCGATGAACGCTTTGTACTTACCTCTTCCTGGTCCACGGCTGTCGGCTGTGCAGGGCTGCGCACAGCGTGAGGCGCTTTGTGACTTCACGCTGTGCGTGCCAGTTCAGAACACATGGCCGAGAGCCGACATCAGGAGGAACAAAATCGTGGGCGGCGAGGAGTGGCGGCGTCCAGGAGCAGAGAGTGTTTTTTTATTTTATAAAAAATTAGGCTGCTGGGGGCATAAAGGGGGCTAATGAGAGGCATAATGGGGGCTAATTAGAGGCATAATGGGGGCTAATGAGGGATACGGGGGCTAATGAGAGGCATAAGGGCTGATAATGGTGGCTAATGGCATAAAGGCTATATATAATATATATACACATACACAGATATACACACACACACACACACACACACACACACACACACACACACACACGTACGTGGTGTGTGTGCTTGGGCTTTAGGGTGCACACCCTAATGCATTAGGCTGCGCATGCCTATGAATATCGTAACAAAAAATGTGCGACACGTCCCCTTCTAGCTGTCCCCTTTTTGTTGCGCGACCTGCTGTCGCTGTATAGCTGGTATAGAAGCTGATATTAAGAACCCTGTGCACTGGAGGTGGATACCGAAGTTCACACTCTCTACACAACTTTGGCGCATCCACCGCCGGTCTAAATGTAAGACAGCTTCTCCTGGCTTAAAATTAGACCATTTTCTATGCATACAGGGAGTGCAGAATTATTAGGCAAGTTGTATTTTTGAGGATTAATTTTATTATTGAACAACAACCATGTTCTCAATGAACCCAAAAAACTCATTAATATCAAAGCTGAATATTTTTGGAAGTAGTTTTTAGTTTGTTTTTAGTTTTAGCTATTTTAGGGGGATATCTGTGTGTGCAGGTGACTATTACTGTGCATAATTATTAGGCAACTTAACAAAAAACAAATATATACCCATTTCAATTATTTATTTTTACCAGTGAAACCAATATAACATCTCAACATTCACAAATATACATTTCTGACATTCAAAAACAAAACAAAAACAAATCAGTGACCAATATAGCCACCTTTCTTTGCAAGGACACTCAAAAGCCTGCCATCCATGGATTCTGTCAGTGTTTTGATCTGTTCACCATCAACATTGCGTGCAGCAGCAACCACAGCCTCCCAGACACTGTTCAGAGAGGTGTACTGTTTTCCCTCCTTGGAAATCTCACATTTGATGATGGACCGCAGGTTCTCAATGGGGTTCAGATCAGGTGAACAAGGAGGCCATGTCATTAGATTTTCTTCTTTTATACCCTTTCTTGCCAGCCACGCTGTGGAGTACTTGGACGCGTGTGATGGAGCATTGTCCTGCATGAAAAACATGTTTTTCTTGAAGGATGCAGACTTCTTCCTGTACCACTGCTTGAAGAAGGTGTCTTCCAGAAACTGGCAGTAGGACTGGGAGTTGAGCTTGACTCCATCCTCAACCCGAAAAGGCCCCACAAGCTCATCTTTGATGATACCAGCCCAAACCAGTACTCCACCTCCACCTTGCTGGCGTCTGAGTCGGACTGGAGCTCTCTGCCCTTTACCAATCCAGCCACGGGCCCATCCATCTGGCCCATCAAGACTCACTCTCATTTCATCAGTCCATAAAACCTTAGAAAAATCAGTCTTGAGATATTTCTTGGCCCAGTCTTGACGTTTCAGCTTGTGTGTCTTGTTCAGTGGTGGTCGTCTTTCAGCCTTTCTTACCTTGGCCATGTCTCTGATTATTGCACACCTTGTGCTTTTGAGCACTCCAGTGATGTTGCAGCTCTGAAATATGGCCAAACTGGTGGCAAGTGGCATCTTGGCAGCTGCACGCTTGACTTTTCTCAGTTCATGGGCAGTTATTTTGCGCCTTGGTTTTTCCACGCGCTTCTTGCGACCCTGTTGACTATTTTGAATGAAACGCTTGATTGTTCGATTCGTTGCAATTTTAAGAGTGCTGCATCCCTCTGCAAGATATCTCACTATTATGACTTTTCTGAGCCTGTCAAGTCCTTCTTTTGACCCATTTTGCCAAAGGAAAGGAAGTTGCCTAATAATTATGCACACCTGATATAGGGTCTTGATGTCATTAGACCACACCCCTTCTCATTACAGAGATGCACATCACCTAATATGCTTAATTGGTAGTAGGCTTTCGAGCCTATACAGCTTGGAGTAAGACAACATGCATAAAGAGGATGATGTGGTCAAAATACTCATTTGCCTAATAATTCTGCACGCAGTGTAAAACAGGTGTAAAAAATGATAAATGAGACAGGTTTGGCGGTCTGTCGCCTTCACTCTCCATGCGATGCCCTCTTTTTTTGACCTCATGTGAGCAGGTAAAAGTCGCAGATTGCGGCACAAATAACCTGCGACAGATAGTGATGGACGAACATCGGCCAGGACGTTTCGCGAACGCGTCTTCGCAATCAAATGTTCGCAAACATTAATGGCAGGCGAACCTGAAAAATCCACTGCAGGCCAGGTGAGTACCGGCCGCAAACATTAAGGATTCACCCGACAGAAAAGAACAAGTGATGATGTGGCTGGAGGTATATTAGGCGGTCAGTGGATAACAATTTTACTGCAGGCCAGTGGCGTACAGGCCCCAAAATTTATGCATTCACTTGACAGAAAAGGACAAGTGATTATGTTGCTGGAGGTATATTAGACGGTCAGTGGATAACAATTTTACTGCTGGCCAGTAGAGTACAGGCCACAAACATTAGGTATTCACCGGACAGAAAAGAACAAGTGATTATGTGGTTGGAGGTATATTAGATGGTCACTGGATAACTATTTTAATGTACGCCAGTACAGGCCCCAAAAATTAGGCATTAACCTGACAGAAAAGAACAAGTGATTATGTGGCTGGAGGTATATCATGCGGTCACTGAATAACAATTTTACTGTAGGCCAGTGGACTACAGGCCCCAAAAATTAGGCATTCATCTGACAGAAAAGTCCTTTTATGCCGCTTTATATACATAAGACAAGGACCATTCTTCTCGGTGGTGGCGGATATGTATGGGCTGGCATAAGGAAATTCAATTACACATGTTTGTCACAGGTGTTTAATTCCTCTGAGATCCATGCCTCATTTATTTTTAGAAATGTGAGGTAGTCCACACTGTCGTTAGCTAGGCAAGTGCGCTTAACGGTCACGATTCCCCCTGCTGCGCTGAATGTCCTTTCAGAGAGGACACTCGAGGGGCAAGCCAAGAGTTCCATGGCAAATTGTGCCAGCTCTGGCCACAGGTTAAGCCTGCACATCCAGTAGTCAAGGGGTTCGTCGCTTCTCAGAGCGTCCACATCGGCTGTTAACCCGATGTAGTCGGACACTTGTCGGTCTAGGCGTTCCCTGAGGCTGGATCCGGAGGGCAGCTGTCAATGGGTTGGTTGCAAGAATGATCTCAGGTGTGGTAGGATGGGTACCTGCACCTGTTTCGCTGTGGGTGGAAATTTGTCTGCCAGCTCCTGCAACAGCAGAATGTAGTATCTCTCACAGCAAGCCCAGGAAATGCTGCATTCTGATAGCCCTATGTAATGCTGGCAACATTTTGAATCTAGGTTCCCGCGAGAACCACACATGGAGCCACACACAGAGGATTCCGAACAGCCACATGAGATTCGGACCCCACTTCACTCATTGATTCACTCAAAGAGCGCACACAAGAGCGCACACAGGCCAGTGTGAAGACCATCCATCATTAGGTGGGGTGAGTGCTCAGTGAGCAAGTTTCCATTATCCGCATGGTTTATCTTTAGTGCGGTTACAAACCCTCATAGCTCGCAAATAATATAGACTGAAGGCAAGATACAAACGCTACATCAGAGCGTGTGCTAGCAGCTGTTTATTGGCTGATACATTAATTCCGAAAAATCCAGCGGCAACATTGCGATACAATATCTGATGCGTTACAAAGGACACTATTTGGTACAAACCATTTTCTTTCCCACAGGAACCATTTCTCTCTATCCTCCTCTAAAGTGACCATTATTTTTATTGTTGCTTATTTATTTTATTGTTGATCATTTATATTATTGTCATAATTTTATGCATTTTAATGTTTTATGAGGTGTTAATGTCAATGCACCCAATAAATTTTCCGCTTGATCCATGATTTTGTATCTTGATCCATGCTGGTAACATGTCTGCCATTTTGTGTTTGTACCAGGGGTCTAAGTACGTTGCCACCCAGTACTGGTCCTTGCCTTTTATGATTTTTATACGGGAGTCCCTCTTCAAACACTGGAGCATGAAGGCCCCAATTTGCACTAAATTGGAAGTGGTGGTGCATCCTGGATCCTGCTTATCGCCCAGGAAATGTCGTCCTCGGTCTCCTCCCCCCATCCACGGACAACACCAGGGATCCACGAAAAGTTTAAAGTCTCCCTCAAATGCTCTAATTGCTACTCCTTCTCCTCCTCCTCCCCACAGCCACCATCCTCCTCTGACCCCTTTTCAGACTCCTGCTGACTTGTCTCAGATAGAGTAGCCCCCCTGGGAATTCATTCAGCACTGCGACTTTCTCAACTTTCAGCATCTGCTCCTCGACGGCTTGATCAATGCACGCTCCAGAAAGAAGGTGTAAGGTACGATGTCACTGATGGCGCCCTGAGCAGTTTGGTGATCTCATCAAATGGCCGCAGAAGTCTGCATGCGTCGCGCATGAGCAGCCACTGGCGCGGTGAAAAGAAACCAAGCTCCCCAGAACCTGTTCTGCTGCAGAGTTCGTACAGGTAGTCGTTAACGCCACATTGCTGCTGGAGCAGCATATCAAGCATATATAAGCTAGAGTTCCAGTGCGTTGGGCTGTCACAAATCAGACGTCTGACAGGCGGTGTAGCCGCTGAACATCAGCAAGGTGAGCCATGGCTATGCAAGATCTTCTAAAATGGCCAGAGATTTTCCTGGCCTGCCGCAAGATGTCCTGGACCTCGGGGTATTTGGCAATGAATCGCTGCACGACTAAGTTCAGGATATGTGCCATGCACGACACATGTGTCATTTTGCCCTGTTCCAGTGCACTCAGCAGATTGGCACCGTTGTCGCACACCACTTTACCGTCAAATTGAGCGGGGTTAGCCACTTATTGGTCTGTGAAGGCAGAGCTGAAAGCAGTGCAGGACCGGTGTGGATCTTGGCTTCCAGGCACAACAGCCGCAGCACAGCATGGCAACGTCTCACTTTACACGTCAAATAAGTTCTGGGGAGCTTGGGGGGTGCAGTGGAAGAGGCGGTAGCAGTGGAAAAGGAGGAGTCAGCTGAGGAGAAGACAGAGAATGGAGTAGGAGGAGGAGAAGAAGAAGAAGCAGGCCAGCATGAAATCCGTAGCAGTAACGCCAAATCCACACGGATGCCATGGGTTACATGCTTGACCGCCATCAGAAGGTTCACCCAGTGGGCAGTAAAAGTTATGTACCTTCCCTGCCCGTGTTTGCTAGACCATGTGTCTGTGGTCAGATGTATCTTGGCACAGACACTGTGTGTCAGAGATATATTCACTTGCAGCTGATCGTGGCCATATAGCTCTGGGATGCACTTCTGGGAGAAATATTTCCTTCCGGGACCTTCGATTGCGGTGTGCCAATGGCTACAAACTTTCTAAAGGCCTCAGAGTCCACCAGTTTATATGGAAGTAGTTGGCGGGTTAGCAGTTCCGACAAGCCAGCGGTCAGCCACTGGGCAAGAAGGTTATTCGGTGTCATCATCTTTTTACGCTTGAACATTTGGGCCACGGAAGCCTGCCTTCAGCCAGATGAACGCGATGACGGCACGGTGGAAGATGGAGTGGAGGACAAATGGGTGGAGAAGAGGCAGGACGTGGAGCACCAGAAGTGTGGCTTTGTGGGTTCTGACGGCGTTGCTCCCACTGCTCGATGATGGGAGGCCAGGTGCCTTCTTAAGGCGGTCGTCCCTAGGTGAGTGTTGGGCTTACCACGACTTATGCGTTGACAGCACAGGCAGAAGATGGCAACACTATTGTCAGCAGCTGACACGTTAAAAAAAGACTACACTGCGGAGCCATATGCCGACGTCCGGGGAGCGCAAGATGTGACCGTGCATGTTGGATGGCCCGCTCCAGATACATTTGCACTCTGCTTTTTGCCTCCTGTGCACTGCGAGTTCTGCCTGCTTCTCCTCCTTCTCCTCCCTATCTGCTGTTCCGTCTCTCCCTCTGAACTCCCCTCCTCTTCCTCTCTTGTGGGCACCCACGTGACGTCCATTGACACGTCCTCATCGTCACCTTTACCACCACAGACATTAGAGATCTCAGAATAGGCAGCAACAGCAGGGACCACCCTCCTTGGGCTGATCTGGGTACTGTCGTCAGACCGCTGGGTGGTGGCCGTTGCTACCTCCTCTTCCTCATCCGACACCAAGAATTGCTTACGCATCGATAAGATCTGGGAATGGATTGTTGGTGGTGGTGTTTTTGGGGGTGCACACAGAAGAGAGTGAGGAGGGTGCAGATACAGAGGATGAGGAGGGTGCAGAAGCGGAAGGCTGAGTGAGCCACTCAACTAACTCTGGTGTGTCCTTTGACGTAATTGCATGCACCTTCTCCAACTTCCCATTAAGGCTCCGGCCTGGTGCACCTGCTTGACCTCTACCACCCCTGCGCAATGGACTGCCTCTTCCTCTGCCTGTCATTTTCAAGATGACCCTGTTCTAAAGTCCTTAGAGAAAAGCATTATTTGCGGAAGCAGGTAAATCTCAACCCTCAATCAGTATTTTGTGGAAGCCGGTGTATCGTAGGCCTCAATCAATATTTAGTGGAAGCAGGTATATCGCACCCCTCAATCAGTATTTTGTGGAAGCAGTTATATAGAACCCCTTAATAAATATTTTGTAGAAGCAGGTATATCACAGCCCTCCATAACTATTTAGTTGAAACAGGTTTATAGAACCCCAGAATCAATATTTGGTGGAAGCAGGTATATCAAACCCCAAAATCAGTATTTTGTGGAAGCAAGTATATAGAACCCCTTAATAAATATTTTGTAGAAGCAGGTATATTGCAGCCCTCAATCAGTATTTTGTGGAAGCAGGTATTTAGAACACCTAATTCAATATTTGGTGGTATGCAGGTAGATCACACTCCTCAATCAGTATTTTGTGGAAGGTGGTGTATCGCAGGCCTCAATAAATATTTGGTGGAAGCAGGTATGTTGCACCCCTCAATCAGTATTTTGAGGATGCAGGTATTTAGAACCCCTTAATCAGTATTTTGTAGACGCAGGTATATTGCACCCCTCAATCAGTATTTTGTGGAATCAGGTATATAGAACCCCTCAATCAGTATTTTGTGGAAGCCGGTGTATCATAGGCATCAATCAAAATTTGGTGGAAGCAGGTATATCGCACCCCTCAACCAGTATTTTGTGAAAGCAGGTATATAGAACCCCTTAATCAATATTTTGTGGAAACAAGTATATAGGACACCTGAATCAATATTTGTTGGAAGCAGGTATATCGCACCCCTTATTCAATATTTTGTGGAAGCAGGTATATCAAACCCCTTAATCAGAATTTTGTAGAAGCAGGTATATCACACCCCTCAATCAGTATTTTGTGGAAGCAGGTATTTAGAACCCCTTAATCTGTATTTTGTAGAAGCAGGCTTATCGCACTCCTCAATCAGTATTTTGTGGAAGGTGGTGTATCGCAGGCCTCAATGAATATTTGGTGGAAGCAGGTATGTTGCACCCCTCAATCAGTATTTTGAGGAAGCAGGTATTTAGAACCCCATAGTCAGTATTTTGTAGAAGCAGGTATATTGCACCCCTCAATCAGTATTTTGTGGAAACAGGTATATAGGACACCTGAATCAATATTTGGTGGAAGCAGGTATATAGCACCCCTCAATCAGTATTTTGTGGCAACAGGTATATAGAACACCTGAATCAGAATTTGGTGGAAGCAGGTATATCGCACCCCTCAAATCAGTATTTTGTGTAAATCGGTATATTGAACACCTGAATCAATATTTGGAGGAATCAGGTATATCGCACCCTTCAATCAGTATTTTGCAGAAGCAGTTATATCAACCCCTGTAATCAGTATTTTGTGGAAGCAGGTATATCGCACCCCTAAATCTGTATTTTGTGGAAGCAGTTATATAGAAATCCATTAATCAATATTTGGTGGAAGCAGGTATATCGCACCCCTCAATCAGTATTTTGTGGAAGCAGGTATATAGAACCCCTTAATCAATATTTTGTAGAAGCAGGTATATCGCACCCCTCAATCACTATTTAGTGGAAACAGATATATAGAACCCCTGAAATATTTGGTGGAAGTAGGTATATTGCACCACTCAATCAGTATTATGTGAAAGCCGGTGTATCACAGGCTTCAATCAATATTAGGTGGAAGCAGGTATATAGAACCCCTTAACCAGTATTTTGTAGAACCAGGTATATCACACCCTCAATCAGAATTTTGTGGAAACAGGTATATAGAACCCCTGAATCAATATTTGGTGGAAGCAGGTATATCGCACCCCTTAATCAGTTATTTTTGGGGCAACATATATTTCACAGCCATTACAAATACAGTCAGGTCCATAAATATTGGGACATCGACACAATTCTAACATTTGTGGCTCTATACACCACCACAATGGATTTGAAATGAAACAAACAAGATGTGCTTTAACTGTAGACTGTCAGCTTTAATTTGAGTGTATTCACATCCAAATCAGGTGAACGGTGTAGGAATTACAACAGTTTTCATATGTGCCTCCCACTTGTTAAGGAACCAAAAGTAATGGGACATAATCATAAATCAAACTTCCACTTTTTAATACTTGGTTGCAAATCCTTTGCAGTCAATTACAGCCTGAAGTCTGGAACGCATAGACATCACCAGACCCTGAGTTTCATCCCTGGTGATGCTCTGCCAGGCCTCTACTGCAACCATCTTCAGTTCCTGCTTGTTCTTGGGGCATTTTCCCTTCAGTTTTGTCTTCAGCAAGTGAAATGCATGCTCAATCGGATTAAGGTCAGGTGATTGACTTGGCCATTGCATAACATTCCACTTCTTTCCCTTAAACTCTTTGGTTGCTTTTGCAGTATGCTTTGGGTCATTGTTCATCTGCACTGTGAAGTGCCGTCCAATGAGTTTTGAATCATTTGGTTGAATATGAGCAGATAATATTGCCTGAAACACTTCAGAATTCATCCTGCTGCTTTTGTCAGCAGTCACATCATCAATAAATACAAGAGAACCAGTTCCATTGGTAGCCATACATGCCCATGCCATGACATGACCACCACCATGCTTCACTGATGAGGTGGTATGCTTAGAATTAGCAGCTGCTTTCCTTCTCCATACTCTTCTCTTCCCATCACTCTGGTACAAGTTGATCTTGGTCTCATCTGTCCATAGGATGTTTTTCCAGAACTGTGAAGGCTTTTTTTTAGATGTCGTTTTGCAAACTCTAATCTGGCCTTCCTGTATTTGAGGCTCACCAATGCTTTACAACTTGTGGTGAACCCTCTGTATTCACTCTGGTGAAGTCTTCTCTTGATTGTTAACTTTGACACACATACACCTACCTCCTGGAGAGTGTTCTTGATCTGGCCAACTGTTGTGAAGGGGGTTTTCTTCACCAGGGAAAGAATTCTTCGGTCATCCACCACAGTTGTTTTCAGTGGTCTTCCGGGTCTTTTGGTGTTGCTGAGCTCACTGGTGCATTCCTTCTTTTTAAGAATGTTCCAATTGACTTGGCCATCGCATAACATTCCACTTCTTTCCATTAAAAAACTCTTTGGTTGCTTTTGCAGTATGCTTTGGGTCATTGTCCATCTGCACTGTGAAGCACCGTCCAATGAGTTCTGAAGCATTTGGCTGAATATGAGCAGATAATATTGCCCGAAACACTTCAGAATTTATCCTGCTGCTTTTGTCAGCAGTCACATCATCAATAAATACAAGAGAACCAGTTCCATTGGCAGCCATACATGCCCACGTCATGACACTACCACCACCATGCTTCACTGATGAGGTGGTGTGCTTAGGATCATGAGCAGTTCCTTTCCTTCTCCATACTCTTCTCTTCCCATCACTCTGGTACAAGTTGATCTGGGTCAAATCTGTCCATAGAATGTTGTTCCAGAACTGTGAAGGCTTTTTTAGATGTCGTTTGGCAAACTCTAATCTGGCCTTCCTGTTTTTGAGGCTCACCAATGGTTTACATCTTGTGGTGAACCCTCTGTATTCACTCTGGTGAAGTCTTCTCTTGATTGTTGACTTTGACACACATACACCTACCTCCTGGAGAGTGTTTTTGATCTGGCCAACTGTTGTAAAGGGTGTTTTCTTCACCAGGGAAAGAATTCTTCGGTCATCCACCACAGTTGATTTCCGTGGTCTTCCGGGTCTTTTGGTGTTGCTGAGCTCAACAGTGTGTTCCTTCTTTTTAAGAATGTTCCAAGCAGTTGTTTTGGCCACGCCTAATGTTTTTGCTATGTCTTTGATGGGTTTGTTTGGTTTTTTTAGCTTAATGATGGCTTGCTTCACTGATAGTGACAGCTCTTTGGATCTCATCTTGAGAGTTGACAGCAACAGATTCCAAATGCAGATAGCACACTTGAAATGAACACTGGACCTTTTATCTACTCATTGTAATTGGGATAATGAGGGAATAAGACACACCTGGCCATGGAACAGCTGAGAAGCCAATTGTCCCATTACTTTTGGTCCCTCAACAAGTGGGAGGTACATATGCAAACTGTTGTAATTACTACACTGTTCACCTGATTTGGATGTAAATACCCTCAAATTAAAGCTGAAGGTCTGCAGTTAAAGCACATCTTGTTCGTTTCATTTTAAATCCATTGTGGTGGTATATAGGGCCAAAATTGTTACAATTGTGTCGATGTCCCAATATTTATGGACCTGACTGTAGTTGTTCCAATAACGCTTGTCCCTCTATATACCTGCGGTATCGCAGCAGAACCGAACACAACTGCTGCACAAAAAAATGGACTATAATATACTTTCTATGTTAGAAAGTATATTATTGTTTTATCCCACCCCTCAATCATTTTTTTTTTTTTTGGGCAACAGGTATATCACACCAGTTGTAATTAGTTATTCCAATCGAGTTTGTCCCTCTGTATTTTTTATTTTTTTTATAAATGTATTTATTCAGTTTTTCTTTTTTTCCCCTTCATAGTGCAAAAGTTTAAGATAACATTTTACAGTCCCTGGGTCCGAGTACATCCATACACAGTCTGCTAACACAGCAGATATGACACATTATATCTCACATTGAACAGGCAATAAGATACAAATCTAATTCATAGTTTACACTATCCAAAATAATTGACAATCTCCCCGTTCAATACTAGAATTGACTTGGATCTCCCACTATCTATCTATACTTGTCACCCGAACCCCCCTACCTCCCCCCCATGGTGGTCATCTCGGTAGAAGTCGCCAGTGGTCGTGCCGGTCTCTCTCCCCCCCGCGGCGGCAGCACTCATTCAGCACCTGCCACATATTCCTCATACCTCTCAATCCTTGCCAATAGGTTCTTCCACTCCATAATGTTAGGTGCTCTTTTTGATCCCCACTCTCTTGCGATAATAACTTTTGCCACCATAAGGCCTCTTGTCCAGACCCTTTTTTTCTTTTTCTCCCTAATTACTGATGGAAGTGGCCGTCCTAGGCTCTTTTCCAATTTATATGGAAGGGATATTAGGGACTCTGCGCATAGGAAACCATAGTCCTCTTGCCGATACGATTGCATGCTTGGACAAGTCCATATCATATGCATGTAGTCAGCAGACTCTTCTCTACATTTCCAATATCTTGATTCTCGTTCTTTATACATCTTGCTTCGCAATATTGGAGTCAAAATATATTCTGTGTATAATATTAAAATAAATCATCCTAAAGTTGCTAGAAATCGTTGTCTTTTTTATATTTTTATATATATTCCCCCATTCTATTGTGTTTGATCCAATATCTTTTGCACATTTTTCCTCAATGTTAAACTTTAATATTTTCCCCAATCCCTTCCTGTACACTTGACAGGTGGTCACCCTTGTTGTTGTGTGTTGATAACAAAAATCTATAAGTTCGTGTTTTGTAGTGATAAAGTACTCCCTATTTTGTGTTGCTTCAAATGCATGTTTTAATTGGTAATATCGGTATTGACTCATCGAATCTATATTTATTCCAGGGCATAATTCTTTTAGTGCTATTATTGTCCTGTCCTTTACTAACTGTGATACATAAATAATACAGTGATTTTCCCAGTATTTATAATCCGTGATTAACTGGAATTCTACAATATTGCTATTACACCACAGTTCGAAATTCCCAATATTCTTTTTATCTTTCCCCAAGACAGGTCCACCATTCGACATATTGGGCATTTTTTCCCTTTATTTTTAATAAATCCCGTCTCCAATATGCTGAATATATTATACCTTGGACCAATAAAACCCCCTTCCAGGTATTCTTTTATATTATTTCCCCCTGACTTTATCCACTGGAGTTGGGAGGCTAAATAATATCCCTGGAAGAAAGGGACCGATAGTCCATCCTCCTCCGCTAACCAGAGATATTTTTGTTTGAGTTTTACCCTTTTTCTTCCCCAGATTAAGTCATTCAGCAGCCGTTCCAGATGGTTAAAAAACCAATCCTCTATCCAGACTGGACAGGCCGCCAAAATATACGAAATCTGGGGAAGCAAGATCATCTTTATTAATGCAATTCTATCCGCCTGTCCGATTGATAACTTCTGCCAAACACTGATTTTACTTTTACATCTAGTCAAAAGGGAGTAACATTCAATCTCACAAAGTCTAATATACTCGCACTCAACTTTATGCCCAGATATTCCATAGATTCCATGGTTTTTAAGACCCTGATTCCTAAGGAGTTTGATGGTCTTTTCTGGTCAAGTGGTAACAGTACTGATTTTGCCCAGTTAACTTTACATCCAAATATCACTGAACTTATTTATTAATTCCATAAGATGGGGCAATTGTAATATTGGGTTCTCCAAAAAAATCAGGATATCGTCTGCATACATACTTATCTTATCAGAGGTCCCCTTCATACCAAAGCCGCAGATCTCCTTGTTCGCTCTAATTTTGGCTGCCAATGGTTCTATAAATAGAGCAAACAATAAAGGAGAAAGGGGACATCCCTGTCTTGTTCCTCTATACAACTCTATTTGCTCGGACCATATTCCATTGATATTAATTTTGGCTTTGGGGTGATTATATAGGATCTGAACCCATCTTATAAAGTATTTACCCAGGTTCATCCGATACATTATTTTCCAGAGATATTCCCACTCCACCCTGTCGAACGCCTTTTCAGCGTCCAATGACAGGATGGAGCAGAAACCGCCCCCATGCTCAACCTGCATATTTAAAAAAGCTCTACGTATGCTAGATTGTACCAATCTCTCTCTCATCTTTGCCCTTTTTCAGGATAAGTGTGATCACTGCTTCGGATAAAGATGCAGGGAGCTCACCTGTCTGCTAAGTGTTATTTAGAACCTGTAATAACATTGGCAGAATTGTGTTCCCATATTGGCGATACATTTTGAACGGAAGTCCATCTGCACCTGGGGAAAAGTTTCTCTGACTAGACCCAACCGCCTCTAATAGTTCCTTTAATTCTATAGTTCGGTTTAGTATTTCATACTTCTGCTCTGTTAATTTTGGGAGGTTGATGTCCTCCAAGAACTTTTCAACATCTCCATCCTGCTGATTTTTGTTATTTGTATATAAGGTTTTGTAATACTCTACAAACTCCCGCTCAATCTCCTCCATGCACGTGGTAATTTCTCCATTTCCCAACTTAATATTTTTTATTCTATTAATACTTTTTTGGTTTTGGATCAAGGATGAGAGAAGATTTACTTGTTTCCCTGCTTGAGTGAAATATTTAGCTCCTGTAAAAAATACCCTGTGTTGTGCTTTTTCAATTAAATAGTTTTTATATTCCAATCTAGCTTCCTCAAAATGTGATTGGGCAGTGACATTTGTGTTGTTAACTAACTCTCCCTGTAGGTTCTGGACCCTTTTTTTAAGAGATAAATTCTTTTTCTGCATATTCTTTTTTTTCCCCCAGTTTATTTTAGCTATGTAGACTCCTCGCAAAAATGCTTTAAAAGAGTCCCATACTATATGCAAGGGTGCTGATGGAGCATTCAGTAATCAAAATTCGCAGATCTCCCTTGTTATATTTTCCTGATCTTTAACCAACTTGATCCAGTGGGGGTTTAGTCTAAAGCTCCTTGTTTTCTTTTTAACATTCCTAATTTTTATCGTAACTACTATTAGAGAGTGGTCAGATATCGTGTGTACTTCATACTTCATTTTTATTACACAATCAAAAAAATCTGGGTTAGCTAAAGCTAAATCTATTCTGGACATATTATTTGCCCGACTGAAACAAGAGAATACTTTTTTCCCCCCATATAAATATCGCCAAATGTCTGTCAATGCCATTTCCCGGGAGACCCTTCTTAGCGGTGTTGATTTATCCTTATCTGCTTTATAAACATGATCCTTAGAGTACCTATCTACCTCCAAGTCCATGACATCATTAAAGTCACCCATTACCAGAACAGGACACCGCGCTCTGGAGCCAATAAAGTCCGCCAGGTATGACATGACAGACCTAGCAAAAGGAGGAGAAACATACACAAATGCCAGTACACAGACAATACAATTTAAATAGCAATGGAGGAAAACAAATCTACCTTCTTTATCAGTTCTATGGGCTGTTGGGATATAATCCATACGTCTATGCACATAAACACCAACACCCCGGGAATACGACGATCAGCAAGCATGGTAGTCATATTTTGCCCATTTCCTTTTTGCTTTATTAATATTCTCATCTATAAGATGTGTTTCTAAGAGGCATACTATTGCAGGAAGATGTCTCGCGACTACACCCGCTTAGCTCTTTCGGCCATTCCCCGTATATTCCATGTTAATATTCTGTTTATGTGCTTTCGTGTACCCGAATACAGCCACTGGTAACACCGCAGAGGCGGGCAAAGGAGCGGGGAGAGAGAGAGAGAGCACCCCACCTCGACCACCGAGACCCCATCCACCCACCCAAAACATCTGACCACCCCCTCCCCTCCCCATCCTGGCCGGACGAACCAAACAGTTCCCCAACCTTTTAACCTTCACCCCTCCCACCCGCCCGACCCCCTTTATGCTCACTCCACTAATATCTTATTTAATCATTCAGGAACCTATCCCCTTATCATCTAACCATTCCTAAACCTCTTTAGGATGAGTAAAAAAAAAAAAAAAAACACTTGTTCCTGATGAATCACTCTGTTTGGTGGGGTAGAATAGAGAGTATTTAATCTTGGCTGCCGCCATGCTCTTCTTAACTTCCCTACATTCTCGACGCTTAGCCTCGAGTAGTCCGGGTAAATTTGTATTTCCCTGCCATTATATTCTAGAGGTGAGAGATTTCTTTTATTTTTCATAATAGTATCTCTATCCCGGGCATTCAACATTTTGGCCAAGATTGCTCTTGACGGCTCCCGGCCGGTGGCTGTTTATTTGGTATCCGGTGGGCTCTCTCCACTGAGAACCTCTCAGAAAATCGATCCGCACCAACCACTTCCAGTAGCCATTGCTGAACAAACACTCGGGTCTTCATTTTCAGCCCCTTCAGGGAACCCAACCAAGCGTATGTTTGCTCTGCGAGATCTATCCTCCATTTCCGTTACCCTTTCCTGTAGTTTCTATACACTCCACTCTTCTTTTAATCCCATCCTCCTCCCCCTTTAATTCCCTTGAGACCACATGAAGATCCTTAACTTTCTCGCGCACTTTGTTCATCTCGTCCTTAATCAGAGACAGATCTACCTGTATTGTGGATATTTTAACTAACAGTTCTCCCAGTGATGCACTTAGACTGCTGCACAGCACTAAGAATATCTGTCAGTTTCCTAACCATAACTTCTATTTTCTTTGCCATTGGGGCGTTCTTATCACTCTTCCCCTCTACTCTGTCACTCATTTCCACTGCTTCCACTAAGTTTTGTGGGTCTATTAGATCGATTTTATTTTCTCTATTACCCTTCTGATTTGTTCTGGTCTTATATTGTGGGGATTTAAAAAATGTATCCATCTTCGAGATTGGACTACTCCCACTTGCTCCCAAAGATCTCCTGTTTTGTACCTTTGGTGGCATTATATTATCAAGGAGCTACCTTGGGTGTATAGAGACGGTGGAAGAGAGAAGGGGGAAGAGAAAAAAAAAGGGGGGAAAGAGGGAAAAAGAACAGAGAAGAAAAAAAATAAATAAATAAAAAATGCTGAGAAAAACCAACCCTTCAGATAAGTACACAGTTTAAACCGTGGGACATTTCCACTCAGCACTGATGATCCGCAGTCAATTTTTGACTTTGCTGAGTGAAAAGATCCCTAAACAGCCAAAAGACAGCCTATAACATTTACAGGGTATCCGTATTTTAGGAGGTTTCCGATGTATTAATGCTTTAGGGTCGTCCTTCAAAACGCTCTCTTCAATCAACTACAGTTCCACAGGGCTGCAGCCCAGTCTAGAGCCCCCCCCCCCCCCCCCCCAACAGCAAAATAAAAAGGAAGCTGTGCCAAATGTGTGTGCCTCTATAAAAGAAAGGCAACCTCACTGCGCAGCGCGGATAAATCAAATACCACTCCAGTGACTGTCCCGCTGTTCTGTATATTTCCGATATGATTCACGTTTTTGCTGAAAGTCTCATTCACCAAGGGATTGTTCATCTGCTCCATACAGTTCATTCAGAACTTCAAGGGTACTTAGGGAAGTTGTTAGGGAGGGACGATACCCCTTTAAATACGCTGATTTCTTGTGCCAATATATGCAAGTAAGGGGGGCGCCCACTCTCCCAAACAAATAGTCGCCACTTCCCTGTCCGGAACCGCCATAAATCAGCAGGATTTAAATGCCAAATATCTATAGCGTCTCCAGATTCAGGCACCGACATCTATCAGTCCATTCCCACCAGCCACCTAGATCCCATATGTTAAAGCCACCAGCCTTTCCCTTATATCAAAAGTTCACCTCAAAAACATCAGCGCACCTCCATATACATCTTCTTACCAATCAGGTACATCAGCGCACCTCCATATACATCTTCTTACCAATCAGGTACATTTTCAGTCAGGGTGAATGGGGAAACGCCAAGAAGGGACCAAGGTTGGAGCTCCTAGGAGCAGGCTGGATCAGCAGGTGGCCGCGCTGCAGAAGGAAGAAATCGGCCAGGGACAGAGGCTAAGCAGACAAAACAAGGCAGACGCCAGGCAGAGAAAGAGCTTCCATACGCCGCAGGCCAACACAAGGCAGTGGGTCCACAGGTGGAGTGGCGTCAAGAGGGGGAGCGTCAGCAGTCAGCAGGGAGGCCGACACAAGGCAGCGGGTCCACAGGTGGAGTGGCGTCAAGAGGGGGAGCGTCAGCAGTCAGGCCAGGAAGCCGGCGTTCGCAGCGTTCACTGCCCACATCGCCAAGATCAAACCAGGAGCCGGGTAAGGGGAGGGAGGTGGGAGGGGCCACAGCACGTCAACGTGGCTACGTCATGCCGCTCTAAACCCTACCGAGTTTGTCCCTCTGTATAGCTGCGGTATTGCAGCTGAACCACACACAACTGCTGCACAATACAAATGCACTATAATATACTTTCTATGTTAAAAAATAAATTAGAAGTATATTACACCCCTCAGTATATCACACCAATCGATAGCACACCTATACCAGTACTTAAAAGGACATTTGTGGCATTATTAGCTAGCGTTTGATGTTCCTAACAGTCTGTCCCTGCTCCACAAAGCAACCTCTCCCTACACTGGCAAAACACAGAATGTAAAATGGCTGCCAGATCAGCTTCTGTGATAGGTTGGGGGTGTGTCCATGTGCTGAAACGTCTCAATTGGCTGTCCTGTCCCACCTGATAGATGTGTCATGGGTCAAATTTCGGCGCAATGCAAAAGAATATGGCGCCGACGTACATCGCCATATGTTTGCATGTTCGGCGAATCGCGAACGAACAAAGTTCTCTGCGAAACGACCGCCGGGCCAACCGCAATGCCATCTCTAACAACAGATATATGCCAGAAAAGAGTATTACAATCACCGGTAATCCGGTTTCCTGGAAGTCTCCATGACACCACATCCTGAGATTGACTTCCTTCTGATTGGACAGAAAGGTTAAAAAACCCCACCCCCTCCCTCCATCGCCAGTGTATTTTAACGAAGAACCCGAGGATAAAAGGATAACAGAAAAAAAAAACGCTGAATTAAGTATCTAAAGGGTGGGATGTTGAGACTTCGAGGAAACCGGATTACCGGTGAGTGTAATACTCTTTTTCCCCAGTCGTCTCCATGACACCACATCCTGAGTAAATATCAAAGAAAATTATTAGGGGGGGGGACAACTGCAGAGAGGACTTTACGTCCAAACCTTAAGTCGTCGTTGGCAAGGATATCTAATCTGTAATGCTTGGTAAAGGTATGAATTCTTTTCCAAGTTGCTGCTCTGCAAATTTGCTGTAAAGAGGCTGAAGCTTTTTCCACCCAGGAGGTGGCCATGCCCCTTGTGGAATGTGCTTTCAGAGAAGCAGGGGCTTCTTTCCCTTTGACTTTACAGTCATGTGAAAAAATTAGGACACCCTTTGAAAGCATGTGGTTTTTTGTAACATTTTTAATAAATGGTTATTTCATCTCCGTTTCAACAATACAGAGAGATTAAAGTAATCCAACTAAACAAAGAAAACTGAAGAAAAGTCTTTTCAAGATCTTCTGTAAATGTCATTCTACAAAAATGCCTTTTCTAACTGAGGAAAAAGATAGGACACCCTCACATGTATTCCCTCTTAAATTGGCTCAGATCTCACACAGGTATATCACACCAGGTGCACATAATTAGTAGATCGTTACTCTGCATGTTGAATGAGGCTTGCCCTATTTAAACCTCAGACATTTAGTTTGGTGTGCTCCTGACTGTTGAAGTGAGAGTGAGCACCATGGTGAGAGCAAAAGAGCTGTCAGAGGACTTCAGAAAAAAGATTGTAGCAGCCTATGAGTCTGGGAAGGGATTTAAAAAGATCTCAAAAGATTTTGAAATCAGCCATTCCACTGTCCGGAAGATAGTCTACAAGTGGAGGGCTTTCAAAACAACTGCCAACATGCCCAGGACTGGTCGCCCCAGCAAGTTCACCCCAAGAGCAGACCGCAAGATGCTAAAAGAGGTATCCAAAAACCCTAAAGTGTCATCTCGAGAACTACAGCAGGCTCTGGCTACTGTTGATGTAGAAGTACATGCCTCTACAATCAGAAAGAGACTGTACAAGTTTAACTTGCATGGGAGGTGTGCAAGGAGGAAACCTTTGCTTTCCAAGAGAAACATCGAGGCCAGACTGACATTTGCCAGCGATAAAGTTGACAAAGACCAGGACTTCTGGAATAATGTTCTTTGGACAGATGAGTCCAAAATTGAATTATTTGGACACAACAGCAGAGGACATGTTTGGCGTAAACCAAACACAGCATTCCAAGAAAAGAACCTCATACCAACTGTGAAGCATGGAGGTGGAAGTGTCATGGTTTGGGGCTGCTTTGCTGCAGCAGGACCTGGTCAGCTCACCATCATAGAATCCACGATGAATTCTACTGTGTATCAGAAGGTGCTTGAAGAACATGTGAGACCATCAGTTAGAAAATTAAAGCTGAAGCGGAACTGGACCATGCAACATGACAATGACCCAAAACATACTAGTAAATCAACCAAAGATTGGCTGAAAAAGAAGAAATGGAGAGTCCTGGAATGGCCAAGTCAAAGTCCAGATTTGAATCCCATTGAGATGCTGTGGGGTGACTTGAAAATGGCTGTACGTGCAAGAAACCCCTCAAACATCTCACAGCTGAAAAAGTTCTGCATTGAGGAGTGGGGTAAAATTTCCTCAGACCGATGTCGAAGACTGGTAGATGGCTACAAGAACCGTCTCACTGCAGTTATTTCAGCCAAAGGAGGTAACACTCGCTATTAGGGGCAAGGGTGTCCTATCTTTTTCCTCAGTTAGAATAGGCATTTTTGTAGAATGACATTTACAGAAGATCTTGAAAAGACTTTTCTTCAGTTTTCTTTGTTTAGTCGGATTACTTTAATCTCTCTGTATTGTTGAAACGGAGATGAAATAACCATTTATTAAAAATGTTACAAAAAACCACATGCTTTCAAAGGGTGTCCTAATTTTTTCACAAGACTGTATATGCTTCAGAGATAGCTAATCTTATCCATCTGGAGATGGAGCTTTTTGCTGCTTTTTTTCTCCGTATTGGGACCTGAGAACTGGACGAAAAGATTTTTGTCTAATCTCCATTTTCTGGTTGCTTCCAGATATTTTAGGACTGCTCTCCGAACGTCTAATGTGTGGTAGGAGATTTCTTGTTCATTTTTTGGATTGTTGCAAAATGAGGGAAGTACAATGTCCTGTGACTAGGGATGAGCGAACCCAAACTGTATAGTTCGGGTTCGTACCGAATTTTAGGGTGTCCGTGACACAGACCCGAACATTTTCGTAAAAGTCCGGGTTTGGTGTTGGGCGCTTTCTTGGCGCTTTTTGAAAGGCTGCAAAGCAGCCAATCAACAAGCGTCATACTACTTGCCCCAAGAGGCCATCACAGCCATGCCTCATATTCAATTGCTCACTGTTTTTAGGCTGCCCAGAGCGTTTTTCAGTCACTTTTTTCTGGGGTGATCGGCGGCCATTTTGTGGCTTGTGGTGCGCCAGCACAAGCTGCCACCAAGTCCATTTAACCATCAATAGTGTGGTTATTTTTTGCTATATCCTACATCAGGGGCAAGCTGTCACCAAGTCCATTTAATTATCAATAGTGTGGTTATTTTTTGGCTATATCCTACATCAAGGGCAAGCTGCCACCAAGTCCATTTAACCATCAATAGTGTGGTTATTTTTTGGCTATATCCTACATCAGGGGCAAGCTGCCACCAAGTCCATTTAACCATCAATAGTGTGGTTATTTTTTGGCTATATCCTACATCAGGGGCAAGCTGCCACCAAGTCCATTTAACCATCAATAGTGTGGTTATTTAAATCTATCCCTAAAAGGGTATATTAGATTCAAGGTGCTGATAGGGTCATTCTCAATAACTTCACACACACGCTACTGTGCATATCCAAGTCTAATTCTGTCCGTAAACGTATACCTGTCACCCAGCGCCTAAATAATAGGCCTCAAATTTATATTCAGCTATATCTGTGGCTATTGCTGTAGCTGCTCAAGTTATTTTGTGTCCGTCAAAGCACAGTTTTTATTCTGGGTTGAAATACAATTCCCAAACTAGCAATTTTCTAAATTAGTGGTTTCTGCTGTATCAGGCCTACTTTAAATCTATCCCTAAAAGGGTATATTAGATTCCAGTGGTGGGTGACGTGAAGCATGATTCTCTGCTATGACATGAAGACTGATTCTCTGCTGACATGAAGCCAGATTCTCTGCTATGGGACCTCTCTCCTCTGTCTGGGTGCCGGGGCCTAAATATATGACAATGGACTGTTCCAGTGGTGGGTGACGTGAAGCCCGATTCTCTGCTATGACATGAAGACTGATTCTCTGCTGACATGAAGCCAGATTCTCTGCTATGGGACCTCTCTCCTCTGTCTGGGTGCCGGGGCCTAAATATATGACAATGGACTGTTCCAGTGGTGGGTGACGTGAAGCATGATTCTCTGCTATGACATGAAGACTGATTCTCTGCTGACATGAAGCCTGAATCTCTGCTATGGGACCTCTCTCCTCTGCCTGGGCCTAAATATCTGACAATGGACTGTTCCAGTGGTCGGTGACGTGAAGCCTGATTCTCTGCTATGACATGAAGACTGATTCTCTGCTGACATGAAGCCAGATTCTCTGCTATGGGACCTCTCTCCTCTGCCTGGGCCTAAATATCTGACAATGGACTGTTCCAGTGGTGGGTGACGTGAAGCCTGATTCTCTGCTATGACATGAAGCCTGATTCTCTGCTATGACATGAAGACTGATTCTCTGCTGACATGAAGCCTGATTCTCTGCTATGGGACCTCTCTCCAATTGATATTGGTTAATTTTTATTTATTTTATTTTTATTTTAATTCATTTTCCTATCCACATTTGTTTGCAGTGGATTTAACTACATTTTGCTGCCTTTTGCAGCCCTCTAGCCCTTTCCTGGGCTGTTTTACAGCCTTTTTAGTGCCGAAATGTTCGGGTCGAAGTTCGGGTCGGGTTCGGATCCCGAACCCGAACATTCCCGGGAAGTTCGGCCGAACTTCTCGAACCCGAACATCCAGGTGTTTGCTCGACTCTACCTGTGACCTATGGAAGGTAGAGACCACCCTTGGGAGAAACAATATTTGAAAATATGGGGAAAATTTGCTGAATGGTCAAGAAAATCCTTTGACCGGTTCAAGGCCAATATCCCACTAATCTTGGAATTTCTTCAGGAAGGCTTAGATTTAGGACTATCCCCTAATACCCTTAGGGTCCAAGTATCGGCGCTAGGAGCCTTATATAACAATAGCCTCACAGAACATCCCTGGGTAACTAGATTTCTCAAGGCAGCGGATAGGATCAGACCTACGATCAACAACATGGTAGCTCCCTGGAATCTCAAAGGGTAGAGCTGTATGTTTAGCCACCTTAGCTACTGGTGCGTCTACTTTAGGGATGGTTTCCCAGTCAGTGCAGTTATCTGGGCTAAACGGGTAATGCCTTCTAATCCCCCTTGGAATAAAGGATCCTTTGTCTGGTTTCTCTCACTTAGAACGTATCAACTTCTGGATACTATCTGGTACTGGAAAGACCACGTTTTTCCTTTCTCCTAGGCCCCCAAAAATCTCTTTTTGTGTTGACCTAGGTGTCTTTGGCATTTCCATTTGAATGGTAGCTCTGATAGCTTTGATCAGCTCGTCAATGTTGTCTGAATTGAACAAAAACTGTTTGTATTCGCTATCTTCATCTGTTTTTGTACTGATTCAGAGTCCGAAACTGCCAGGCCTTCAGGGTCTGAGTCAGAAATAAGTAAACGACTACTGCGGATGTCTTGAAGAGGAGTAATTTTTGGGGGGTGTTGGTTCCTTAGATGTTAAGGCCAGCTGAACCTCCTCTTTAACTACTTTTCTAATATCTTCAAGGAAGCTGGAAGATTCTGATTTAACGATTTTGGATGTGCATTCCTTACAAAGGGGTTAAGACCCTGTATTGGACATTTTCTGGCTTTCTTAGTGGTAGTAGCTGAATCATTTTCTCCCTGAAAGGTAAGGGAGGGAAGGATGAGCAGACCAACCCAGCTTTATATAAACATGTGCCTGAGAGCAGGCTACTCACAGTCCCTAGATTTGTTGCAGGCTCGGTTCCAGAGCCCGGCGTGAGGGGGGTGCTCATCTTGACTCCCGACCGCTTCCAGGGGCGCACTCCTAATAGGAAAAAGCCACGCTGTGCAGGGCGCCATTCTGCAGGTCCTGTGGGTTTTTATAGTCTCCTTTGCCCTTCCAGGACCTGCGGCGCATGTTGATGACGTCAGGACGCTTTGCTCCGCCCCCAGCGTCTGACGTCACCCGCCTGCCGGCCAGAAGGGACACATCATAGCGCCGATCCGCCATAATCTTTCCCCTCTGCATTAAGTCCCCCTGGACGACCGCCACAGGGGGGATCTTCGCAGGGGGGCATATCGCAATGCCCCCGAGCCCAGGCCTAGCCCGGAGGAGGAGGGAGAGCTGCCCTGCAGATCCGACCTTCGGCCTGGAAGAAAAACAGGCAAGCCCAGCTAGAGCTCCATGCACCTCTCCGGCTTCCTATCCTGATGGGACAGGAAAAACACACTGGCGATGGAAGGAGGGGGGTGGGGTTTTTAACCTCTCGTGTTTTTCCTGTCCAATCAGAAGGAAGTCAATCTCAGGATGTGGTGTCATGGAGACGACTGGGGAAAACTGGCTTACCGTATATCTTATAGAAAATAATCCCCTTAGTGTTTCATCATATTTAGAAACTCTTTGGGCTGTGACTAACTTTCTGCAATGTGTTTATGTATTCCACTGTACCTCATCTGTCATCTTGGCATCTTCGTGATTTCTAGTTTTTTATCCAAATATTGTGTGCCAAGTTTTTTTTTTATGGTAATACTATTCTACCATATTTTGCTACCTTCATGAGCTGTGTTACTTTCTGTGTTACCCAAAAATTTGTATCGGAAATGAGTCCATCCAATTCAGGCTCTTATCCTGCAAAGTTGACCCAGAAGAAGGCAGAAAACCCCATGAGATTGAAGCCGATTGTCATTTTAGGGGAAAAATTCCTTCCTGACTCCTTTCAGACAATCAGAAGAATTGCCTGGATCAACAACCCCTCTCTAGTAACATAGTACATAAGGCCGAAAAAAGACATTTGTCCATCCAGTTCGGCCTGTTATCCTGCAAGTTGATCCAGAGGAAGGCAAAAAAAAAAAAAAAAAAAACTGAGGTAGAAGCCAATTTTCCCCACTTTAGGGGAATAAAAAATTCCTTCCCGACTCCAATCAGGCAATCAGACTAACTCCCTGGATCAACGACCCCTCTCTAGTAGCTATAGCCTGTAATATTATTATGCTCCAGAAATACATCCAGGCCCCTCTTGAATTCCTTTATTGTACTCACCATCATCACCTCCTCAGGCAGAGAGTTCCATAGTCTCACTGCTCTTACCGTAAAGAATCCTCTTCTATGTTTGTGTGCAAACCTTCTTTCCTCCAGACGCAGAGCATGTCCCCTCGTCACAGTCCTGGGGATAAATAGATGATGGGATAGATCTCTGTACTGACCCCTGATATATTTATACATATTAATTAGATCTCCCCTCAGTCGTCTTTTTTCTAAAGTGAATAACCCTAATTTTGATAATCTTTCAGGGTACTGTAGTTGCCCCATTCCAGTTATTACTCTAGTTGCCCTCCTCTGGACCTTCTTCAGCTCTGCTATGTCTGCCTTGTTTACAGGAGCCCAGAACTGTACACAGTACTCCATGTGTGGTCTGACTAGCGATTTGTAAAGTGGTAGGACTATGTTCTTATCACGGGCATCTATGCCCCATTTGATGCAACCCATTATCTTATTGGCCTTGGCAGCAGCTGCCTGACACTGTTTTTTTCAGCTTAGTTTGCGGTTTATTAAAATTCCTAGATCCTTTTCCATGTCAGTGTTAGAGTGTTTTACCATTTAGTATGTACGGGTGACTTGCATTATTCCTTCCCATGTGCATAACTTTACATTTGTCAGTGTTAAACCTCATCTGCCACTTATCTGCCCAAGCCTCCAATCTATCCAGATCCCTCTGTAGTAGTATACTGTCCTCTTCAGTGTTAAATACTTTACACAGTTTAGTGTCATCTGCGAAAATTTATACTTTACTATGCAAGCCTTCTACAGGATCATTAATAAATATATTAGAGATTAGGGCCCAATAGGTACTCCGCTAGTGACAATGGCCGTATCTGAGTGTGTACCATTAATAACCACCCTCCGTTTTCTATCATTGAGCCAGTTACTTACCCACATACAGACGTTTTCTCCCAGTCCGAGCACTCTCATTTTATATACTAACTGTTTATGTGGTACAGTGTCAAATGCTTTGGAGAACTTACCTCCTCATAGAAACTGATTAAATTAGTTTGGCATGACCGATCCCTCACGAAGCCATGCTGATATGGCGTTATTTGCTTATTTCCGTTGAGAAGCTCTAAGATAGCATCTCTCAAAAAACCTTCAAACAGTTTACCCACAACAGGTGTTAAACTTACCGGCCTATAGTTTCCGGGCTCTGTTTTTGGACTCTTTTCGAATATTGGCACCACATTTGCCATGCGCCAATCCTGTGGGACATTCCCTGTCAGTATAGAGCTATAACCTAGAACTATAACCTATAATATTATTACACTCCAGAAATACATCTAGGCCCCTCTTAGACTCTTATTGAATTTACCATCACCACCTACTCAGGCAGAGAGTTTCATAGTCTCACTGCTCTTACTGTAAAGAATCCTCTTCTATGTTGGTGTAGAAACCATCTTTCCTCCAGACGCAGAGGATGTCCCCTAATCACAGTCACAGTCCTGGGTATAAATATATGATGGGAGAGATCTCTGTACTGATCCCTTATATATTTATACATAGTTATTAGATCTCCGCTCAGTTGTCTTTTTTCTAAAGTGAATAACCCTAATTTTGATTAACTTTCTGGGTACTGTAGCCCACCCATTCTAGTTATTACTTTAGTATCCCTTCTCTGAACCCTCTCCAGCTCTGTTATGTCTGCCTTGTTCACTGTAGCACAGAACTGTACATAGTACTCCATTTGTGGTCTGACCAGTAATTTGTAAAGTGGCAGGACTATGTTCTCATCACAGGCATCTATGCCCCTTTTGATGCACCCCATATTCTTATTGGCCTTGGCAGAAGCTGACTAACACTTTTTTTTACAGTTAACTAAAATTCCTAAGCCCTTTTCCATGTCAGTGTTTCCCAGTGTTTTACCATTTGGTATTTACTGGCGACTTGCATTATTCCTTTGGCTACCAGCCGAGTGCATGCCATTCGTGGATACGGACTCATTCACTTGAATTGGTCTGCGATCTGCAAGATATGTTCTGCACCACAAAAAAATAAAACCTGTTATTTTTTTTGTGGTGCGGAGGCACGGATCAAAATTCCAGCGAAGTTCTGCTTAGTGCTTCGGAGGGCTTTCGATCCATGCCTCTGCTCCGCTCCATATCTTGTTGATTGTGGATCCATTCAAGTCAATGGGTCTGCATCCATGATACAGAGTGCATATCTTGTCGATTGTGGATCCATGCAAGTCAATGGGTCTGCATCCATGATACAGAGTGCAAACGGCCTGTGCCTATGTATTGCGGACTCGCTGCTTGTGGTCCACAATACAGGCACGGATGGCCAACGGTCGTGTGAATGAGCCCTTAAACTGTATCTGCCACTCCTCTACCAAGTCTACAATCTATCCAGATCCATCTGTAGCAGTATACTGTCCTCTTTTGTGTTAATTACTTTACACAGTTTAGTGTAAATCAGCAAAAATGTATATTTTACTGTTAAAGCCTTCTACAAGATCATTAATAAATATATTAAAGAGAATAAGGACAAATACTGATCCCTGTGGTACTCCACTAGTGAAATTTTTTCAAGAGGAGAAACCTTATCGGATTATTAAAAGTTGTAAATTCTAATATAAAAATTAAAATATGTCTGCATAAAATTGTAGTAAAATATAGCAAGCATGTAAGAAATATTTTTGATCCTTACAGAAATAACAAAAACAAAAAAACTATCTACATTCCCTCTCTACAGTGAATTTGTTCGGAAGCAGGCTACAATGCCAATTTTTCCTTCCGGCACAGCTGGAAGTTAATTCAGTACTGTAGAATAACCAAACAACTTCGAATTTCAGACAGAGACAAAGCACACTGCAGAGAATTAAAAAAGCAGAAACCGACATTTAAATTTAAAGTGGAAGCCTACAAATTAAAAAATGTACATTTTTTTAATTTTTATTATACTGCACATTTTCTGGCTTCAAATAATATAGGTATATACAGTTACTGATGTTCCATTCTAATGGGTTAGCAGCAGGCAATATAATGCATAAGCCAGAGTTTAGATGCAGGGTTCAGAAGAGGGAGAAGGTATTGTGATTAATCCTAATTGATCCAGGAAACTATCCAAACCTTTATTGAGGTGATCTGCCGTTTCTAAGGTACTCAAGTCCACAACTTTAATACATTTACTATCATGATCCCTCTTATACAGTTGGACAATCAATTATTTTGCCAGATCACCTTGTCTCTTTTGAGGTGACTTTATCAGGGTAAGGGTATGTTCAGATTGTCGGGTTTCCTGTTGCAGTTTTGTTGCAAATTTCTTTTTATTGAGGTTGTATCGGAACAAAAGACATGTTAAGCCATTACATGTAACAAAGTTCCACAAGATGTTTGTATACAGGGAACAAACAGATCCCAAAATTAGAATTTAGTGGAAAGTGATTAGAGGAATGCTCATCTGGAGCTGGCCAGAGACATAACCTCAGCAACTCCGGATGAGACAGCGAGATAACAGTGCACCCATTCATTTCTCATAGGTGCCGTAGTTAGCTCATGTTCGACAAAGAGGCCAGGAACCCCGACAAGCCCTTATAGTGATTGAAACGCTGCATAGTGAACTCCTAGAGTCCCATTCCATGCCACAGACACCGCAATCCAATATACAGTCAGGTCCATAAATATTGGGACATCAACACAGTTCTAAAATTTTTGGCTCTATACACCACCACAATGGATTTGAAATGAAACAAACAAGATGTGCTTTAACTGCAGACTGTCAGCTTTAATTTGAGGGTATTTACATCCAAATCAGGTGAACGGTGTAGGAATTACAGTTTGCATATGTGCCTCCCACTTGTTAAGGGAGCAAAAGTTATGGGACAGAATAATAATCATAAATCAAACTTTCACTTTTTAATACTTGGGTGCAAATCCTTTGCAGTCAATTACAGCCTGAATTCTGGAACGCATAGACATCACCAGACGCTGGGTTTCATCCCTGGTGATGCTCTGCCAGTCCTCTACTGCAACTGTCTTCAGTTCCTGCTTGTTCTTGGGGCATTTTCCCTTCAGTTTTGTCTTCAGCAAGTGAAATGCATGCTCAATCGGATTCAGGTCAGGTGATTGACTTGGCCATCGCATAACATTCCACTTCTTTCCATTAAAAAACTCTTTGGTTGCTTTTGCAGTATGCTTTGGGTCATTGTCCATCTGCACTGTGAAGCACCGTCCAATGAGTTCTGAAGCATTTGGCTGAATATGAGCAGATAATATTGCCCGAAACACTTCAGAATTTATCCTGCTGCTTTTGTCAGCAGTCACATCATCAATAAATACAAGAGAACCAGTTCCATTGGCAGCCATACATGCCCACGTCATGACACTACCACCACCATGCTTCACTGATGAGGTGGTGTGCTTAGGATCATGAGCAGTTCCTTTCCTTCTCCATACTCTTCTCTTCCCATCACTCTGGTACAAGTTGATCTGGGTCAAATCTGTCCATAGAATGTTGTTCCAGAACTGTGAAGGCTTTTTTAGATGTCGTTTGGCAAACTCTAATCTGGCCTTCCTGTTTTTGAGGCTCACCAATGGTTTACATCTTGTGGTGAACCCTCTGTATTCACTCTGGTGAAGTCTTCTCTTGATTGTTGACTTTGACACACATACACCTACCTCCTGGAGAGTGTTTTTGATCTGGCCAACTGTTGTAAAGGGTGTTTTCTTCACCAGGGAAAGAATTCTTCGGTCATCCACCACAGTTGATTTCCGTGGTCTTCCGGGTCTTTTGGTGTTGCTGAGCTCAACAGTGTGTTCCTTCTTTTTAAGAATGTTCCAAGCAGTTGTTTTGGCCACGCCTAATGTTTTTGCTATGTCTTTGATGGGTTTGTTTGGTTTTTTTAGCTTAATGATGGCTTGCTTCACTGATAGTGACAGCTCTTTGGATCTCATCTTGAGAGTTGACAGCAACAGATTCCAAATGCAGATAGCACACTTGAAATGAACACTGGACCTTTTATCTACTCATTGTAATTGGGATAATGAGGGAATAAGACACACCTGGCCATGGAACAGCTGAGAAGCCAATTGTCCCATTACTTTTGGTCCCTCAACAAGTGGGAGGCACAAATGAAAACTGTTGTAATTCCTACACCGTTCACCTGATTTGGATGTAAATGCCCTCAAATTAAAGCTGACAGTCTGCAGTTAAAGCACATCTTGTTTGTTTCATTTCAAATCCATTGTGGTGGTGTATAGAGCCAAAAATGTTAGAATTGTGTTGATGTCCCAATATTTATGGACCTAACTGTATACAGTTGCGTAAGGTCATGACGATAAGTCAGTGATCAGATCAGACATAAACCCCCTTCAAGCATCCCAGAGTTTGTGAAACTTAGGAAGGTTGCATATTGCTATATATCTGAGCTCTTCCATACGGTAAATTTGGGCTACCTTGTGAATCCAGTGGGAAACTGAAGGGGCAGTAGTGTCTCTCCAGTGAAAGGGGATCATCGCTTTCGCTGCTAGCACCAGAGTGGCCCATAACTATCTATTAAAGCGTGGCGGGAACACCAGGGGTAAGCCAAGAAAGATAATTCTAGGGGTCAGGGATGGGGCACTCGCGCAGACTTTAGCTATAATCCCTCTAACCCTTTTCCAGAATGGTTTTATAAGGGCACATTCCCTCCAAAAGGTGGATATAGGAGCCTACACGGGAAAGACAGCACCAGCATAGGTTAGGTATAGAAGCATTTATCTTGTGTAAGATGACAGGTGTCTTGTACTAACGACTCGTCAATTTAAGGACCACAGCTATATCTGTATAGCTGGAAGATTTTCAAGGGGGTGAGGGACTGGCCTAGTTTCAGTTCCCAAGCCCTGATATAGTGTAACAGGGAGCTCGAGGAAAGTACAATCAGTTCCTTATAAATCCTAGAAAAAAGTTCAGGAACAGGGGAACATAGAGCAAAAGGCCATTCCAGCCAGGTAGGTTCCTGTGTAATGGGCCAAGTCTCAGAAATGTCCTGAAACCTAGGGCAATCTGATTATAAGTTAACTGTGTCACGGAAATAGAAGGAAACTGAACATGCAATGCCTGGGTGAATTTTCCCTGCACTACTGCCTTATGTGCTTCCCATATAGTGGTTGGGGATATAGAATCATATTGTCAGAGAAATAGGAAGCAAGTGATTTTGAGATGCTTTGCTTGTATGACTCATTATTAAGGAGGAGTTTGTTTAGCCTCCAAGTGTATGAGCATTTCAGGAGTGTCTGGATCTTCAATCTGATAAGAACCAGGGCATGGTCTGAGATTGCTATCTGTCCAATATATGCTCTAGTCCCCTGATTTAAGTGAGCATCAGAAACAAATAAATAGTCTAGTCGTTGGTATGAGTCATGGGGAATAGATTAGTATAGTCAATGTGAGATGGGTACATAGTGCGCCAAGCGTCCCTGACCCCTAGCGTCTGAAGAGCCAATTTCAAACATCCGAAAAGACACATGATTCTTGAGGGAGGAGTCCAGACGAGGCTCGACGGCTACATTAAATTCTCCTCCGACAATACAAAGACCCTCCTTAAAAGACTCAAATTGATGGAGGACCACCACTAACAAGTGAGTTTGGTTACTGTTTGGAGTATAAAAGTCTGCAATGGATACTACCGTGTTAGCTATAGTGCCCTTTAGAAGCAGGAATCTACCCTCCGGATCAGAGAGGCTAGAGGATACTGTGAAGGGGACCCACTTTTTAAAGGGAATAGATAGTCCCCTTTTCTTGGACGTTGGGTCACAGGTGGCATGAATGGAACCATTGTGAGTAGTTGGATTGTGATAGTGTGAGGATTTTAAAATACTTGAAGTGAGTCTCCTGTAAGATCGCAATGTCTGTGCGCAAAGACCTGAGTTACTTAAAGATCCTGGACCTCTTCGTCTGAGAATTCCAAGTGACTACATGAACACTAGACATAAATGGGGAACATATGCAAACAGTGCTAGCCAAAAGAAAACAATAACAAAGCAAATCTAAAAGATAAGCCCTAAAGGATTGAGGAGAAGAAGTGTATACCCCGCCTAAAAGCCAGGGAGGCGGCACACACCTGTCTGAATTACAGAACAACTAACAACCACACTTTAATACCATGAATGCCCGCAAGGGGTAGGCCCGGAGCCCACCCCAAAAAGGAGAGGCCCTAAATGAGCTGAGCATTCTACTCCCCTCCCCCCCCAGCAACCACTCACAACACAGAGAAATAGTCAGAACGCTACCAATAAGTTTAGAAAGAGGTAGATCTAGGATAGAGAATAGTTACTCATAGATAGAACAAATAGCAGCCTAAGTTAGAGGACGGGGTGCCAAGCCAATGTGGGGGTCTCCCCTTGCTCTGCCTGTTTGCTCCGGGATCAGTCCGGTGGTCCGGAGTGTTCGAAGCCTTCTCGGCACCGACACCAGGAATCAGGGCCCGGGATTCACAGACCCGACTAGGCCGCACTTGGAAGTCTGGCTCTGGTGGGCCAATCCGGATGAGGGTGGGCTCTCCTTGTAGCTGGTGATTAGGGGAACTCAGTTGGAGGCACTTGAGGTGTGACTGCCAGGCAGAACCATGGTGATGCCGCAGGAAATCGGGTGGTAGGAGAGAGCTCAAGAAGCAGTCTGCCTTGCTCTGTGGTTAGCTACACCCCCCCTCCTGTTGCAGTTTTGGAAGACAAAACATTTGTCCTGTATATTTTCTATCCTTTTATGATCCACTCCAGATCTTGACTTCCAAATCTGCATCCGGAAACCTGACTGTGTTGCCGTACCCTTAGTGTCGACCCTTGAACATCATTTGGTCTATAATGGTAAGGCCACACGGTCAGGTTTCCTTAAGGTTAAAAAAAAAAAAGCCTCATGCACAGGGTCGTTGTGCGGCCATCCCGTGTATCAGGTCTCCAATGCACGGGCAACATCTGTGCGGCGGCCGGAATGGATCGAGACCCATTCAACTTGAATAGGTCCGTGATCCGTCCACACCTTAAAAAAATAGAACATGTTCCGCACCGCATCTCCCGGATTGTGGACCCATTCAAGTGAATGGGTCCGCATCCGTGATGCGGGAGGCACACGGCCGGTGCCAGTGTATTGCGGACCCACTGTATGCAGGCCACGATACTGCCACGGACGGGCAACGGCCGTGTGCATGAGCCCTAAGCGCGATTTCACACAGTGGATTTTGTCTGCAGATTTCAGTGGTTATTTGACGTTGTTAAACACTTGGCATCCAGATCATGCAGATGCAGATTATATCCACTTAGTTTTCCAGACCAGCCATTGTTGGTGCAGTTTCTGCTGAAAAAAACTGTGGTGGGATTAGCCTTAATAAATAGGGTTAAATCTTCAAGCTGATCCATCATAATAAAATTGCAAGGACATTGCAGAAACCCAAGGCCCCTTTCACACGAGCGAGTTTTCCGCGCGGGCGCAATCCGTGACGTGAACGCATAGCACCCGCACTGAATCCTGACCCACTTATTTCAATGGGTCTGTGTACATGAGCATACATTTTTTTCACACATCAGTTCTGCGTTGCGTGAAAAACGCAGCATGTTCTATATTCTGCGTTTTTCACGCAGCCCTGGCCCCATAGAAGTGAATGGGGCATTAGTGAAAAAGCAAGTGCGGATGCAATGCGTTTTTCACTGATGGTTGCTAAGAGATGTTTGCAAACCTTCAGTTTTTTATCACGCGCGTGCAAAACGCATCAAAACTAAAGAAAACTTTGATATTTTCTTCCAGGAACAATGCCATTGATTATGTCTGGTATTGTAGCTCAGTTTCATTAAAGGGAATGGGGGAAGAGTTATCAAAGTGGTGTAAAGGAGAACTGGCTTAGTTGCCCATGGCAACCAATCAGATTCTACCTTTCATTTTTCAAGGGAGCTCTAAAAACTGAAATCTGATTGGTTGCTATTGGCAACTAAAGCCGTTTTCCTTTACACCAGTTCTGATAAATCTCCCCCAATGGGGCTAGGCTGTAATACCACACAACCACAAACCCTGCAGCATATTTTTCTGCTAAACATTCCATCGCGTGTGTCCCTGGCCTTAACGCTAGACCTACATGGCGACATTTGTTGCAGAAAAGTCGTGCAACATTTATCATGACAGTCAATGGTGTCGCTCTGCGACATGTGACATGCTGCAACTTTGACACTACAGTACAAGTCACCCTCCTACCTCTGCAGCTGACAGAAGTTGATTTTAACTTCATTTTTTCAATCTCAGTCGGCTGAGGAGTGAGAGGGGGCGTGGTCTAAATGGATCAGGGCATGTCCTTTTGAACAGCTCACTCTAAGGGTCCATTCACATGTCCGTAGAATGGGTCCCCATCTGTTCTGCAAAAAAGAATGGTTGTGGACCCATTTATTCTCTATTGGGCCAGAAGAGATGCGGACAGCACACAGTGTGCTGTCCGCATCCGCATTTCTGGAGCGCGGCCCCGATCTTCCGGCCCACAACTGCAGAAAAAAAATAGAGCATGTCCTATTCTTGTTCGCAATTGCGGACAAGAATAGGCATTTCTATGGGGGTGCAGGCCGGGTGTATTGTGGATCCGCAATGCACTACGGACATCTGAATGGAGTCTAAGACAGCAGCACTGTGCTGTCTGAGTGTAAGCTGCAGGGAGAAAGTCACCCTCCCTCCCACCTCTGCAGCTGACAGAAGTTGATTTTTACCTTCATTTTTTCAATCCCCGTCGGCTCAGGAGTGGGAAGGGGCGTGGTCTTACCAGATCAGGGGGTGGCTTAGCGGGACCTGGGGGCGGGGTTTAAAGTATTTTGAGGGTGGACACATTGTGGCAGGGGGCGTGTCTGGGCTCCTTCCTGCAAGAGTGATGCCCCTCTGGGCACCTTACTGGCTCATTTGCATACCAAATAAACAGGATTTTTAGTGGATAAAAACATCTATTGCTGGAACAAAGGCACATCTTAAAATAAGGTAATTATCCTGGTGACAGATTTTCTTTAAGGCTGGGTTCAAACCTGAGCGTATTCGATAAGCGCTTTTTACAGGCTTTTTATCGGGCGTTTTTGAGGCGCATTTTGGGGTGTTTTTGTATTTTGGAAATGCGCGTAGTACGCGCGTTTGTGTGATTAATCCAATGAAAAACTGCCACAATACGCACGACAATACGCCCCAAAAAAGCTCCTGTACTTCTTGGGGTGTAGGGCGTTTTACAGTTCGTTCGTACGCGCTGTAAAACGCTCAGGTGAGAACCATGCCCATAGGGAAACATTGGTTTTTGCCTGTTGAGCGTTTTACAGCGCGTAGGAACGCGCTGTAAAACGCTCAGGTGTGAATACCTGGAGTAAAACTGTGTAGGTGGAGGACCTGCAAGCTTCTATTGGCTGATAATGCTCTTGTGACCAAGCTTCTATTGGCTAATGCATTTTTTTGGGAATATCTCAGGAACGGTACATCCTAGAGTGCCGAGACCTGGTCTAAAACCTTCCTGATGCACCTGTGTGCCAAATTTGGTGATTGTAAATGTGACGGTGCAAATTCCTTTAGCGGACATACACACACACACACACTCAGCTTTATATATTAGATGCTGCGATTTTTCCTGAACGCAGAGATGATGAGTGATGAACATAGATCATGTGCACAGAGCCATTGAATTGAATTGGTCAGGATTCATTCTGGATGCCAAGTGCTCACTACACGCATCGCATCTGGATGTAAAACTCGCTTTGTGTGAAAGAGCCCTAAGTCATACATTTTCGCTGCATAAAGTGGAGCTCACGAGCTTGCTGCATGTAAACTTGGAACTGAATAGTAAAATGCCATGCTGTAAGCTCCTAAATTTTCATTACACAACTTATAATGACTGATTCCAACTAGTGTTGAACACGAATAGTGAATTTTTATCGCGAATATAGTGCTACATATTCGTTATATCAAATATTCAGCATTTTTTTCCATCTGAACACATGATTCCTCTCTGCTTCTTGCTTGTGGGCCAATGAGAAGGAAGCAATGTCAAGTTCACAACAATACTTAGTGCACCAATCAGTAATCTGTAGTCAGACCTGCTAAAATGTGAAGTTGCACGTAGTCCAATAAAATATTCTAATCACTGCCGATTAGCGCAATCGCGAATATATTGGAGCACTCTATCTGCATATAAAGATATTCTAATGTTCTGCCGTGCCAACAATTTTCTCCAATCTCAGGAAACTTATACCAGCTTGAGAAATGTAGCCAAAGTGACCCACATCTGTATTTCGCGTTACGAATTCGCATCACGCGATTTTTACATTGCCGATATATCGCATTCGATAAAATAATCTCGAATTGTCGAATTTTGCGAATATATGACGAATATTCTACAAAATATTTGTGAAATATCACAAATTCAAATATAGCCCCTGCCGCTCATCACTAATTCCAACCACACCCGCGTGTTCTGGAATTTTTAAGCATTTGCCTCACAGATCAATATACAATTGTTGCGATATATGGTGCAAATATGTCTTAGAAAGATACAGTATATGTATATATTTTATTATTCCAGATATACGATCATAGACACAATACTGTGTACATTGTTTTTTGTTAAGCAATTTGTCTTATTAACAGGAATTCTTCAATGTATTTCATTAAAAAGGACCCATCAAATGACCTGTCTGCTGTCTAACATACAGTGCCTTGCAAAAGCATTCACCCCCCTTGACTTTTTTCGTGTTTTGTTACATTACAGCCTTAAGTTTGATGTTTTGTTAATCTGAATTTTATGTGATGGATCAGAACACAATAGTCTAAGTTGGTGAAGTGAAATGAGAAAAATATATAAGAAAAACTATTGTTTAGAAATAGAAAACAGAAAATTGGCATGTGCGTATGTATTCACCCCCTTTGTTAGAAAGCCCATAAAAAGCTCTGGTGCAACCAATAACCTTCAGAAGTCACATAATTAGTGAAATGATGTCCACCTGTGTGCAATCTGAATGTCACATGATCTGTCATTACTAGGGATGAGCGAACCCGAACTGTATAGTTCGGGTTCGTACCAAATTTTGGGGTGTCCGTGACATGGACCCGAACATTTTCGTAAAAGTCCGGGTTCGGTGCTTTCTTGGCGCTTTTTGAAAGGCTGCAAAGCAGCCAATCAACAAGCATCATACTACTTGCCCCAAGAGGCCATCACAGCCTTGCCTACTATTGGCATGGCTGTGATTGGCCAGTGCAGCATGTGACCCAGCCTCTATATAAGCTTGGGTCACGTAGCGCTGCACGTCACTCTGCTGATACAAGTGTAGGGAGAGGTTGCAGCTGCGACGTTATGGCGAGATTAGGCAGATTAACTCCTCCAAAAGACTTCATTCTGTGATCGATCTACAGCTGTGGATCATTGAAGTGCTGATATTCAAGTGCTCACTGTTTTTAGGCTGCCCAGAGCGTTTTTATATCACTTTTTTCTGGGGTGATCGGCGGCCATTTTGTGGCTTGTGGTGCGCCAGCACAAGCTACCACCAAGTGCATTTAACCATCAATAGTGTGGTTATTTTTTGCTATATCCTACATCAGAGTCAAGCTTTCATCAAGTGCATTTAACCATCAATAGTGTGGTTATTTTTTGGCCATATACTACATCAGGGGCAAGCTGAGCCTGTGTCACCCAAGTGCATTTAACCATCAATAGTGTGGTTATTTTTTGGCCATATAGTACATCAGGGGCAAGTTGAGCCTGTCACCCAGCGCCTAAAAAATAGGCCTCACATTTATATTCAACCAAATCTGTACTGTTTTAGCTGGTCAAGTTATTGTTTGTGACCGTAAAAGCACAATTTGTTCTGGGTTGAAAAACAATTCCCAAATTTGCAATTCTCAAAATTAGTGGTTTCTGCTGTATCAGGCCTACTTTAAATCTTTCCCTAAAAGAGTATATTAGATTCAAGGTGCTGATAGGGTCATTATGAAAAACTTACACACGCTACAGTGCAGATTCAAGTCTAATTCTGTGATTAAACGTATACCTGTCACCCAGCGCCTAAAAAAATAGGCCTCACATTTATATTCAGCTAAATCTGTCATTACTGGTGTGCCTGTATTAGTGTAATAGGGTACCTAAATAGATAGCCAGATAGTGTTAGGTGTCTGTAAAAAAAGGCCTGAATTTTAATTTAATACATTGGCCCGAATAATATTTTTCTTATTGTGGTGAACGGTAACAATGAGGAAAACATCTAGTAAGGGACGTGGACGCGGACGTGGACATGGTCGTGGTGGTGTTAGTGGACCCTCTGGTGCTGGGAGAGGACGTGGCCGTTCTGCCACAGCAACACGTCCTAGTGTACCAACTACCTCAGGTCCCAGTAGCCGCCAGAATTTACAGCCATATTTGGTGGGGCCCAATGCCGTTCTAAGGATGGTAAGGCCTGAGCAGGTACAGGCATTAGTCAATTGGGTGGCCGACAGTGCATCCAGCACGTTCACATTATCTCCCACCCAGTCTTCTGCAGAAAGCGCACAGATGGCGCATGAAAACCAAGCCCATCAGTCTGTCACATCACCCCCATGCATATCAGGGAAACTGTCTGAGCCTCAAGTTATGCAGCAGTCTCTTATGCTGTTTGAAGACTCTGCTGGCAGGGTTTCCCAAGGGCATCCACCTAGCCCTTCCCCAGGGGTGGAAGAAATAGAATGCACTAACGCACAACCACTTATGTTTCCTGATGATGAGGACATGGGAATACCACCTCAGCACGTCTCTGATGATGACGAAACACAGGTGCCAACTGCTGCGTCTTTCTGCAGTGTGTAGACTGAACAGGAGGTCAGGGATCAAGACTGGGTGGAAGACGATGCAGGGGACGATGAGGTCCTAGACCCCACATGGAATGAAGGTCATGCCACTGACTTTCACAGTTCAGAGGAAGAGGCAGTGGTGAGACCGAGCCAACAGCGTAGCAAAAGAGGGAGCAGTGGGCAAAATCAGAACACCCGCCGCCAAGAGACTCCGCCTGCTACTGACCGCCGCCATCTGGGACCGAGCACCCCAAAGGCAGCTTCAAGGAGTTCCCTGGCATGGCACTTCTTCAAACAATGTGCTGATGACAAGACCCGAGTGGTTTGCACGCTGTGCCATCAGAGCCTGAAGCGAGGCATTAACGTTCTAAACCTTAGCACAACCTGCATGACCAGGCACCTGCATGCAAAGCATGAACTGCAGTGGAGTAAACACCTTAAAAACAAGGAAGTCACTCAGGCTCCCCCTGCTTCCTCTTCTGCTGCTGCCGCCTCGGCCTCTTCTGCTGCTGCCACCGCCTCGGCCTCTTCCTCCGCCTCTGGAGGGACGTTGGCACTTGCCGCCCAGCAAACATGGGATGTACCACCAACACCACCACCTGCGTCACCAAGAATCTCAACCATGTCACACGGCAGCGTTCAGCTCTCCATCTCACAAACATTTGAGAGAAAGCGTAAATTCCCACCTAGCCACCCTCGATCCCTGGCCCTGAATGCCAGCAGTTCTAAACTACTGGCCTATGAAATGCTGTCATTTAGGCTGGTGGACACACACAGCTTCAAACAGCTCATGTCGCTTGCTGTCCCACAGTATGTTGTTCCCAGCCGGCACTACTTCTCCAAGAGAGCCGTGCCTTCCCTGCACAACCAAGTATCCGATAAAATCAAGTGTGCACTGCGCAACGCCATCTGTGGCAAGGTCCACCTAACCACAGATACGTGGACCAGTAAGCACGGCCAGGGACGCTATATCTCCATAACTGCACACTGGGTAAATGTAGTGGCGGCTGGGCCCCAGGCGGAGAGCCGTTTGGCGCACGTCCTTCTGCCGTCAAGGATCGCAGGGCAACATTCTTTGCCTCCTGTCTCCTCCTCCTCCTACTCAGCTTCCTCCTCCTCTTCTTCCACCTGCTCATCCAGTCAGCCACAAACCTTCACCACCAACTTCAGCACAGCCCCGGGGTAAACGTCAGCAGGCCGTTCTGAAACTCATATGTTTGGGGGACAGGCCCCACACCGCACAGGAATTGTGGCTGGGTATAGAACAACAGACCGACGAGTGGTTGCTGCCGGTGAGCCTCAAGCCTGGCCTGGTGGTGTGCGATAATGGGCGAAATCTCGTTGCAGCTCTGGGACTAGCCGGTTTGACGCACATCCCTTGCCTGGCGCATGTGCTGAATTTGGTGGTGCAGAAGTTCATTCACAACTACCCCGACATGTCAGAGCTGCTGCATAAAGTGTGGGCCGTCTGTTCGCGCTTCCGGCGTTCGCACCCTGCCGCTGCTCGCCTGTCTGCGCTACAGCGTAACTTCGGCCTTCCCGCTCACCGCCTCATATGCGACGTGCCCACCAGGTTGAACTCCACCTTGCACATGCTGGACAGACTGTGCGAGCAGCAGCAGGCCATAGTGGAGTTTCAGCTGCAGCACGCACAGGTCAGTCGCACTGCGGATCAGCCCCACTTCACCACCAATGACTGGGCCTCCATGCGAGACCTGTGTGCCCTGTTTCGAGTACTCCACCAACATGGCCAGTGGCGATGACGCCGTTATCAGCGTTACAATACCACTTCTATGTCTCCTTGAGAAAACACTTAGGGCGATGATGGAAGAGGAGGTGGCCCAGGAGGAAGAGGAGGAAGAGGGGTCATTTTTAGCACTTTCAGGCCAGTCTCTTCGAAGTGACTCAGAGGGAGGTTTTTTGCAACAGCAGAGGCCAGGTACAAATGTGGCCAGACAGGGCCCACTACTGGAGGACGAGGAGGAGGTGGAGGTGGAGGAGGATGAGGATGAAGATGAAGCAGGTTCACAGCGGGCTGGCACCCAACGCAGCTCGGGCCCATCACTAGTGCGTGACTGGGGGGAAATACAGGACGATGATGATACGCCTGCCACAGAGGACAGCTTGTCCTTACCTCTGGGCAGCCTGGCACACATGAGCGACTACATGCTGCAGTGCCTGCGCAACGACATAGAAACATAGAAACATAGAATGTGTCGGCAGATAAGAACCATTTGGCCCATCTAGTCTGCCCAATATATCTGAATACTATGGATAGCCCCTGGCCCTATCTTATATGAAGGATGGCATCACTAACAAGAGGCATCACTAACCAAACACTGCCATGAAGACCAAGGAACTCTCCAAACAAGTAAGGGACAATGTTGTTGAGAAGTACAAGTCAGGGTTAAGCTATAAAAAAAAAAAAATCCAAATCTTTGATGATCCCCAGGAACACCATCAAATCTATCATAACCAAATGGAAAGAACATGGCACAACAGCAAACCTGCCAAGAAACGGCCGTCCACCTAAAGTCATGGATCGGGCAAGGAGGGCATTAATCAGAGAGGCAGCACAGAGACCTAAGGCAACCCTAGAGTTGCTTCAGAGTTCCACAGCAGAGACTGGAGTATCTGTACATAGGACAACAATAAGCCGTATGCTCCATAGAGTGGGGCTTATAGCAGAGTGGCCAGAAGAAAGCCATTACTTTCAGCAAAAAACACAAGGCACGTTGTGAGTTTGCGAAAAGGCATGTGGGAGACTCCCAAAATGTATGGAGGAAGGTGCTCTGGTCTGATAAGACTAAAACTTTACGGCCATCAAAGAAAACGCTATGTCTGGCGCAAACCCAACACGTCACATCATCCAAAGAACACTATCCCTACAGTGGAACATGGTGGTGGCAGCATCATGCTGTGGGGATGTTTTTCAGCAGCCGGGAATGGGAAGAGTTGAGGGAAAGATGGATGGTGTTAAATACAGGGATATTCTTGAGAAAAACCTGTACCACTCTGTGCGTGATTTGAGGCTAGGACGGAGGTTCACCTTCCAGCAGGACAATGCCCCCAAACACACTGCTAAAGCAACACTTGAGTGGTTTAAGGGGAAACATGTATATGTGCTGGAATGGCCTAGTCAAAGCCCAGATCTCAATCAAATAGAAAATCTGTGGTCAGACTTAAAGATTGCTGTTCACAAGCGCAAACCATCCAACTTGAAGGAGCTGGAGCAGTTTTGCAAGGAGGAATGGGCAAACATCCCAGTGGTAAGATGTGGCAAGCTCATAGAGACTTATCCAAAGCGACTTGGAGCGGTGATTGCCGCAAAAGGTGGCTCTACAAAGTATTGACTTTAGGGGGGTGAATAGTTATGCACATTGACTTTTTCTGTTATTTTGTCCTATTTGTTGTTTGGTTCATAATAAAAAAAATAAAAATATCTTCAAAGTTGTGGGCATGTTCTGCAAATCCTAATTCCAGGTTGTGAGGCACCAAAATACGAAAAAAGTCAAGGAGGTGAATACTTTTGCAAGGCACTGTATATGCTTTAGCAAATACTGTACGTGGATCCCAGTAAAATAACAACTTTAGAGAACCTTTTCTAGGAACTTCTGTTGTTCCTCCTGGAAATGCATGAATGAATTGACATCTGGGTATTACCATTTCCCTTGTCCCCAAACAGTCAACAAGATTGATAAGGGGAATGGTATTGTTTAGGGATGAGCAAATTGACTTGTATGAATCTATTTGTTCATCCAAATTTAAATTTTTTAACCCCTTAGGCACCCAGGGCGTACCGGTACATCCTGTGTAGTTTTGATCACTGCCGCAGGCAGGCGGCAGTGTGGGGGCGGTTGCGCGATCTTCCGCCCACCCCCGTTAATTTTCAGGATGGCCAAGCGGTTGAATCAGAGTGTCAGCTCATCGCTGACACTCAGATTCAAACTGCAGACATCTGTGCAGATGTCTGCCATTTTAACCCCTTCCATGCCGCAATCCGTATGGACCGCTGTATGGAAGAGGTGAAGAGGGAGGCAGCTCCCTCGCTCTCCCATCGGGGGGCTGCTGTGCCTTTGCAGCCCCCGGACAGGATGGGGTGACAGAGGGAGGGAGCCCTCCTCCCTCCCCTTCCCCGTCTGCTCAGTTGTGGCAGACGGGGAAGGTTCCCATGGCAACAGGACGCCTTCTCAGGCATCCTGCTGTCCATGGTGCTGAACAGATCTGTGCTAAAGACAGAGATCTGTTCAGACAAAGTGTGAATGAAATACAGTGCAGTACACTATATAGTGTACTGTATTATACAGACATCAGACCCACCAGATCTTCAAGAACTACTATGATGAAATTGAAATTTTGCTCACCTTACTTCCAAAAAAAGGTAATAAAAGTGATCAAAAAAGTTGTATGTACGCCAAAATAGTACCATTCAAACCGTCGTCTCATCCCACAAAAAATTAGCCCCTACATGAGACAATGGCCCAAAAAAAAATAAAAAATAAATAAAAAACTATGGCTCTCAGACTATGGAGACACTAAAACAAGTTTTTGGGGTTTAAAAAATGATAGTGTAAAACCTTAATAAATAAAAAAAAGGTACACATATTAGGTATTGTCGTGTCCGTAAGAACCTTCAGGTGAACAACGTAAAAATAAAAAAAAGGTGTAAAAAAAGCCATAATACATCACAAAAAGTGTAATAGCAAGCGATCAAAAAGGTATATGCACCCAAAAATCATACCATTAAAACAGTAATCTCATCCTGCAAAAAAATGAGACCCTAACTAAGACAATCGCCCAAAAAATAAAAAAACTATGGCTCTCAGACTATGGAGACACTAAAATAATTTTTTTTGTTTCAAAAATGATATTATTGTGTAAAACTTAAATACAATTAAAAAAGTAAACCTATTAGGTATCTCTGCATCCGTAATAACCTGCTCTATAAAAAATAGTACATCATCTAATCTGTCAGGTGAACGTTGTAAATAATAAAAAATAAAAACTGTGCCAAAACAGGTATTTTTTGGCAAATTTTCCATTTTAATTCATTTTTTCCCATAACAAAAGCAAGGGTTAACAGCCAAACAAAACTCAATATTTATTGCCCTGATTCTTTAGTTTACAGAAACACCCCATATGTGGTCGTAAACCTCTGTACGGGCGCAGAAGGAAAGGAATGCCATATGGATTTTGGAAGGCAGTTTTTGCTGGACTTGTTTTTTGACACCATGTCCCATTTGAAGCCCCCCTGATGCACCCCTAGAGTAGAAACTCCAAAAAGTGACCCCATTTAAGAAACTACACCCCTTAAGGTATTCAAAACTGATTTTACAAACTTTGTTAACCCTTTAAGTGTTCCACAAGAGTCAATGGCAAATGGAGATAAAATTTCTATTTTTTGTTACTTTGCTTCACAAAAATGCCACCTTATTCCGTAGTTTCCAAAATGGGGTCACGTTTTTGGAGTTTCTACTCTAGGGGTGCATCAGGGGGCTTCAAATTGGACATGGTGTAAATAAACCAGTCCAGCGAAATCTGCCTTCCAAAAACCACACAGCGTTCCTTTCCCTCTACGCCCTGACGTGGGGCCGTAGAGTGGTGTACGACCACATATCAGGTGTTTCTGTAAACCGCAGAGTCATGGCAAAAAATAGAGTTTTTTTGACTGTTAACCCTTGCTTTGTTAGTGGAAAAAATGGATTCAAATGGAAAATTTGGCAAAAAATTTAAATTCTGAAATTTCATCTCCATTTGCCATCAACTCTTGGGGAACACCTAAAAGGTTAATAATGTTTGTAAAATCAGTTTTGAATACCTTGAGGGATGTAGTTTTTTAGAATGTAGTCACTTTTGGGTGGTTTCTATTATGTAAGCCTCACAAAGTGACTTAAGACCTGAACTGGTCCCTAAAAAGTGGGTTTTTGAAAATATCAGAAAATTTTCAAGATTTGCATCTAAACTTCTAAGCCTTGTAACGTCCCCAAAAAATAAAATGGCATTCCCAAAATGATCCAAACATGAAGTAGACATATAGGGAATGTAAACTAATAGCTTTTTTTTGGAGGTATTACTATGTATTATAGAAGTAGAGAAATTGAAACTTGGAAATTTGCTAATTTTTCCAAAATTTGGGTAAATTTGGTATTTTTTTATAAATAAAAATGATATTTTTTTTACTCCATTTTACCAGTGTTATGAAGTACAATATGTGACGAAAAAACTATCTCAGAATGGCCGGGATAAGTAAAAGAGTATTAAAGTTATCACCACATAAAGTGACACTGGTCAGATTTGCAAAAATGGCCAAGTCCTTAAGGTGAAATAGGGCTGAGTCCTTAAGGGGTTAAGGAGCATCCCCACAGGTCAGAACATAATTTCTGCCGGCAGATTACAATAGCTGCAGATCTCACATAATGCTGTCAGTGTTATCCAATACATTCCAGACCTATAAGGGTTACATAACATCATAAATCAATATAATGCTAGGCAACCCCGGAAGTTCAGGACAGGAGCTGTCTTGTACTCACTCTGCAAGTCTGCAGTATGCAACTTGCTTGTCTGAAAGAGGCCCGCTGCTGACACCTGGGGGAGACCTGCTAGGAGCCACAAGAGAGGACTGGACTAGACTGGAGTGCACTGCGATGGGCAACGCTCTTCCTTCAATTTAGCACAAATACAGAGCGGTTCCTGAGCACGCAGGGAGTGGATGATCGCTAGACTGACTATCGGCAGGAAAGCAGCACACAGTGCTGACTCCATCAGAGGACAGCTGCACTCATAGCGTCAGCTCTGTGGAAGAGGGCAGAGAGAAGAGCAGAATACTAAACGAGATACTAGCCTGCCATGCTACCCCTATGCTTGTGCATGTGAAAAAGAAGTCAGTGCAGAGAGCATGTGACTAGTGCTTAGGGAACACCCACAGAGCCTGTACTGAGTAGAGAGAAGTGCTTGAAAAGCAGGTATGACCATCACTGAGTGCATGAAAAAGTGAAGCTAAATTCAAAAACAAAAGGCAATTTTATTTTCTGCTGCATCTTAGTCAGATGTGTGTTTCTTAATTTTTCATACACAAAGGTTTCCATAGCCTTTCACCCTAAAATATTCTTCAATTATATAAATGGTAAAAAGGCTAAAACTGAAAGTGTCGACCCTTTAAAAAGCATATGTCAGCATAATCAACCCCATTAAACCAGGCATATTGCCTGGTACAGTTGATCATGCTGAATAAAATACTATGTGCACTGTCTGTGATGATTTCTCTGAGCCTGGAAACTATAGGCCTGTAAGTTTAACCTTTATTGTGCGTGAATTGTTTGGAGGTTTTCTTAGAGATGCTATCCTGAAATATCTCCATGGAAATAAGTGTATAATGCCATATCAGCAAGGGTTTATGAGGAATTGGTCTTGTATTTCTATGAGGAGGTAAGTTCTAGAGTGGATATGGGCGATTTGGTGGATGTTATATATCTTGATTTCTCCAAAGCATTTGATAATGTTCCACATAAAAGGTTAGTACAGATGTAGCAGAGTTAAAGGGAACCGGTCACCAGTTTTATGATGTCCTAACTAAGGGCAACATAAATAAGTGACTTATTCTCTTAGCAAAATGCTGGGTCACTTTCTTTAATTGACCCAGTCAATCTGCCAACATCTTGTATTGAAAAGCTCCAGCTCATAATGATGAGTCCTGAATATTCATGAGCTCCTGACTCTTCCCGCCTACCTGTTGCTGATTGACAGTTATTTTCCATATAAATTAGCAGCAGGTGGGCAGGGGAGTGGCTATAGCTCTGAATAAAAAATAAAAAAAACGCTGTACTCACTGACATCACGCTGGACTCAAATTAGCTCATTAGCATGCGGCATCTTTGTGTGTATATTATGAGGTAACCATCTGTCACACCAGTAAGTGAATACATCTAAGGTACTTTTTAGTAGTTAATGATTGTATATAATTAGTTAGATTATAATCAAATATCCACATGACAGGTTCCCTTTAAGTCACTCTTGGTGAGTTATCACATCTAGTTAGCATTTTATGATTGTGACTGTTACCTCTGCTACATCTGTACATTACATGAGAATGCTTGGACTGGGAGAAAATGTCTGTATGTGTGTAAGTAACTGGCTCAGTAATAGAAAACAGGGTGGTTATTAATGGTACACACTCAGATTGGGTCAATGTCACTAGTGGGGTACCTCAGGAGTCTTGGGCCCTATTCTCTTCAATATATTTATTAATGATCTTGTAGAAGGCTTGCACAGTAAAATATCAATTTTTGCAGATGACACTAAACTGTGTAAAGTAATTAACACGGAAGAGGACAGCATACTGCTACAGAGGAATCTGGATATATTAGAGGCTTGGGCAGAGAAGTGGCAGATGAGGTTTAACACTGACAAATGTAAGGTTATGTACATGGGAAGGAATAATGCAAGTCACCAGTACATACTAAATGGTAAAACACTGGGTAATACATGGAAAAGTGGACAGCAAACTTAAGTGCAGCATCCAATGCCTGGCAGCTGTGGCCAAGGCCAATAAGATCATTGGTTTAATCAAAAGGATACACATGATGAGAACACAGTTCTATCACTTTACACATTACTAATGATAAGAAGACCAGCACTCCGTAATTCCAATGATGAAAAAGAGATTTCTTTATTCGTCACCCATATGTGACGCGCGTTTCGACACCAGTCTGTGTCTTTGTCAAATTACAGGTGATAACAGCTCAATTCCACATACACAATACACCATTTAAATACAATTCAAATAACCCGCCCCCAGCCACATGACCAGTGACGTGACTGTAGCATCGTATTGCTACGCAACCAGATCAAACCAAGTTGAAACTATCTAGAGACAGAGTGCGGAAAAAGTATGTATCAGGGTCCATAAGCTACTAGATATCTGGTTTAATCCTAAATCGATTACAAATCAGAAATAGACATTTTTACACCGTTCAGATACACTTAGAAACCGCCTCTAAATCATGACATCATATTGCTACGCAACTCGTCCAAACAAAGTTAAGTCTGCCGAAAGACAGAGTACGGCAGGATATATATCAAGATCCATACCTCATTTGAACATCTGAGTAATCCGTGATTAATTACAAGACTGAAACTAAAATTGGCACAAAGAAAAAAAAGAAAGAAGAAAAACACTTAATTAACATACATTCCACATATTGATTCGGATAAAACTGCTCAACGAGTATTCCTTTTTGAGGCCTTTAGGGGCAAGCGTCTCAAGTCGATGGATCCAATATGCTTCACGTTGGTGGAGCATCTGGATCAGATTTCCTCCACGTCGGGGTAGGTTCACTTCTTCTATAATTTGAAAGCGCAGTTGTGAGATGCGGTGATTTTTTTCTTTAAAATGCTGAGGAATAGGTAACAGGGTGTTTTCCTTCCTAATCGTGGACTTATGTTTCCCTACTCGGTCTTTAATGCGCATTGTTGTCTCTCCAACATAACACAACCCACACGGACATTTAAGTAAATAGATCACAAAACTGCTGTCACATGTAAAGTGACCCCGAATGGGGATTTGTTGTCCTGTATGTGGGTGTGAGATGTTGGAGCCTTTGATAACATTTGAGCAGTGAACACAGTTAAGACAGGGAAATGTTCCCTTCTTAACTGTAGAGAGAGTGAGCTGTCGCAGGAGTGTCCTGTCACTTCCTATGTCCGCCCGAATAATCATGTCTCAGATGTTTTTGTTACGCTTGTAGCACATCATGGGTAATTCCCTGAACTCCTGAATTGTAGGATATGATTTTTGTAAAATGTTCCAATGCTTATTAATGACCGCCTTAACGCGGTCCATCCAGGGATATTTTACAATTAATGGTATTCTCTGTCCTTTATCTGTCTTTCTTTGTGGTTCTATGGGACTTGCTACCTTATCCCTCTGTTCATATAACAATTGGGGAGGATAACCCCTATCCACAAATTTCTGGGTCATTTCCTGCATCCTAATATCACATGTGTCCCGATCCATTACGATGTTGGCCACCCTTTTAAACTGCGAGTATGGCAATGATTTTTTTCACAGTTGAGGGGTGATTACTGTGGAATGACAGCAGGCTATTTCTGTCAGTTTTTTTGACATACAGGTCAGTAGTGATCCTGTTGTTAATTCCTCTGATCACCCATGTATTGAGGAAGGAGACACGTTGTGAATCTTGGTGCAGGGTAAATTTCAATTCAGATCTTATATTGTTAATGTAGTCCATAAAGGACATGAGGGTCTCAATGCCGCACCGCCACACGCAAAAATCATCATCTATGAAACGTTTCCAAAATATACAGTGGTTCTGATATAGCTCATTTGGGTAGATATACTCTCTCTCAAAATGTGCTATATAGCAATTTGCATAAGGCGGTGCGGCATTGGACCACACCGCTGCTGGAAAAATGTGTCTTGAAATAAAAAATAGTTACGTCGCAAAATAGAAAGTAAGGACAGAAAAAAAATCTCTCAATCTCTGTGTATGTGCTATCATCTAATAGTGCCTGGACGGCCTCCAGGCCCTTTTCATGAGTTATACTAGTGTATAAGCTACAGACGTCTAGAGTGACCAGGATACAGTCCTGCGACAGCTCAATCTCTCGTATTGTCTCTAAGAAATGTTGTGTGTCCCTAAGATAGGAAGGGGCCTTCTTAGTAAGTGGGGTTGACAAAGTGTTGACCCCACTTACTAAGAAGGCCCCTTCCTATCTTAGGGACACACAACATTTCTTAGAGACAATACGAGAGATTGAGCTGTCACAGGACTGTATCCTGGTCACTCTAGACGTCTGTAGCTTATACACTAGTATAACTCATGAAAAGGGCCTGGAGGCCGTCCAGGCACTATTAGATGATAGCACATACACAGGGATTGAGAAGGATTTTTTTCTGTCCTTACTTTCTATTGTTTTGCGACGTAACTATTTTTTATTTCAAGACACATTTTTCCAGCAGCGGTGTGGGACCGCGATGGGGTCCAATGCCGCACCGCCATATGCAAATTGCTATATGGCACATTTTGAGAGAGAGTATATCTACCCAAATGAGCTATATCAGAACCACTGTATATTTTGGAAACGTTTCATAGATGATGTTTTTTACGTGTGGCGGTGCGGCATTGAGACCCTCATGTCCTTTATGGACTACATTAACAATATAAGATCTGAATTGAAATTTACCCTGCACCAAGATTCACAACGTGTCTCCTTCCTCGATACATGGGTGATCAGAGGAATTAACAACAGGATCACTACTGACCTGTATGTCAAAAAAACTGACAGAAATAGCCTGCTGTCATTCCACAGTAATCACCCCTCAACTGTGAAAAAAATCATTGCCATACTCGCAGTTTAAAAGGGTGGCCAACATCGTAATGGATCGGGACACATGTGATATTAGGATGCAGGAAATGACCCAGAAATTTGTGGATAGGGGTTATCCTCCCCAATTGTTATATGAACAGAGGGATAAGGTAGCAAGTCCCATAGAACCACAAAGAAAGACAGATAAAGGACAGAGAATACCATTAATTGTAAAATATCATCCCTGGATGGACCGCGTTAAGGCGGTCATTAATAAGCATTGGAACATTTTACAAAAATCATATCCTACAATTCAGGAGTTCAGGGAATTACCCATAATGTGCTACAAGCGTAACAAAAACATCTGAGACATGATTATTCGGGCGGACATAGGAAGTGACAGGACACTCCTGCGACAGCTCACTCTCTCTACAGTTAAGAAGGGAACATCTCACACCCACATACAGGACAACAAATCCCCATTCGGGGTCACTTTACATGTGACAGCAGTTTTGTGATCTATTTACTTAAATGTCCTTGTGGGTTGTGTTATGTTGGAGAGACAACAATGCGCATTAAAGACCGAGTAGGGAAACATAAGTCCACGATTAGGAAGGAAAACACCCTGTTACCTATTCCTCAGCATTTTAAAGAATAAAATCACCGCATCTCACAACTGCGCTTTCAAATTATAGAAGAAGTGAACCTACCCCGACATGGAGGAAATCTGATCCAGATGCTCCACCAACGTGAAGCATATTGGATCCATCGACTTGAGACGCTTGCCCCTAAAGGCCTCAATAAGGAATACTCGTTGAGCAGTTTTATCCGAATCAATATGTGGAATGTATGTTAATTAAGTGTTTTTCTTCTTTCTTTTTTTTCTTTGTGCCAATTTTAGTTTCAGTCTTGTAATTAATCACGGATTACTCATGTTACGACACTCACCGCCAGGTAGATGAAGCCGCCGTTTAGTGAATAAGCCCCTTTCTCCAGAAATGCAGTTTTTAATCCAGCCGATCGTCAAACTCCCGAATGGAGCATACGAAGTGGCAACTCCCGATCAGCAATTCAGTCGAACTCCTTCCACAGCTAGCAATATACGAAAGCGCTGTCCCAATAATAAATCCCTCCACAAACGAGACCAAGCTCCGTCTTGAAAGTCAAACAGGAATCAATTTTATTGAGGGCTACCCACCCGTATTTATGCAGGTCTCCATCTGGGGACACGCCCCTAGGGGACCAGAATGGAGACTGACACAGTACAGACATGCAGCACTACAGAGACAATACATCCCCCACAATGCATCATGGTCTCCTCCTCTCCGCCCTGGAGACCCGAGGAGTAATCCCATTATCTCTCAAGACAGAGGGTAACCACAATACACATGTGGGGACAACAGAACAGACATCACCATTTAAACATACAATGTCACAACCCTTTTCAATACACAGACATTTAACATCCCAAAATGGCACGCATTAGACCAGGAGTTCAAGTTAGTTTAAGTCCTTTGTGAACAATGAGGCCATTTGGGTTAACTAGCAGCACACTCTTCTCCTGGGTGGCCGTCCGTTCAGTAGTTCCAATCGGTATTTGGGGAAACACACGAACAGGGGCATACGGGCAGGAAATCCAGCGAAATTAAGGCAAACAGACGAACCAGCAATATAGGTCTATACAGATGAATCTGTCACAACTCAGATGTTCAAATGAGGTATGGATCTTGATATATATCCTGCCGTACTCTGTCCTTCGGCAGACTTAACTTTGTTTGGACGAGTTGCGTAGCAATATGATGTCATGATCATGTGACTGGTCATGTGACTGGGTCTCGACCCGAGTCACGTGACCACTTTCATGATTTAGAGGCGGTTTCTAAGTGTATCTGAATGGTGTAAAAATGTCTATTTCTGATTTGTAATCGATTTAGGATTAACCCCTTCACGCAACATCACGTACATGTACGTGGGGGAATGTGGTGCCTCACCGCATCCCCACGTGCATGTACGTGATCGGCTTTCACTGTCAGCGCAGGGAACGAAGCGCTGAAGCTTCAGTGAAGCCGGCGTGCTGGGGTTGCTAGGCAACCAGAGAAGCCGGCAGGAGCTGTATAGGCGCTCTGACCCGCCCGCGATCGCTGTGATTGGTCCATTACTGCAGAGGGACCAATCGCAGCGCATCGGGGCAGGTAAGGGGGGGGGGTTAGGGAGGGACTATGTGCTTCTCCTTCTCTGATCGCCCCAATTCCTGTCAGGGAAGCGACCAGAGAAGGAGAGAGTGTGAAAATATTCCCGACCTATGACGAGTATACTCGTCATGGAGCACTGCTACTTAGCGCGCCATGATGAGTATACACGTCATGGCATAAACTGTCACCATGTCTGCAGACATGGTGACAGCGCTGAGATCCCGGCTGTCACACACAGCCGGGCATCTTGGGTCAATGCCGAGGGGGGTCCTGTGACCCCCCCCATGTCGGCGATCGCTACAAACCGCAGGTCAATTCAGACCTGCGGTTTGTAGCGCTTTCTGCAGTTTCTGATCCCCGCGGTCCCTGACCGCGGGGATCAGAAACTTTAGTATGTCTAAAATAAAGCTTTTTCACCCCCCCCTGCACCCCTGAATGATGTTATGTGGGCGGGTGGTGCAGGGGGGTGTTGCAGGCGGTGCGGAGGTGCGGGAGGCGGGCGGTGCGGCAGGCGGGATCGCGATCCCCCGCCCGCCTCCCCTTCAATGATCGTTGGTGTCTAGTGGGTATACCAGGGTGCCAGCACATTGCTGGCACCCTGGTATAAACGGCTGACATCTGCGATGCGATGTCAGCCGTTTAACCCTTTCCATACAGCGGTCCGTACGGACCGCTGTATGGAAAAGGTTAACAGCGCAGGGAGCTCCCTCCCTCTCCCATCGGGGGGCTGCTGTGCCTTTGCAGCCCCCCGATGGGAGAGAGCCCCCAGAGCCCCCCTCAGCCCTGTGCTTACCCTTCCTCGTCTGCGCAGTTCTGACCAGTACTGAGCAGACGGGGAAGTTCCCATGGCAACAGGACGCCTCTCAGGCATCCTGCTGTCCATGGTGCTGAACAGATCTATGCTAAAAGGCATAGATCTGTTCAGACAAGTGTAAAATACAGTACAGTACAATATATATTGTTCTGTACTGTATTATACAGACATCAGACCCACTGGATCTTCAAGAACCAAGTGGGTCTGGGTCAAAAAAAAAGTGAAAAAAAGTGAAGTAAAGTTTCAAAAAAACACATTTATCACTGAATAAAAATAAAAAATATAAAATACACTACACATATTAGGTATCGCCGCGTCCCTAACGACCTGATCTATAAAACGGTCATGTTACTTTCCCTGCACGGTGAACGCCATAAAAATAAAAACTATGAGGAAATTTAAATTTTGCCCACCTTACTTCCCAAAAAAGGTAATAAAAGTGATCAAAAAAGTCGCATGTACACCAAAAAAGTACCAATCAAACCGTCACCTCATTCCGCAAAAAATTAGCCCTTACATGAGACAATGGCCCAAAAAATAAAAAACTATGGGTCTCAGACTATGGAGATACTAAAACATGATTTTTTTTGTTTCAAAAATGATATTATTGTGTAAAACCCTGATAAATTATAAAAAGGTATACATATTAGGTATTGCCATGTCCGTAAGAACCTGATCTATAAAAATACCACATGACCTAACCCCTCAGGTGAACACTGTAAAAAAAATTAAATAAAAACGGTGTCAAAAAAGCTATTTTTTTGTTACCTTACATCACAAAAAGTGTAATAGCAAGCGATCAAAAAGTCATATGCACCCCAAAATAGTACCAATCTAACCGTCATCTCATCCCGCAAAAATGATACCCAACCTGAGACAATCGCCAAAAAACTGAAAAAACTATGGCTCTCAGACTATGGAGACACTAAAACATGTTTTTTTTTTGTGTCAAAAATGATATTATTGTGTAAAACCTAAATAAATAAAAAAGTATACATATTAGGTATCGTCACGTCCGTAAGAACCTGCTCTATAAAAATAGCACATGATCTAACCTGTCAGATGAACGTTGTAAATAATAAAAAATAAAAACAGTGCCAAAACAGCTATTTTTTGGCAAATTTTCCATTTTAATTCATTTTTTCCCATAACAAAGCAAGGGTTAACAGCCAAAAAAACTCAATATTTATTGCCCTGATTCTTTAGTTTATAGAAATGCCCCATATGTGGTCGTAAACTGCTGTATGGCCACACGGCAGGGCGCAGAAGGAAAGAAGCGCCATATGGTTTTTGGAAGGCAGTTTTTGCTGGACTGGTTTTTTGACACCATGTCCCATTTGAAGCCCCCCCGATGCACCCCTAGAGTATAAACTCCAAAAAATTTTGGAAACTACACCCCTCAAGGTATTCAAAACTGATTTTACAAACTTTGTTAACCCTTTAAGTGTTCCACAAGAGTTAATGGCAAATGGAGATGAAATTTCTGAATTTCTATTTTTTGTTACTTTGCCTCACAAAAAAGTGTAATCTAGAGCAACCAAAAATCATATGTACCCTAAAATAGTACCAACAAAACTGCCACCTTATCCCGTAGTTTCCAAAATGGGGCCACTTTTTTGGAGTTTCTAACCTAGGGGTGCATCAGGGGGCTTTAAATGGGACATGGTGTCTAAAAACAATCCAGCAAAATCTGCCTTCCAGAAACCATATGGTGTTCCTTTCCTTCTGCGCCCTGCCGTGTGCCCGTACAGCGGTTTACGACCACATATGGGGTGCTTCTGTAAACTACAGAATCAGGGCCATAAATAATGAGTTTTGTTTGGCTGTTAACCTTTGCTTTGTAACTGGAAAAAAATAAATATTAAAATGGAAAATCTGCCAAAAATTTGAAATTTTGAAATTGTGTCTCTATTTTCCATTAAATCTTGTGCAACACCTAAAGGGTTAACAAAGTTTGTAAAATCAGTTTTGAATACCTTGAGGGGTGTAGTTTTAGATGGGGTCACTTTTATGGAGTTTCTACTCTAGGGGTGCATCAGGGAGGCTTCAAATGGGACATGGTGTAAAAAAAAAAAAACAGTCCAGCAAAATTAGCCCTCCAGAAACCAAACGGCGCACCTTTCACTCTACGCCCCGCTGTGTGGCCATAGAGTAGTTTACGGCCACATATGGGGTGTTTCTGTGAACATCAGAGTCAGGGCAATAAAGATACAGTCTTGTTTGGCTGTTAACCCTTGCTTTGTTAGTGGAAAAAAATGGGTTAAAATGAAAAATTAGACAAAAAAAATGAAATTCTCAAATTTCCTCCCCATTTGCCAATAACTCTTGTGCAACACCTAAAGGGTTAACAATGTATGCAAAATCAGTTTTTAATACCTTGAAGGGTGTAGTTTCTTAGATGGGGTCATTTTTGGGTGGTTTCTATTATGTAAGCCTCGCAAAGTGACTTCAGACCTGAACTGGTCCCTAAAAATTTAGTTTTTGTAAATTTCAGAAAAACTTCAAGATTTGCTTCTAAACTTCTAAGCCTTATAACATCCCCAAAAAATAAAATATCATTCCCAAAATAATTCAAGCATGAAGTAGACATATGGGGAATGTAAAGTCATCACAATTTTTTGGGGTATTACTATGTATTACAGAAGTAGAGAAACTGAAACTTTGAAATTTGCTAATTTTTCCAAATTTTTGGTAAATTAGGTATTTATGAAGTACAATATGTGACGAAAAAACAATCTCAGAATGGCCTGGATAAGTCAAAGCGTTTTAAAGTTATTAGCACTTAAAGTGACACTGGTCAGATTTCCAAAAAATGGCCTGGTCCTTAAGGTGAAAATGAGCCCGGTCCTGAAGGGGTTAAACCAGATATCTAGTAGCTTATGGACCCTGATACATACTTTTTCCGCACTCTGTCTCTAGATAGTTTCAACTTGGTTTGGGCTGGTTGCGTAGCAATACGATGCTACAGTCACGTCACTGGTCATGTGGCTGGGGGCGGATCAGTCCGTTCCCGGTCATGTGACTACTTACGTGACTAGGGGGCGGGTTATTTGAATTGTATTTAAATGGTGTATTGTGTATGTGGAATTGAGCTGTTATCACCTGTAATTTGACAAAGACACAGACTGGTGTCGAAACGCGCGTCACATATGGGTGACTAATAAAGAAATCTCTTTTTCATCATTGGAATTACGGAGTGCTGGTCTTCTTATCATAAGTATTTGGGGATTCAACCTACTGCCGTGCACCTGGATCCTAAAGGAAGCACAGTGCCGCCCATTTGTTCCCAGTCATTTACACATTACTAGTCAAACCGTACATATTATATTGTATAAAATTTTGTGCACTGTGCACAAAAAAGACAAGAAAGTGGAGCATGAGAGTGTTCAAAGGCAGGCTTATTCACTTTAGAAAAAAGAAGACTGAGGGGAGATCTAATTACTATGTATAAATATATCAGGGGTCAGTACAGAGATCTATCCCATCATCTATTTATCACCAGGACTGTGACTGTGACGAGGGGACATCCTCTGCGTCTGGAGGAAAGAAGGTTTGTACACAAACATAGAAGAGGATTCTTTATGGTAAGAACAGTGAGGCTATGAAACTCTCTGCCTGAGGAGGTGGTGATGGTAGAGTTCAAGCTGGGCCTGGTTGTATTTCTGGAGTGTAATAATATTTGAAGCTTTAGTTACTTGTGAAAGAGGGCTGTTGATCCAGGGAGTCGTTCCAATCAGATTTGGACTGGTGAATGATTTTTTTCCCCTAAGAACAAGAAAATTGGCTTCTACCTCATGGGGGATTTTGGCTACAGGATAATCAGGTGAACTGGTTGGAAAGTTTTTTTTTTGTTTTTTTTTTTAAAGTGTTCTTCTTATTAATAAAAATGAGAATGACCACTAGTTGTTTTTAGAAGGTGTGAAAGCTTTGATACTATGTAAGTTACAAAAGCTTTACAAAAAATGCATTTTTTTTTCTTCAAAATCTACTCTTTTAAACTGCTGTTTGTTATTTTAATTACAAGGGTCAAAATAGTTTACTTTCTGAAAACTGGAGCTTCTGCTATGTACTGGAGGAACAAACTGACCTCAGTATGATTCTTATCTACCATTTACCTACTTGCCTTGTGTACTGTGGATAATAATGGCATGAACCTTGGCTGTGAATCATACTCAGAACAACAGCATAGGGCTTTATGGCATGATTCCTCAAATATGTGATGCAATTATTTGAGGTGAGGGCTGGTAAGAAGGAGCAGTAAGAAATGTAGATACATAATTTGAAAAGGTTGTACAGCTATACAAATGGATATATGAATAGATGGGTAATTAGATAAATAGAATTACATATGTGAAAAAATACAAATCAATATACAATAGACAGAAATTACTTGCTTTGAATGTAATAACCTATTTTTATATTTCTTCCACTGTACATCTGTAATTTATTCACTTTTTGTGTCTACTTTACTTACAGTTACTTCTGACTAGCCCTGAGGAACTTAGGCTAGTTGCAGACTAGCACGCTGCAGTTTTCTTTTAGCCGATTCTCGGCATACTTGCCAGTATGCGTCCGGGTCTCTGCCGGCGCCCGTTATAGTGATTAGGGCCGGACGGTGCCTTACAAACCTCTGCAATGCCGGAGAGTACAGAGGTCTGGCAGGCTGTTCCTTGCCGGATCTCTGATGCTAGTCTGCAACTAGCCTTATCTAAGAAATATTTGGGACTGCTGAAAATAGCCAAACACTGTACATCAGGGCATATTCTCAGCCTGCTACTCAATCAAGATGGGAACAAGGGATCCCTGTTATCCCCTATCCTGTAGATTATGGATAACTTTTATTCTTGGCACAACCCACCTACTGTATTTGGCAGAACCACTTATAAATAAATGTAGTTATTTACTTACAATTACATATTTAGTGATAGGCAAATTCATTTGCCGGATTTGTGGGAGGGGAGGCTGATTGACGGCCCTATTTATACTCAGCTGCGTCCTCAGGCTGACGTTGGCTCAGTGATTTTCTGTTTCCGGGCCGGCGGCTGGGCGTGTTCGGCGGCATATCGTGGCGTTTTTCTTCAACGGAGGAAGTGGTAGTCATATCGAGGAGCCACTGCTGGTGAGGTAGGATCGGGTTGGAGGGAGGGGGGGGTTCATGTGGCGACGATTAGGGCGGTGCAGTCAGACTTACTCAGTGGTCACGCTCCAGGCAGGTACTGGTCAGTTGGAGGGCCGGGTTCTGTTGTTGGCCCCGCATTCCACTAACAGCCAGCGGTCGGTCTTCTGGGCTGGATGTCAAGTGACAGCACAGCTAGGGACTGCGCAGCACATGCACACTGGGGGGTGGTGTTTAGGGCATGCACACTGGGTTTTCGTCTGTACCAGATTTCAAGTGTTCGCGCTGCACGGCATCACGCAGCGCATGCGTACAGGGGGGGGGGGTGGTTTGAAAAAAAAAAAAAGGAGGCAGGGAAATCAAGCAGATATCAAGCAGCATAAATTCAATTTCAGTCATGTCATAAGCGGTGTCCCACGTCTCACTACACATTTCTGATGAATTGTCTCAACTTGTGGCAAAACCAGCCACATTGAGAACTGTTGGACTGTATTCTGTATTTGTGGCAATCCCCCCCCCCCCCCCCTTTTATTCCAAGTTGCCACTTTGTTTTGGTTGTTATCCTCAAGTTATACTGGTTAAATTGGTATAAGTTTTATTTATGTAACCTGTAAACTCACAAAGTTGTAAAAATGTATAAGAGTAACTTTTCAGCTTAGGAGATAGTTGAGAAGATACAGTGATTGACTCAATTAGCTCCAAACAGAGGGGAGGAATATGCTGGGTGGGTTTCTATTGTCCCATTGTGTAGTAACTTTTCAGTTTAAGAGATAGTTGGGGAGATACAGTGATTGATTCAATTATCTCCTAGACAGAGGGGAGGAATATGTGTGGGTTGTAACTACAATGTTATTGCTTAATGTATGATAATGTGTGTGTCCCTCTCCTTCATGGGAGCATGTAATAAAAAGGGCTGCAAGCTAGCGGCCAGGGAGTTCACCTCCAAGCTATGTGTCGTCTAGTTCTTGGAGGGATGGGATATACACACGCTACCTGCATTTCATTCTGATTGTTCCGGTCTACCAGCGGAGATACTGCACTTCACCCTGCCTCACCGCTACAATTGGTGGCAAGCGACGGGATTCGAATCTCACAGCAGAAGACCGTTCAGCTGTTTTATTTGATACGAACGGAAAGGAACCTCATCCGTACAAAGGCATCGTTCGTGAGTATGCGGATTTTATGCGAACAGATGACGAATGGGGACGGATTATACCAGGCTGAAAAGAGAAACGCTAAAGGCATTACTGGAAGCCAGAGGAATTATTGCCAGTAACAAAGCGAAAAAAGTCACTATTGCAGAACTCATGGAGGGCGATCAAGCAGCAGTTACACCAGCAGCCACGGAAACATATAGCTCAGCATGGGCCAACGAAATGAGGATAAGGCTGGCATTTTTTCCGTTGCCACATTCCCAGGAATTTCTGGAAAGGACATCAGCTGATATTAATGAATATCTAGCGGCCACCCGACCAAACCTCACTTCACCTGGGGGAGCAAACCCTCCTGCATATCCGGTAATCAGAAAAACAGAAATTACCGCACCATGCATTTAAAACCTATGTGGAAACCGAGGACATTGATGGGTACCTGCAGGACTTCGAAAGATTATGCCAGCTGCATAAAATCGATCCTGTGGATAAGGTACCCCTATTGGCCGGCAAATTGTCGGGTAGGGCAGCGGAAGCATCCCGGACTATGCCAGATGAGGACAGCACAGATTATCAAAAGGTAAAACAATCCATATTGACCCGGTATGCCATTACCCCTGAGGCATACCGCCAGCACTTTCGGGAGCTAAAGAAAGCCGAGAGAGATACCCACACGGAATGGGCACATAGATTGACCCGTGCTGCTAAAGGATGGGTACAAGCAGCACAGGTAACCCAGCTGGAAGAGCTGTTACAATTGCTATTACTGGTGCAATTTTTTCAAGGACTGTCTGACGAATTACAAAACTGGTTACGGGATCGCAAACCCAATACCGTACATGTGGCAGCTACTATGGCAGACGAGTACCAAGATGCCCGGCGGGCACAGAAGGTTGCACAACGACCCCTTTCCGGGGCCCCTACAACTAACCCCGTTCCAGCACCCGTTCCAGCACCCTACAGATAGAGTGGGGGCAACTACCAACAAGCACCCAGATACCAGTCTCGCCCTCAGGTCAGATGCCATATTTGCAAGCAGCAGGGGCACATCCAGAAAGATTGTCCCAGGAACCGAAACCGTTCCAACTGGGGAAACCCTAGCCAGCAGATTCATCGCCAAGCGGCAGTACACTGCTTCCAAAATGAGTTTTCCCAGCAGCAATTGGTGCCAATGCCTCCAGAGGAGCCCTTGGGCATTCTACACGAGGCCAACCCGATACAGGCAGCCTCTGACAACAGACAAGGACATTGCCAGGCCGTCCACCTAGATGGCAGGAGCCGCCAGGGATTACGAGACTCTGGCGCCACCATCACCTTGGTCCGGAATCACTTTATCCCTGCTCACCAGCTCACCGGTGAATGTGTAGCTGTTCGAGTAGCCGGGGGTAATATCTACAAGATTCCTACGGCCCGGGTACATTTGAATTGGGGAGCGGGGTCTGGAAATGTGGAAGTGGGGCTCCTGCAAGATTTGCAAGCAGATATTATTTTGGGTAACGATTTGGGGGAGCTGACTTCGGCGTTTGTGCCACAACGGAACCTCCAGGAAGCCTTACCTGTTGTTACCAGGCAGCAGGCCCGCACCAACCCACCGGCAAATCACTCTGAGGCTCAGCCGCTTCAATGTTTGGATTGGGAGCAGTACTGAGCCAAGTCGGAGCTGATGGCGGCGAGCATCCTGTAGCTTACTTAAGCAGGAAATTGCTACCCCAAGAGGTAAGCTACGCCGCCATCGAAAAGGAATGCCTGGCCGTGGTGTGGGCCTTAAAGAAACTACAGCCGTACATTTATGGACAACAGTTCTCGCTACTCACCGATCACAACCCGTTGGTATGGCTAAACAGGGTGTCTGGAGACAATGCCCGGCTGTTGCGCTGGAGTTTGGCGCTGCAGCCGTTTGACTTGACAATTCACTACCGCCCTGGGAAGCAGAATGGCAACGCCGACGGGTTGTGCAGACAAACTGACCTTGAACAATGATCGGTGGGTACTCTTCCGGACTTCCCCAAGCCGATCCGTTTGGATCAGACTGTGTATGCCGGCTTGGTTCTGGGGGAGCATTGTGGCAAAACCAGCCACATTGAGAACTGTTGGACTGTATTCTGTATTTGTGACAATCCCCCCCCCCCCCCCCCCCCATTTATTCCAAGTTGCCACTGTGTTTTGGATATGTTATCCTCAAGTTATACTGGTTAAATTGGTATAAGTTTTATGTATGCAACCTGTAAACTCACAAAGTTGTAAAAATGTATAAGAGTAACTTTTCAGCTTAGGAGATAGTTGAGAAGATACAGTGATTGACTCAATTAGCTCCAAACAGAGGGGAGGAATATGCTGGGTGGGTTTCTATTGTCCCATTGTGTAGTAACTTTTCAGTTTAGGAGATAGTTGGGGAGATACAGTGATTGATTCAATTATCTCCTAGACAGAGGGGAGGAATATGTGTGGGTTGTAACTACAATGTAATTGCTTAATGTATGATAATGTGTGTGTCCCTCTCCTTCTTGGGAGCATGTAATAAAAAGGGCTGCAAGCTAGCGGCCAGGGAGTTCACCTCCAAGCTATGTGTCGTCTAGTTCTTGGAGGAATGGGATATACACACGCTACCTGCATTTCATTCTGATTGTTCCTGTCTACCAGCGGAGATACTGCACTTCACCCTGCCTCTCCGCTTCACAACTCATACAGGGCAAGTCGGCGGTTGTTCCGACTGCTGATCCTTAGGCAGGGGGACGGTTCTTATTTAGAGTTCGACTCCTGACAAATTGGGAGTTGGAGTTAGTCGGTCTGCCAGGACAAGGCAGCGGCACTTAGAGTTACATCAAATCAGGTGTGTATTGCTGCTCCTACTCACTTGATGCATGTATAAAAATAAAAAATAAACATTTTTTTCCCCTTCTCTTCCGACCATTAAATGCCTTTGTCCATAGTTCGGTTAGGTCTGTGGGTGCCGTGCTCGGGCAGTCTAGTGTCAGAGGGTAGGTATGGTCTTGATGGGTAAAGTCAATATTGGGGGGCACTAGGTGGCACCTAGATTTGCCAGGATTGCTCAAATCTGTCACGGCTATAGGCACGGTATTACAGAGTTTTATCACGACTACAGGAGCGAGATTACGAAGTCTGTCACGACTACAGGCATAAGACTAGGAAGTCGGTCACGAATACAGTTACAATGTTTAAGTCCTGGCACGACTACAGGCACAGTTATAGGCACGATATTTACGAGGTTAATCACGACTACCAGGCAGCAGATTACGACAGTTCGGTCACGTCTAACACTAGTAATTGGTGGAGCATATAGGCATGATATTGAACAGTCACATCATATCTACAGGCACGTTCGGAAGCTTGTCACGTCATAGGCACCAGGTGGCTTGGGTTGGTTGGAGGTGTCAATACTAGGGGGCTGCTTCGGTTGGCTACTTTGTCATTTTGTCTTGTTTTATTTGCACAATGTCTCATAACTCAGACATCGAGGGCACATCTTCATTGCATGGAAGCATGGATCAACAGTCTGTATGGGGCACCATTCCTTCGATTTGGTCTTGGACTATCCCCAAGCTGACGGCGGAATTACTGGAGAGGGGAATTCCTTTCCCAGCAACAGCTAGGAAAGCAGAACTTTACCGCCTACTCTTCAGAGTCGGCAGGTCCTGGTCAGGACGTAGTGTCCATGAACATGATACAGACTTCCCTGACTCAGTTGCATGCAGTCATCAATTCTATGGCCACTTCCATTTCAGATGTCCAGGCTAGGCCAGAGACGGTGGAAAGTAGGGGTGTGGCAGCTAGTTTAGCGGCGCAGAGATCTTCAGGGGCCTCAACATCGCAAAACCAGTGTTGCTGGCGGTTTAGTTACTCTTCCCGCTATAGCACCATCACATTTCATCCCAGCCAACATTCGCCAGGACATCCTCGAGGGTAAGGACGTTAATTTAGCGTTGTTACTTATATCAACGCATGAGGTTCCTGATAATAAGACGATAGCCTGTGGGGAAGTGTCCATTGTTCTCAAGTCCAAAGATGTCAGACTCAATAGGAAACTAAGTGTTGCAGAATTTGTCCTAGCGTTTAGTTTATTTCGGGATTTGGTCTCTTCAGTTAGCCCAAATAGGAGAGAGGAGTGAGGAGTTGGATCTTTATTTATACAAGGTGGTGGATTTAGGGTATAAATACAGTGGTACAGCGTTTTATGACTACAACCATTCATTTTCAGCCAAGGCAGCTACCGCTCTGGCGCAGTGCCAACATGTCAATGACTGGTCGACACGGAGCTGTTCTGCTGCCACTTCATGGGTCTTAGAGCCCCGGCGTGTGCCACATGTAGGTCCTACTCGCATACAACTGAAGGGTGTTCCAGTCTTAATATACCGACAGAGACCTCACAGACTAGGAACATTCCGGGTCCATCAACTAGCAATAGCAGGATTGTGTCAGGGGTGGCTAAATTGGGCCGACCAATTAAGTATCTTGGCAGGTGTAATAATTTTAATTTCTCGGCGTGTCACTACATCCACTGTAGGTTGTTGTTACACTTGTGTTCTATTTGTTTTAGGGCTCATCCCCGTGTGGCTTGTCCTCAGAGGAATAACCACACGGCATGACTAGGTGTGGTAGACGCTGAACTGCTTAATTCTTATTTAAGAGACCATCCGGAGCCCGGCTGGGTTAAATATGTGGTGAATTGCTTGATTAATGGTTTTCATACGGGTCTAGTGGCACTACCTCAGTTCTCCTATGAGTGTAGGAACCTACTGTCGGCCCTCAAAGACCCAGTGTCAGTCTCGGAGCTGATACAGACCGAATTGGAGAAGGGTTATTTGATAGGTCAATTTAGTCAGCCCCCCTTCGACTGTTGGAGGGTAAACCCTGTGGGTGGTAACCGGGAAATTCTCCAATAAAAAGAGGTTAATTTACCTTTGTGTCAAAATCCAGTCCGTGGTTGTTTTACCAATTCACTAAGGCTCTACACTGGATTTTGACTAATAGATTCCATGCTAACCATGTCATTCATTACTTGGACGATTTTTTGTTAATCAAACCCCCGTCATGATCCCCCGGAATCTGCACATATTACGTACTGTTTTCAAAGATCTCAAAGTACCAGTGGCACTGCATAAGGTGGAAGGCCCTAGTACTTCAATTACCTTCTTGGGGCTACAGCTGGATACAGTAAAGTTGCAGGCCAGTCTTCTGCAAGATAAATTGTGTAGAATCAGAGAGGTGGTACACAGGTTAGCACATGTCAGGGTCCCCACAAGGGCAAACCTCCAGTCCCTTCTGGGCATGTTAAATTTTGCTCTGCGGATTATTCCTAGGCTGCTGAAACTGCTTCCATCAACCCTAGATCAAGACAGTTCAATCCATTTAGATCAACAAGTGACATCCGATTTACTGATGTGGGACACTTTTTTGACACAGTGGAATGGAATTTCTTTGTTTGTTCCTGCAGTGTCAAATCAGTCCCCCTTGGTATATACAGATGTGGCTTCATCGGTAGGGTTCGCTGCCATATGGGGAAGACACTGGTTGGCTAGTCCTTGGCCACCTGAGGTAGCGAACATTCCGGTGTTTGGTCAGTCATCCCCTTTGTTTGAGATCTACCCCATAGTGGGGGCAGCTCACGTCTGGGGTAGGCAATGGAGAAACCGTACAGTCTTGTTTTTGACGGATAATGCTGTTACTGCAGACATTCTTATGAAGGGCAGGTCAGGTTCCATAGAGATAATGTTGTCCATTAGAAAGTTTGTTTGGCTGGCACTACAGCATGGATTTCATTTTATTTGTACACACATTAGTGGGGAAAAGATGTAGCAGCAGATGCTCTGCCCCGGCTTAACTTTCGGCTCTTCTTCCAGGTATTCCCAGGGGCAGTCTCCTTGCCGACGCCAACCCCTCATCACAGTCAACTGGTGATGTACTAGAATTACACTTCGCTACAGCTAGGAGTCTTGTGGCCAAGTCGTTGTCCAGCAACACGCTTAAAGTATATGAGACTGCTTTGGGGTTGTTCAACAAGTTTAAGGAAACTAACCCACCTGGGGGCACATAGCCTACTTGATGGCGTTTGTTGCTTTTTGCCACTCTCCCCTTAAGTTAGCACATAGCATCATCAAATCATGTTGGCATTCAGCATCACTGCTATGTCCTACACCCCGATCAGCTGTCTCTGTTTTCAGCACATCCTATGAAAGACTTGTTGAAAGGCATTCAGAAGGTGACAGCTAAAAGCTATCTTACTCGGCAGATGTTATCAGGTCGGATGTTTAGATCTTTGTCTGACTTACTGCAGCACTAGCCTGTTGATTAAAAAATGTATTTGCGTTTTTACGGTTTCCTCAGGCCTAGCGAGTTTACACGTTCTGCTTCATCTAAAGTGTTCTTACATAAAGGACAACTTGTGTGATGCAACACTTGTTAGGTCTTAACTTTAAGTTCTTCAAAAACAGCTCAGCCTGGGGAACTGGTGGAGGTGAAGTATTTTCCCACCGGAAACAGTTGGTGTCCGGTCAGGGTTCTTCGTGAATGGTTTGAGTACGTCAGGGCTGCTTCAGCAGACTCGCCATTGTTAGCCTTTAACCACCTCAGCCCCCAGTGCTTAAACACCCTGAAAGACCAGGCCACTTTTTACACTTCTGACCTACACTACTTTCACCGTTTATTGCTCGGTCATGCAACTTACCACCCAAATGAATTTTACCTCCTTTTCTTCTCACTAATAGAGCTTTCATTTGGTGGTATTTCATTGCTGCTGACATTTTTACTTTTTTTGTTATTAATCGAAATTTAACGATTTTTTTTGCAAAAAAATGACATTTTTCACTTTCAGTTGTAAAATTTTGCAAAAAAAAACGAGATCCATATAAAAATTTTGCTCTAAATTTATAGTTCTACATGTCTTTGATAAAAAAAAAAATGTTTGGGTAAAAAAAAAATGGTTTGGGTAAAAGTTATAGCGTTTACAAACTATGGTACAAAAATGTGAATTTCCGCTTTTTGAAGCCGCTCTGACTTTCTGAGCACCTGTCATGTTTCCTGAGGTTCTACAATGCCCAGACAGTACAAACACCCCACAAATGACCCCATTTCTGAAAGTACACACCCTAAGGTATTCGCTGATGGGCATAGTGAGTTCATAGAACTTTTTATTTTTTGTCACAAGTTAGCGGAAAATGATGATTTATTTATTTATTTATTTTTTTCTTACAAAGTCTCATATTCCACTAACTTGTGACAAAAAATAAAAAGTTCTATGAACTCACTATGCCCATCAGCGAATACCTTGGGGTCTCTTCTTTCCAAAATGGGGTCACTTGTGGGGTAGTTATACTGCCCTGGCATTCTATGGGCCCAAATGTGTGGTAAGGAGTTTGAAATCAAATTCAGTAAAAAATGACCTGTGAAATCCGAAAGGTGCTCTTTGGAATATGGGCCCCTTTGCCCACCTAGGCTGCAAAAAAGTGTCACACATCTGGTATCTCCGTACTCAGGAGAAGGTGGGGAATGTGTTTTGGGGTGTCATTTTATATATACCCATGCTGGGTGAGAGAAATATCTTGGCAAAAGACAACTTTTCCCATTTTTTTATACAAAGTTGTCATTTGACCAAGATATTTATCTCACCCAGCATGGGTATATGTAAAAAGACACCCCAAAACACATTCCTCAACTTCTCCTGAGTACGGGGATACCAGATGTGTGACGCTTTTTTGCAGCCTAGGTGGGCAAAGGGGCCCATATTCCAAAGAGCACCTTTCGGATTTCACTCCTCATTTTTTCCTGAATTTGATTTCAAACTCCTTACCACACATTTGGGCCCCTAGAATACCAGGGCAGTATAACTACCCCACAAGTGACCCCATTTTGGAAAGAAGACACCCCAAGGTATTCCGTGAGGGGCATGGCGAGTTCCTAGAATTTTTTATTTTTTGTCACAAGTTAGTGGAAAATGATGATTTTTTTTTTTTTTTTTTTCATACAAAGTCTCATATTCCACAAACTTGTGACAAAAAATAAAAACTTCCATGAACTCACTATGCCCATCAGCGAATACCTTGGGGTCTCTTCTTTCCAAAATGGGGTCACTTGTGGGGTAGTTATACTGCCCTGGCATTCTAGGGGCCCAAATGTGTGGTAAGTAGGTAAATGACCTGTGAAATCCGAAAGGTGCTCTTTGGAATGTGGGCCCCTTTGCCCACCTAGGCTGCAAAAAAGTGTCACACATCTGGTATCTCCGTACTCAGGAGAAGTTGAGGAATGTGTTTTGGGGTGTCTTTACATATACCCATGCTGGGTGAGATAAATATCTTGGTCAAATGCCAACTTTGTATAAAAAAAAATGGGAAAAGTTGTCTTTTGCCAAGATATTTCTCTCACCCAGCATGGGTATATGTAAAATGACACCCCAAAACACATTCCCCAACTTCTCCTGAGTACGGAGATACCAGATGTGTGACACTTTTTTGCAGCCTAGGTGGGCAAAGGGGCCCATATTCAAAAGAGCACCTTTCGGATTTCACAGGTCATTTTTTACAGAATTTGATTTCAAACTCCTTACCACACATTTGGGCCCCTAGAATGCCAGGGCAGTATAACTACCCCACAAGTGACCCCATTTTGGAAAGAAGAGACCCCAAGGTATTCGCTGATGGGCATAGTGAGTTCATGGAACTTTTTATTTTTTGTCACAAGTTAGTGGAGTATGAGACTTTGTATGAAAAAAATTTTTTTAAAAAAAATCATCATTTTCCACTAACTTGTGACAAAAAATAAAAAATTCTAGGAACTCGCCATGCCCCTCACGGAATACCTTGGGGTGTCTTCTTTCCAAAATGGGGTCACTTGTGGGGTAGTTATACTGCCCTGGCATTTTCCAGGGGCCCTAATGTGTGGTAAGTAGGTAAATGACCTGTGAAATCCTAAAGGTGCTCTTTGGAATATGGGCCCCTTTGCCCACCTAGGCTGCAAAAAAGTGTCACACATGTGGTATCGCCGTATTCAGGAGACGTTGGGGAATGTGTTTTGGGGTGTCATTTTACATATACCCATGCTGGGTGAGAGAAATATCTTGGCAAAAGACAACTTTTCCCATTTTTTTATACAAAGTTGGCATTTGACCAAGATATTTCTCTCACCCAGCATGGGTATATGTAAAATGACACCCCAAAACACATTCCCCAACTTCTCCTGAGTACGGCGATACCAGATGTGTGACACTTTTTTGCAGCCTAGATGCGCAAAGGTGCCCAAATTCCTTTTAGGAGGGCATTTTTAGACATTTGGATACCAGACTTCTTCTCACGCTTTGGGGCCCCTAGAATGCCAGGGCAGTATAAATACCCCACATGTGACCCCATTTTGGAAAGAAGACACCCCAAGGTATTCAATGAGGGGCATGGCGAGTTCATAGAATTTTTTTTTTTTTGGCACAAGTTAGCGGAAATTGATATTTTTATTTTTTTCTCACAAAGTCTCCCGTTCCGCTAACTTGGGACAAAAATTTCAATCTTTCACGGACTCAATATGCCCCTCACGGAATACCTGGGGGTGTCTTCTTTCCGAAATGGGGTCACATGTGGGGTATTTATACTGCCCTGGCATTCTAGGGGCCCTAAAGCGTGAGAAGAAGTCTGGAATATAAATGTCTAAAAAATTTTACGCATTTGGATTCCGTGAGGGGTATGGGGAGTTCATGTGAGATTTTATTTTTTGACACAAGTTAGTGGAATATGAGACTTTGTAAGAAAAAAAAAAAAAAATTCCGCTAACTTGGGCCAAAAAAATATCTGAATGGAGCCTTACAGAGGGGTGATCAATGACAGGGGGGGTGATCAATGACAGGGGGGTTGATCATCGACAGGGGGGTTATCAATGACAGGGGGGTGATCAGGGAGTCTATATGGGGTGATCACCACAGTCATTGATCACGCCCGTGTAAGGCTTCATTCAGACGTCCGGATGCGTTTTGCGGATCCGATCCATCTATCAGTGCATCCGTAAAAATCATGCGGACATCTGAATGGAGCTTTACAGGGGGGTAATCAATGACAGGGGTGTAATCAATGACAGGGGGGGTGATCAGGGAGTCTATATGGGGTGATCACCACAGTCATTGATCATGCCCCTGTAAGGCTTCATTCAGACGTCCGGATGCGTTTTGCGGATCCGATCCATCTATCAGTGCATCCGTAAAAATCATGCGGACGTCTGAATGGAGCTTTACAGGGGGGTAATCAATGACAGGGGTGTAATCAATGACAGGGGGGTGATCAGGGAGTCTATATGGGGTGATCACCACAGTCATTGATCACGCCCCTGTAAGGCTTCATTCAGACGTCCGGATGCGTTTTGCGGATCCGATCCATCTATCAGTGCATCCGTAAAAATCATGCGGACGTCTGAATGGAGCTTTACAGGGGGGTAATCAATGACAGGGGGGTGATCAGGGAGTCTATATGGGGTGATCACCACAGTCATTGATCACGCCCTGTAAGGCTTCATTCAGACGTCCGGATGCGTTTTGCGGATCCGATCCATCTATCAGTGCATCCGTAAAAATCATGCGGACGTCTGAATGGAGCTTTACAGGGGGGGTAATCAATGACAGGGGGGTAATCAATGACAGGGGGGTGATCAGGGAGTCTATATGGGGTGATCACCACAGTCATTGATCACGCCCCTGTAAGGCTTCATTCAGACGTCCGGATGCGTTTTGCGGATCCGATCCATCTATCAGTGGATCCGTAAAAATCATGCGGACGTCTGAATGGAGCTTTACAGGGGGTTGATCAATGACAGGGGGGTAATCAATGACAGGGGGGTGATCAGGGAGTCTATATGGGGTGATCAGGGGTGATTAGGGGTGATCAGGGGCTAATAAGGGGTTAATAAGTGACGGGGGGGGGGTGTAGTGTAGTGTAGTGGTGCTTGGTGCTACTTTACTGAGCTACCTGTGTCCTCTGGTGGTCGATCCAAACAAAGGGGACCACCAGAGGACCAGGTAGCAGGTATATTAGACGCTGTTATCAAAACAGCGTCTAATATACCTGTTAGGGGTTAAAAAAAACACATCTCCAGCCTGCCAGCGAACGATCGCCGCTGGCAGGCTGGAGATCAACTCTCTTACCTTCCGTTCCTGTGAGCGCGCGCGCCTGTGTGCGCGCGTTCACAGGAAGTCTCGCGTCTCGCGAGATGACGCGTATATGCGTGACTGTGCGCAGGGCTGCCACCTCCGGAACGCGATCCTGCGTTAGGCGGTCCGGAGGTGGTTAATGCTGCTCCCCTTAGTACTCAGACCTTCACGAAATATATCAGACTACTGTTGTTAGGTCCCTTTCACACAAGCGAGTTTTCCGCGCGGGTGCAATGCGTGACGTGAACGCATAGCACCCACACTGAATCCTGACCAATTCATTTCTATGGTGCTTTGTACATGGAGCGTTGTTTTTCACGCATCAGTTCTGCGTTGCAGTAAAATCGCAGCATGTTCTATAATCTGCGTTTTTCACGCAGCCCTGGCCCCATAAAAGTGAATGGAGCTGCGTGAAAAACGCATTGCAGCCGCAAGCAAGTACGGTTGCTATGCGTTTTTCACTGATGGTTGCTAAGAGATGTTGTTTGTAAACACAGTTTTTTATCACGCGCGTGAAAAACACATCAAAACGCATTGCACCCGCGTGGAAAAAACTGAACAACTAAACGCAACAGCAGACAAAACTGACTGAACTTGCTTGCAAAATAGTGAGAGTTTCACTGAACGCACCCTGAACGCATCCGGCCCCAATCCGCAACGCCCGTGTGAAACCAGCCTTAGTGAATATGAAGGTCAATCCTATGTCCATCACAGGCCACTCCTTTAGAATTGCAGCAGTGTCAGCTGCCTCTAGAAACAACGTCCCAGTTCATGTTATTAAGAGATTAGGTAGATGGAAATCATCTTGCTCTGTATAGTACATTACAGACCCTCATCGTGAAATGTCTCTCGCTTTTCAAACATTGGTGTTGTAACGGTATGTTGATATAAATATTTTCTGAATCTATGGTCTGTTTATTTTTGGCCCCTTTAGGCGGCCCTGCTCTGGAAGTTGTGGCATAACTCTACTGCTAAGCATAGCTAGGGTGAGATAGGTTAGGTACCTTCTGATAGCCGATCCGAGCAAAAGTGATAGGCAAATTCCTTTGCCGGATTTGTGGGAGGGGAGGCTGATTGACGGCCCCATTTATAATCACCTGCGTTCTTAGGCTGACGTTGGCTCGGCGATTTTCACCCACCCACACCATCTTACAATAATTGATACTAGGGTTGCCCCTTTAGGCGGCCCTACTCCGGCATTTGTGGCATAACTCTACTGCTAAGCGTAGCTAGTGTGAGATAGGTTAGGTACCTTCTGATAACCGATCCGAGCACAATTACATATTTATATTTGTATATTTATCTAATCATGTATACAGCTGTTCAGCTGTATCCTTTTTATCCATACTGTTTACATTTATATGGATACGTAACATCTGCTTTTGCGAATACCTGGCATTGGGTTAATTTTCTGCAGTATCATTGATTGGAGCTTTCTTCACTTAATGTGGAAAATCACCCATGAAAGCTTGTCACTAATGACTAGCGTTGATCACGAATATTCAAATTTTTATCGTGAATATAGGTAATTCGAAAATATTTAGAATATAGTGATAGAGATATATATATATATATATATATATATATATATATATATATATATATATATATTTTCGTAATTTCAAATAGTCGAGATTTTATTATTGCAAATTTTCGTAATGCAAATTTGTATCGCAAATTTTTCAAGAAGCAGGGAGGAATCATGACTTTATATGGGAAAAATGATGAATATTCTAAAAAATTAATATATAGCACTATATCGAATAGATTTGTTTTTTCAAATGTTCGCAATATTCTAAAACAAGAATATATAGTAATATAGCGAATATTCAAAAAAAAAACTAATGTAGAGCAATTTAGCTAATATAGTGCTATAATCTTCTTTGTATAATAGTTGTAATTTTTTTCTTATCTGAAGTTCAGATTGGAAAAAAAATTCAACTATTGAAAAAAAGATTAGCACTATATTTGTAATTTTTTTTCGAATATTTGCTATATATTCTTGTTTTTGATTATTAGAAAAAACAAATATATATAAGTTTTTTCGAATATTCGTAATATTCTAAAACAAGAATATATAGCAAATATTCAAAAATAACGAATGTAGAGCAATTTAGCTAATATAATCTTCTTTGTCTAATAGTTGTAATTTTTCTCATCTGAACTTCAGATGAGAAAAAAAATTCAACTATTAGACAAAGAAGATTATAGCACTATATTAGCTAAATTGCTCTACATTCGTTTTTTTCGAATATTCGCTATATTACTATATATTCTTGTTTTAGAATATTACGAATATTCGAAAAAACTAATATATTCGATATAGTGCTATGACTCATTGGCCCACAAGCAAGAAGCAGGGAGGAATCATGTGTTTGCTCGGCAATTGAAACATTTTCTATAAAAATTTGTATTACGAAAATGCGCATATTACACGATCATTACCTTGTCGATTTTTCGAGTAAAAAAAAAAAATCGTAGAATATAACGAATATTCGAATTCACAAATATTCACTGTATATTCTACAAAATATTCTCAAAATATTGCGAATTCGAATATGACCCCTGCCGCTCATCACTACTAATGACACTGCTCTGTGTCAAGTGCATTTTTATACATGGATTGATCTTAATGCTGTATATGATGTAATACCTTGAGGATGAGACCTATTCAGTTTTACAATGAGTAGTTATTAATACATCCAATAAAAGTTTTGTTGGTTCAAGTACCTAGCTTTCTGGGAACCCATCTTTGCTGCAGAAGCATTGAAATTAGTTACTTCAGTTTCCTGCACTCCCTCCAGCATCATTTCTGTAGACCAAAAAGGCTTGTTTGGAAGTACAAGTATAAAATGAGTAGAGTTGAGCGAACACCTGGATGTTCGGGTTCGAGAAGTTTGGCCGAACTTCCCGGAAATGTTCGGGTTCGGTATCCGAACCTGACCCGAACCCGAACCCCATTGAAGTCAATGGGGACCCGAACTTTTGGGCACTAAAAAGGCTGTAAAACAGCCCAGGAAAGAGCTAGAGGGCTGCAAAAGGCAGCAACATGTAGGTAAATCCCCTGCAAACAAATGTGGATAGGGAAATGAATTAAAATAAAAATTAAAAAAATAAAAATTAACCAATATCAATTGGACAGAGGTCCCATAGCAGAGAATCTGGCTTCACGTCAGCAGAGAATCAGTCTCTTCATGCCATAGCAAAGAATCTGGCTTCATGTCAGCGCAAAATCAGTCTTCATGTCATAGCAGAGAATCAGGCTTCACGTCACCCACCACTGGAACAGGCCACTGTCACATATTTAGGCCCCGGCACCCAGACAGAGGAGAGAGGTCCCGTAACAGAGAATCTGGCCTTATGTCAGCGCAGAATCAGTCTTCATGTCATAGCAGAGAATCAGGCTTCATGTCACCCACCACTGGAACAGGCCACTGTCACACATTTAGGCCCCGGCACCCAGACAGAGGAGAGGTTCATTCAACTTTGGGTTGCCCCGCAATATAATGGTAAAATGAAAATAAAAATAGGATTGAATGAGGAAGTGCCCTGGAGTACAATAATATATTGTTAAGGGGAGGTAGTTAATGTCTAATCTGCACAAGGGATGGACAGGTCCTGTGGGATCCATGCCTGGTTCATTTTTATGAACGTCAGCTTGTCCACATTGGCTGTAGACAGGCGGCTGCGTTTGTCTGTAATGACGCCCCCTGCCGTGCTGAATACACGTTCAGACAAAACGCTGGCCGCCGGGCAGGCCAGCACCTCCAAGGCATAAAAAGGCTAGCTCTGGCCACGTGGACAATTTGGAGACCCAGAAGTTGAATGGGGCCAAACCATCAGTCAGTACGTGGAGGGGTGTGCACAGGTACTGTTCCACCATGTTAGTGAAATGTTGCCTCCTGCTAACACGTTCCGTATCAGGTGGTGGTGCAGTTAGCTGTGGCGTGGTGACAAAACTTTTCCACATCTCTGCCATGCTAACCCTGCCCTCAGAGGAGCTGGCCGTGACACAGCTGCGTTGGCGACCTCTTGCTCCTCCTCTGCCTTCGCCTTGGGCTTCCACTGGTTCCCCTGTGACATTTGGGAATGCTCTCAGTAGCGCGTCTACCAACGTGCGCTTGTACTCGCGCATCTTCCTATCACGCTCCAGTGTAGAAAGTAAGGTGGGCACATTGTCTTTGTACCGGGGATCCAGCAGGGTGGCAACCCAGTAGTCCGCACACGTTAAAATGTGGGCAACTCTGCTGTCGTTGCGCAGGCACTGCAGCATGTAGTCGCTCATGTGTGCCAGGCTGCCCAGAGGTAAGGACAAGCTGTCCTCTGTGAGAGGTGTATCGTCATCGTCCTGTGTTTCCCCCCAGCCACGCACCAGTGATGGGCCCGAGCTGCTTTGGGTGCCACCCCGCTGTGAACATGCTTCATCCTCATCCTCCTCCACCTCCTCCTCATCCTTGTCCTCCAGTAGTGGGCCCTGTCTGGCCACATTTGTACCCGGCCTCTGCTGTTGCAAAAAACCTCCCTCTGAGTAACTTCGAAGAGACTGGCCTGAAAGTGCTAAAAATGACCCCTCTTCCTCCTGGGCCACCTCCTCTTCCATCATCGCCCTAAGTGTTTTCTCAAGGAGACATAGAAGTGGTATTGTAACGCTGATAACGGCGTCATCGCCACTGGCCATGTTGGTGGAGTACTCGAAACAGCGCAACAGGGAACACAGGTCTCGCATGGAGGCCCAGTCATTGGTGGTGAAGTGGGTCTGTTCCGCAGTGCGACTGACCTGTGCGTGCTGCAGCTGAAACTCCACTATGGCCTGCTGCTGCTCGCACAGTCTGTCCAGCATATGCAAGGTGTAGTTCCACCTGGTGGGCACGTCGCATATGAGGCGATGAGCGGGAAGGCCGAAGTTACGCTGTAGCGCAGACAGGCGAGCAGCGGCAGGGTGTGAACGCCGGAAGCGCGAACAGACGGCCAGCACTTTATGCAGCAGCTCTGACATGTCGGGGTAGTTGCGAATGAACTTCTGCACCACCAAATTCAGCACATGCGCCAGGCAAGGGATGTGCGTCAAACCGGCTAGTCCCAGAGCTGCAATGAGATTTCGCCCATTATCGCACACCACCAGGCTGGGCTTGAGGCTCACCGGCTCACCGTCGGTCTGTTGTTCTATACCCCGCCACAACTCCTGTCCGGTGTGGGGCCTGTCCCCCAAACATATGAGTTTCAGAACGGCCTGCTGACGTTTACCCCGGGCTGTGCTGAAGTTGGTGGTGAAGGTGTGTGGCTGACTGGATGAGCAGGTGGAAGAAGAGGAGGAGGAAGCCGAGTAGGAGGAGGAGGAGACAGGAGGCAAAGAATGTTGCCCTGCGATCCTTGGCGGAGGAAGGACGTGCGCCAAACAGCTCTCCGCCTGGGGCCCAGCCGCCACTACATTTACCCAGTGTGCAGTTAGGGAGATATTGCGTCCCTGGCCGTGCTTACTGGTCCACTTATCTGTGGTTAGGTGGACCTTGCCACAGATGGCGTTGCGCAGTGCACACTTGATTTTATCGGACACTTGGTTGTGCAGGGAAGGCACGGCTCTCTTGGAGAAGTAGTGCCGGCTGGAAACAACATACTGTGGGACAGCAAGCGACATGAGCTGTTTGAAGCTGTGTGTGTCCACCAGCCTAAATGACAGCATTTCATAGGCCAGTAGTTTAGAAATGCTGGCATTCAGGGCCAGGGATCGAGGGTGGCTAGGTGGGAATTTACGCTTTCTCTCAAATGTTTGTGAGATGGAGAGCTGAACGCTGCCGTGTGACATGGTTGAGATGCTTGGTGACGCAAGTGGTGGTGTTGGTGGTACATCCCATGTTTGCTGGGCGGCAGGTGCCAACGTTCCTCCAGAGGCGGAGGAAGAGGCCGAGGCGGCGGCAGCAGCAGAAGAGGCCGAGGCGGCAGCAGCAGCAGAAGAGGTAGCAGGGGGAGCCTGAGTGAGTTCCTTGTTTTTAAGGTGTTTACTCCACTGCAGTTCATGCTTTGCATGCAGGTGCCTGATCATGCAGGTTGTGCTAAGGTTCAGAACGTTAATGCCTCGCTTTAGGCTCTGATGGCACAGCGTGCAAACCACTCGGGTCTTGTCGTCAGCACATTGTTTGAAGAAGTGCCATGCCAGGGAACTCCTTGAAGCTGCCTTTGGGGTGCTCGGTCCCAGATGGCGGCGGTCAGTAGCAGGCAGAGTCTCTTGGCGGCCGGTGTTCTGATTTTGCCCACTGCTTCCTCTTTTGCTACGCTGTTGGCTCGGTCTCACCACTGCCTCTTCCTCCGAACTGTGAAAGTCAGTGGCACGACCTTCATTCCATGTGGGGTCTAGGACCTCATCGTCCCCTGCATCGTCTTCCACCCAGTCTTGATCCCTGACCTCCTGTTCAGTCTGCACACTGCAGAAAGACGCAGCAGTTGGCATCTATGTTTTGTCATCATCAGAGACGTGCTGAGGTGGTATTCCCATGTCCTCATCATCAGGAAAAATAAGTGGTTGTGCGTTAGTGCATTCTATCTCTTCCACCCCTGGGGAAGGGCTAGGTGGATGCCCTTGGGAAACCCTGCCAGCAGAGTCTTCAAACAGCATAAGAGACTGCTGCATAACTTGAGGCTCAGACAGTTTCCCTGATATGCATGGGGGTGATGTGACAGACCGATGGGCTTGGTTTTCATGCGCCATCTGTGCGCTTTCTGCAGAAGACTGGGTGGGAGATAATGTGAACGTGCTGGATCCACTGTCGGCCACCCAATTGACTAATGCCTGTACTTGCTCAGGCCTTACCATCCTTAGAACGGCATTGGGCCCCACCAAATATCGCTGTAAATTCTGCTGGCTACTGGGACCTGAGGTAGTTGGTTCACTAGGACGTGTGGCTGTGGCAGAACGGCCACGTCCTCTCCCAGCACCAGAGGGTCCACTAACACCACCACAACCATGTCCACGTCCGCGTCCCTTATTAGATGTTTTCCTCATTGTTCCCGCTCACCACAATTTTGAGAATGGCAAATTTGGGAATAGTTTTTCAACCCAGAACAAAAAGTGTGCTTTTACGGTCACTACAAATAACTTGACCAGCTAAACCAGTACAGATTTGGTTGAATAGAAATGTGAGGCCTGTTTTTTTTTGCTCTGTGTGACAGGTATAGGTTTAATCACAGAATTAGACTTGTATCTGCACGGTAGCGTGTGTTAAGTTTTTCTGAATGACACTATCAGCACCTTCAATGTAAGATATCCTTTTTAGGATAGATTTCATGTAGGCCTCATATAGCAGAAACTAGTTATTTTGAGAACGGCAAATTTGGGAATAGTTTTTCAACCCAGAACAAAAAGTGTGCTTTTACGGTCACTACAAATTACTTGACCAGCTAAGGCTACTTTCACACTTGCGTTAGGAGCGGATCCGTCTGGTGTCTGCACAGACGGATCCGCTCCTATAATGCAAACGCTTGCATCCGTTCAGAACGGATCCGTTTGCATAACCATGAACAAAAAAAAAAAAAAAAAAAAAAAAAGATAATGCAAACGGATCCGTTCAGACTTTACATTGAAAGTCAATGGGGGACGGATCCGTTTGAAAATTGAGCCATACTGTGTCATCTTCAAACGGATCCGTCCCCATTGACTTCCATTATAAGTCTGGACGGATCCGCTCGCCTCCGCACGGCCAGGCGGACACCCGAACGCTGCAAGCAGCGTTCAGGTGTCCGCTCACTGAGCGGAGCGGAGGCTGAGCGCTGGCAGGCGGATGCATTCTCAGTGGATCCGCCTCCATTGAGAATGCATCAGGGCTGGACGGCTGCGTTCGGGACCGCTCGTGAGCTCCTTCAAACGGAGCTCACAGGCGGACACCTGAACGCAGGTGTGAAAGTAGCCTTAAACAGTACAAATTTGGTTGAATAGAAATGTCAGGTCTATTTTTTAGGCGCTGGGTGACAGGCTCAACTTGCCCCTGATGTAGTATATGGCCAAAAAATAACCACACTATTGATGGTTAAATGCACTTCGGTGACACAGGCTCAGCCTGCAGCTGATGTAGTATATGGCCAAAAAATAACCAGACTGTTGATGGTTAAATGCACTTGGTGATAGCTTGTGCTGGCGCACCACAAGCCACAAAATGGCCGCCGATCACCCCAGAAAACGCTCTGGGCAGCCTCAAAAAAGTCGATATTAGCACTTCAATGATCCACAGCTGCAGATCGATCACAGAATTAAGTTAATCTGCCTAATCTCGCCCTAACGTCGCAGCAGCAACCTCTCCCTATGCTTGAATCAGCAGAGTGACGTGCAGCGCTACGTGACCCAAGCTTATATAGAGGCTGGGTCACATGCTGCACTGGCCAATCACAGCCATGCCAATAGTAGGCAAGGCTGTGATGGCCTCTTGGGGCAAGTAGTATGACGCTTGTTGATTGGCTGCTTTGCAGCCTTTCAAAAAGCGCCAAGAAAGCGCCGAACACCGAACCCGGACTTTTACGAAAAGGTTCGGGTTCGTGTCACGGACACCCCAAAATTCGGTACGAACCCGAACTATACAGTTCGGGTTCGCTCATCCCTAAAAATGAGCATTCTAATTTACTTTGTGATTGAAAAGCTTGTCGTAGACAGGAACATACATTATGATATTTTTCTAACACTATGAGGTGTTGTCACATGATGGATTTTGTAGCTTTGCATTGCCTTACATGTGCAGTACCAACAATTTTGCCATAGAACAGGGATTTTTTTCAATGACTCTAAAATCTCTCGTATTGGTAACATTAGCTTGGCTAGATTTAGTAGATATTCATTGAAAGATCAATAAATACCCATAAAAATAGCTTCTCACAAGCCATAAATCTTGAAGATCATTATAGCAAAGGAAAGTTTGCTATTTACAAATGGTCAGTCATGTTTATTATACCGGACAATAATCATATGACATTTAATCATACGAATACTTGAACATGGTACACTATGTTTGGTTCATAGGATTATTATAAGGGGTAACAGCATTGTTAGAAAAAGATTAAAGGATCCTATTACTAAATTGTGACAGCTCCTCTCTCTACCTGTGCTCCCCCATAGAAGCCTTTTTCTGAACACTATCTTTGTTGGAGTTCTAGCACTAAATGAACATTTATATGTAAACATTTAATAATTTTGTATAATTATGAATACAAAATTAGTGAATTTCCTGAAATTCATTTCCTCTCAGATTCCGTCGGTTCAGCCGTCAGATTCTATTCAGTCTTAATTCAACAACAATCAAATGTGCAACAACTACTGAAAAGTAGTATAACACTCTTAGGCCTGTATCCAACTTGGACAGCATTAATAATCACAAGGTGACAAACAACCAGTATAAAAGTACACCGAGCTGTCAGATTTGTTGTTTTAAAATGTAACTGAAATGTATTTAAAGGGAGTCTTTCACCGAATATGACCATTACAGACCACTCAGATCAGGTTCTCCTCGCCGCTCCACACATTCCCGGCACGTGTGCACTGCATTGCCCATTATGGGCAGAGGAACAGGGACTTTTAATGCGCATGCGCCAGCCTGCGCAACCCGATCCAGCCGGCGGAGGCACGGGATTTCAGACGGAGAGGAGGAGTTAATCAGATTAAACAAGGGTGGGCCAGAGGAGTGAAAGAGGAGGGGTTTGATAAGCAAAGCGCAGAGGGGACTGGGCACCAGCCGCATGAACGCCGCCCCTGGGCACCTTCAGAACCTAATTACCATATGGTATAAAACTGTTTTTGGAGCAAATCGGCAATGGACTGCAATATGAAAAGGTACGATAGTAATCTGGGGAAAGTAATCGAGAACCTGATCTGAGTGGTCTGTAATGGTCATATTTGGTGAAAGACTCCCTTTAATTTTTTTTCTTCTAATGTGTAAGGGCAGTGATAAAGTATATTAGAAAATGTTCCCTATTTAGTGAAGTACATGTATAAGAGAAATTTGCCTAAAATGTTCCTTAGCAGCGCTCTCTAAATGAGAAGAGTGCAATACTGACTGTGAAGATGAAAATAAGGGAAAAGGCTGCACTCGTAATTGTAAAAAGATGAAATTTAGTAGATGCAATGCTGATTATGGATGAAAGACTTCACTTTTTTAATCTTTTTGGAATTACGAGTACTGCCTTTTCCTTCATTTTTAATTATTTTAGGAGATAATTTGGCCTTTGCTCCAATCTAAGGACAGTGACTATTATAGCCACACTGCTACTTGATTTTATATTTTTAAATGGTTTTATAACTGTATTGCTCATATATTGCTATATGTTTTTGGTGTGGTGGACGGTTTTATTTGTTTGGCGTTGTGCGCTTCTTGCCGGGTGCTTGCGGTGGTCTGTGGGGTGGTGCCTATTGGGGTGCGGTCTGTGTCGGCGGCTCCGCGGGTGTTTTCCGGCTGGTAGCACTTGCTACAGAGTGCGTACCCATTATGTGCACCATCAAATATTCATCTAGCACCCTCCTCAGCCTAAGGAATGCCGCCACACCACTTCCAACCACTTCCCAAACAATGCTACGGAAAGAACAACTTCTAAGAACTAACCTGCAACCACCAACCCAAAACAGGACCACACCACTTCCAGCACATCACCTATCATGCACCCTAATCAACACCAGATCAGCAGTGAAGCACAGACACGAAATTCACGACTTCATCACTCAACACAACATGGACTGTCTCTATCACAGAAATCTGGCTAACGCCGGATTGTAACACCATCCTAGAAGAACTAGTGCCGAAGAACTACTGTATCCTAACTGAGCACAGAGTCGATCAAAGAGGAGGCGGCCTAGCGGTGATTTACAAATCTCATCTTATCCTCACCAAACCAACTCTACAGAGCACACTGCCATTCATGGAAACACTCAAAATTCAACTCCAAACACCCCAGGACACTATCCACATACTACTATGTTACAGACCACCGGGATTAAAGACACGCTTCCTCACACTTTTAACAGAATTTATTTCTACACTTAGCTTGAAAAAAAAAAAATCTTCTGCTACTCGGGGACTTCAACCTCTGGGCCAACTCTTCCCAGGACCCTATTGCCACCGCCAGCATCAGTCAACTGGAAACACTAGGTCTGCAACAATTGATAAGGGCTCCTACACACGTTTCGGGCCACATTCTCCACCTCATTTTCAAACAAAACATCGACATAAATACACTAGGCCACCACGCCATCAAATTTAAAATAACCACTGACACCATTTGCCAAAACACAACACACTTAAAAACTACACACTGGACAAGATCACAGAAGAAATTATACTCGCAACTCTTCAAAACCACACCTTCCAACAGAATAGCTGCACTAACACAAAACTGCACTACTGAAGATACACTTAACACCCTCAATACAGCACTACTACAGACAGCAGACACAGTTGCACTAATACGTAGAGCACCCACCCATAAAAACAATTCAGGTTGGTTCAATGACTCCCTTACTTCACTGAAACAAGAACATAGAAGAGCTAAAGGAGCATGGAGAAGGAACCCAACAACAGAACACCACACAAACTACAAATCAATCACTTACCAACAAATATCACAAAGCCATCTTCATCTCAAAAAAAATAATACTTCAACACCATTTCAAAAGCCATAAACCGCCCTGCGAACTCTTCAAACTAGTCGCTCAGACTATGAACCCTACCTGTCTAGAGCCTCCAGCAAATGAAACACAAGAATTCTGTAATGAGTTATCTGACTTTTTCATTGACAAAATCGTAAACATTCGAGAAACAATTCAACAGAACATAACAAGCAACCCTACCCGGGTAAGGCAAGACGACAAAAAACACACAAATATTTTACAATCACCGAGATTTACCCTGGTCCCAACCACTATCGATAACACTAAAACCATCATCAGAAGCCTTCGAGACAGCACATCCCCAAACATTATTCCCACAAAACTTCTGAAAGAATGCACCGACATTCTGGCTCCTACCATAACACACCTCATAAATCAGTCAAAGAAGGAATAGCCCCGATCTCCCTCAAGCAAGGCAACATCAAACCCCTTCTAAAGAAACCCAACGACGACCCCAAAGACCTAATTTACCGCAGACCGGTCACAAGTCTCAACACCATCTCTAAGATTATCGAGAAAGCAGTAGTACAACAGCTACAATCCCATCTGGACACCCACAATATTTTGGACCCACTTCAATCTGGATTCCGTCCTAGCCACGGGACAGAAACGGCGCTCCTCAAAATATGGGATGATGCCCTCGAAGCAGCAGATGAAGGAGAATCATGTCTCCTGGTGCTGCTGGATCTCAGCGCAGCTTTCGATACAGTAGATCAAACTCTGCTTACTCATCTTAACCACCTCAGCCCCCATGGCTTAAAGGGTTTCTATAACTTTGTATGACATAATTAGCTCTCAGACACTAGCGATCCGCTAGTGTCTGCTCTGGCCAACCATCCTAATATAACAGCTTTTGGGGCAGCCGTTTTGCTAAAAAAATTACTTTTATAAATATGCTAATGAGCCTCTAGGTGCTATGTGGGCATCATTAGCAACTAGAGGCTCCGTCTACCTTCATAAACAGCCGCCGCCCAGCGCGTCCCTCCAGCCCGCCCATCTCCTGCTGAATGCGATCCTCCGTGTGACGCAACAGACGAATTCTCGCGCATGCGCCGTGCGCGGCTGTATTCGGCGCATGCGCAGTGAATGTCTGACCGCTTCCCTGCTCAGACATCTCCACTGCGCCTGCGCCGATGACGTCAGTGCTCCAAGGAACAGGCGCAGTGGAGATGTCTGAGCAGGGAAGCGGTCAGACATTCACTGCGCATGCGCCGAATACAGCCGCGCACGGCGCATGCGCGAGAATTCGTCCGTTGCGTCACACGGAGGATCGCATTCAGCAGGAGATGGGCGGGCTGGAGGGACGCGCTGGGCCGGTGGCTGTGTATGAAGGTAGATGGAGCCTCTAGGTGCTAATGACGCCCACATAGCACCTAGAGGCTCATTAGCATATTTATAAAAGTTATTTTTTTAGCAAAACGGCTGCCCCAAAAGCTGTTATATTAGGATGGTTGGCCAGAGCAGACACTAGCGGATCGCTAGTGTCTGAGAGCTAATTATGTCATACGAAGTGATAGAAACCCTTTAAACACCCTGAAAGACCAGGCCACTTTTTACACTTCTGACCTACACTACTTTCACCGTTTATTGCTCGGTCATGCAACTTACCACCCAAATAAATTTTACCTCCTTTTCTTCTCACTAATAGAGCTTTCATTTGGTGGTATTTCATTGCTGCTGACATTTTTACTTTTTTTGTTATTAATCGAAATTTAACGATTTTTTTGCAAAAAAACGACATTTTTCACTTTCAGTTGTAAAATTTTGCAAAAAAACGTGATCCATATATAAATTTTGCTCTAAATTTATTGTTCTACATGTCTTTGATAAAAAAAAATTGGGGGTAAAAAAAAAATGGTTTGGGTAAAAGTTATAGCGTTTACAAACTATGGTACAAAAATGTGAATTTCCGCTTTTTGAAGCAGCTCTGACTTTCTGAGCACTTGTCATGTTTCCTGAGGTTCTACAATGGCCAGACAGTACAAACACCCCACAAATGACCCCATTTCGGAAAGTAGACACCCTAAGATATTCGCTGATGGGCATAGTGAGTTCATAGAACTTTTTATTTTTTGTCACAAGTTAGCGGAAAATGATGATTTTTTTTTTTCTTACAAAGTCTCATATTCCACTAACTTGTGACAAAAAATAAAAACTTCTATGAACTCACTATGCCCATCAGCGAATACCTTGGGGTCTCTTCTTTCCATAATGGGGTCACTTGTGGGGTAGTTATACTGCCCTGGCATTCTAGGGGCCCAAATGTGTGGTAAGGAGTTTGAAATCAAATTCTGTAAAAAATGACCAGTGAAATCCGAAAGGTGCTCTTTGGAATGTGGGCCCCTTTGCCCACCTAGGCTGCAAAAAAGTGCCACACATGTGGTATCTCCGTATTCAGGAGAAGTTGGGGAATGTGTTTTGGGGTGTCATTTTACATATACCCATGCTGGGTGAGATAAATATCTTGGTCAAATGCCAACTTTGTATAAAAAAAAAAAAATAAAAAAAATGGGAAAAGTTGTCTTTTGCCAAGATATTTCTCTCACCCAGCATGGGTATATGTAAAATGACACCCCAAAACACATTCCCCAACTTCGCCAGAATACGAAGATACCACATGTGTGGCACTTTTTTGCAGCCTAGGTGGGCAAAGGGGCCCACATTCCAAAGAGCACCTTTCGGATTTCACTGGTCATTTTTTACAGTATTTGATTTCAAACTCCTTACCACACATTTGGGCCCCTAGAATGCCAGGGCAGTATAACTACCCCACAAGTGACCCCATTTTGGAAAGAAGACACCCCAAGGTATTCGCTGATGGGCATAGTGAGTTCATGGAAGTTTTTATTTTTTGTCACAAGTTAGTGGAATATGAGACTTTGTAAGAAAAAAATAAAAAATTAATAAATCATCATTTTCCACTAACTTGTGACAAAAAATAAAAAATTCTAGGAACTCGCCATGCCCCTCACGGAATACCTTGGGGTGTCTTCTTTCCATGATGGGGTCACATGTGGGGTAGTTATACTGCCCTGGCATTTTCCAGGGGCCCTAATGTGTGGTAAGTAGGTAAATGACCTGTGAAATCCGAAAGGTGCTCTTTGGAATGTGGGCCCCTTTGCCCACCTAGGCTGCAAAAAAGTGCCACACATGTGGTATCGCCGTACTCGGGAGAAGTTGGGGAATGTGTTTTGGGGTGTCATTTTCCATATACCCATGCTGGTGAGATAAATATCTTGGTCAAATGCCAACTTTGTATAAAAAAAAATGGGAAAAGTTGTCTTTTGCCAAAATATTTTTCTCACCCAGCATGGGTATATGTAAAATGACACCCCAAAACACATTTCCCAACTTCTCCTGAGTACGGCGATACCACATGTGTGACACTTTTTTGCAGCCTAGATGCGCAAAGGGGCCCACATTCCTTTTATGAGGGCATTTTTAGACATTTGGATCCCAGACTTCTGACGCTTTAGGGCCCCTAGAATGCCAGGCCAGTATAAATACCCCACATGTGACCCCATTTTGGAAAGAAGACACCCCAAGGTATTCAATGAGGGGCATGGAGAGTTCATAGAATTTTTTTTTTTTTGGCACAAGTTAGCGGAAATTGATTTTATTAATTTTTTTCTCACAAAGTCTCCCTTTCCGCTAACTTGGGACAAAAATTTCAATCTTTCATGGACTCAATATGCCCCTCACGGAATACCTAGGGGTGTCTTCTTTCCGAAATGGGGTCACATGTGGGGTATTTATACTGCCCTGGCATTCTAGGGGCCCTAAAGCGTGAGAAGAAGTCTGGAATATAAATGTCTAAAAAAATTTACGCATTTGGATTCCGTGAGGGGTATGGCGAGTTCATGTAACATTTAATTTTTTGACACAAGTTAGTGGAATATGAGACTTTGTAAGAAAAAATATATAATTTCCGCTAACTTGGGCCAAAAAAATGTCTGAATGGAGCCTTACAGAGGGGTGATCAATGACAGGGGGGTGATCAATGACAGGGGGGTGATTAGGGAGTCTATATGGGGTGTTCACCACAGTCATTGATCACGCCCCTGTAAGGTTCCATTCAGACGTCCGTATGCGTTTTGCGGATCCGATCCATCTATCAGTGGATCCGTAAAAATCATGCGGACGTCTAAATGGAGCTTTATAGGGGGGTGATCAATGACAGGGGGTAATCAATGACAGGGGGGTGATCAGGGAGTCTATATGGGGTGATCAGGGGTGAGCAAGAGTGAATAAGGGGTTAATAAGTGACAGGGGGGGGGGGGTGTAGTGTAGTGGTGCTTGGTGCAACATATTACTGAGCTGCCTGTGTCCTCTGGTGGTCGATCCAAACAAAGGGGACCACCAGAGGACTAGGTAGCAGGTATATTAGACGCTGTTATCAAAACAGCGTCTAATATACCTGTTAGGGGTTAAAAAAATCACATCTCCAGCCTGCCAGCGAACGATCGCCGCTGGCAGGCTGGAGATCCACTCGCTTACCTTCCGATCCTGTGAACGCGCGCGCCTGTGTGCGCGCGTTCACAGGAAATCTCGCGTCTCGCGAGATGACGCGTAGATGCGCGATTGTGCGCAGCGCTGCCACCTCCAGAACGCGAATCTGCGTTAGGCGGTCTGGAGGTGATTAAAGAAGTAGCCGGAGTCGCAGACTCGGACCGACCCTGGTTCGCATCCTTCCTGGAGAACCGATCCCAGAAAGTGAAAATGGGAGCTTTCATCTCAGAAGCACGTAAAATCACATGCGGAGTCCCTCAAGGATTACCCCTGTCGCCCGTGCTCTTCAACATCTACTTCCGACCACTCCTCAAAATCATCAGCAACCAGGACCTGCTCTATCACTCCTACGCTGATGATACTCAACTTTACTTGCGTATCACCAACAAAAAAGACCAATATCATGCCCTGGAAATCTTCCTCTCATTGATCGACGATTGGATGACTGAGAGCTCCCTCAGACTCAACGGTTCTAAAACAGAACAAAAACCATAGCACGATGTGCACGCCACCCACTATCTTCGGACAAACTATCACTCCCAACACCAAAGCCAAAAGCCTCGGAGTCATCTTTGACTCAGACATGACAATGGATGCGCAAATAGGATCAGTAGTCAGCGGATCCCACCACCTGCTTCGCCTTCTGCGTAGGCTCATTCCTTTCATTCCTGAAGGAGACGCAGCAGCAGTAGTTGGAACAACCATCAATTCCCGACTCGACTATGCAAACTCCCTTTACCTAGGACTTCCAAATCACCTAACAATCCAACATTTTTTTGAACAACGTGGTTTAAAACATCCAGTGTGTGTATACGATCAGGTATGATGTTGTATCGATCAGGTAGTGTAAGGGTTATGCCCGCTTCGCAGACATTGACAGACCAAACTCCCCTTTTAATGCACCGCAAACAACCGCAAACTTCCCATTTGCACAAGGTTGGATACCAAGCTAGCCATGTCCAGTTGATGTCATTGAAGGTTTCTTCCTCCACCCAGCCACGAACAACACCAAGGGTCCCCGAAAGGTGAATTGAATAGATTTTTCGAACGGGGAGATGGTTAAAAAAAAGCTGGCTCCCTCCCCTTTGTTTGAATCCACGCCACGGTCACTGCGTCTGCGCCATGCAATTTACTCTCACACCCGATATGAGTGGTATTTTCTGTAGTACTATTCTCATCAGTTTAATCCCTGTTACGTCCCATATCAGGGATTGCCTTTCGTGAAAAAAAATTTGGGCCGGGTACCTTCGACTGCCTTCACAGTGACAGACCAAACTCTGATACACCAAACTGAATTGATTTTAGGAACCGGGAGATGGAAAAAGCAGCTTGGTCAGTCCTCTTACTCTCAAGTTGGGGCACTGCGCGTGCACGGAGCAATGTGCTGTGACACCCTATATGAGTGGTGTCTTAACTAGTACTATTCCTATCAGTTTAATCCCTGTTACGTCCCCTATCCAGGGACGTGTGTCGAATTGATTAACCATTGTCAAATTAACGAACCATTACGACATCCTGCAATAATTTAGTTCTGAGCTTTGTACTTGCTTTGTATTGGAATTGATGGGGATTTTTTTAATTGTCTGCATTATTTCTAAAAAACTATTAAGAGACTATGATTTTTTTGACCGAGGTGACTTCTTTTGTCAGTGACAATGCCTCCTGCTGCACTGAAGGTCCTTTCTGACAGGACACTTGAAGCGGGGCAGGCCAGAAGTTCTATCGCAAACTGGGATAGCTCAGGCCACAGGTCAAGCCTGCACACCCAGTAGTCAAGGGGTTCATCGCTCCTCAGAGTGTCGATATCTGCAGTTAAGGCGAGGTAGTCTGCTACCTGTCGGTCGAGTCGTTCTCTAAGGCTGGATCCCAAAGGGCTGTGGCGATGTGTAGGACTGAAAAAGCTCCGCAGGTCCTCCATCAACAACACATCTGTAAAGCGTCCTGTCCTTGCCGCCGTGGTAGGAGGAGGATTACTTTCACCTCTTCCCCAGTTAGATTCCCGTTGTGCTGTGACATCCCCCTTATAAGCTGTAAAGCATATTTTTTAGTTTTGTTTTGAACTGCTGCATCCTTTCTGACTTTCGGTAATTTGGTAACATTTCTGCCACTTTCTGCTTATACCGGGGGTCTAGTAGCGTGGCCACCCAGTACAGGTCGTTCTCCTTCATCCTTTTTATACGAGGGTCCCTCAACAGACATGACAGCATGAAAGACCCCATTTGCACAAGGTTGGATGCCGAGCTACTCATTTCCCGTTCCTCATCCTCACTGATGTCATTGACGGTCTGTTCTTCCCCCCAGCCACGTACAACACCACGGGTCCCAGGTAGGTCACAACAACGAGCACCCTGGGATGCCTGCTGTGGTTGGTCTTCCTCCTCCTCAAAGCCACATTCCCCCTCTGACTCCTCTTCCTCATACTCCTCTTGCAGCGTTGCCGCAGGTCAGGCAAGTGATGATGACAAGGCTGTTTCTGGTGGTGATGGTGACCACAACTCTTCCTCTTCACGCTCATCTACAGCCTGATCCAGCACTCGCTAATGGTGCCTTCGGTGCGACTGACTAGGTTTGTCACCTCCTCAAAAAAGGACGCATGAGCCTACAGGCATTGCGCATGAGCGTCCAGTAACATGGCAAAAAAATTCCCAGCTCCGCAGAGGCTGTCCTAGCACCCCGGTCATACAAATACTCGTTGACGGCTTTTTCTTGTTGGAGCAGGCGGTCGAACATTAGGAGTGTTGAATTCCAACGTGTCGGGCTGTCGCAAATCAAGCGCCTCACTGGCATTTTTCAGCGCTGAATGTCTGAAAAGTGCGCAATGGCCGTGTAGGAACGCCTGAAATGGCCACACACCTTCCTGGCCTGCTTGAGGATGTCCTGTAAGCCTGGGTACTTAGACACAAAGCATTGTACGATGAGATTCAACACATGTGCCATGCACGGCACATGTGACAACTTGCCCAAATTGCTTCCATTGTCACACACCACTTTGCCGATCTCCAGTTGGTGCTGTCTCAGCCACTACTCCACCTGTGCGTTCAGGGCGGACAGGAGTGCTGGTCCGGTGTGGCTCTCTGCTTTCAGGCAAGTCAACCCCAAGACAGCATGACACTGTTGTATCCGGGATGTGGAATAGCCCTTTGGGAGCTGGGGGGATTCAGTTGATGTGCAGCCAGACATCGCAGCAGAAGAGGACTCAGCCGAGGAGGTTATCGAAGAGGATGGAGTAGGAGGAGTAGAGGAGGTGGCAGTAGGCCTGCCTGCAAGTCGTGGCGGTGTCACCAACTCCGCTGCAGAGCCACGCATTCCATGCTTGTCAGCCGTCAGCAGGTTGACCCAATGCGCAGTGTAGGTGATATACCTGCCCTGACCGTGCTTTGCAGACCAGGTATCAGTGGTCAGATGGACCCTTGCCCCAACACTGTATGCCAGAGATGCCATGACTTCCTTTCCAATCACTGAGTAGAGGTTTGGGATTGCCTCTTTTGAAAAAAAAAAAAATTTGTCCGGGTACCTTCCACTGTGGTGTCCAAATAGCGACACATTTTTTGAAGGCCTCAGACTCCACCAGCTGGTATGGTAAAAGCTGGCGGGCTAAGAGTTTCATCAAGCCAGCTGTCAGACGCCGGGCAAGGGGGTGACTGTGACATTGGCTTCCTACGCTCAAACATTTCCTTTACAGGCACCTGACTGTGGGCAGATGAGATGGAACTGCTGAAGGTGAGAGGCGGAGTGGCGGGTGGTTGAGAGGGGGCAAGGAGGACAGCAGTGGTTGACGTGGCTGAAGATGCTGGACCAGGAGGAGGATGGTGGCTTTGAGCTTGTGTGCTGCATCTACTCATCATCATGTGTTGATCCCATAGGCGTTTGTGATGTGCGATCATGTGCCTTCACAAAGCAGTTGTACCTCGGTGGGTGTTGGATTTCCCACGACTCAATTTCTTTTGCACAGGTTGCAAATGGCATCGCTGTTGTCAGAGGCAGACACACAAAAAAAAAATGTCACATTGCGGAGCTTTGCAATGACGGCATTCTGGTGGTGGCAACAGCATGCGTTGATTGGCGTGCTGTCTGGATGACCCCGGGTGCCGATACATGCTGTATGACTGTGCCACTAGCTCCTTACGACGACCTCCCCCTGCTTCCATCTCGTCTCCTCCTTCTCTCTCTCTGTCTCCCCTTCTGAACTTTCCCCCTCTTCTTCTTCTCTTCGAGCAGGCACCCACGTGGCATCCACGGACACATCGTCATCATCAACCACTTCACTTGTATCTGACACCTCAGCAAAGGAAGCAGCAGCGGGTACAACATCATCATCCTCATCACACTGTACGTCCATGTGTGTAATGCTGCCTGACTGAGACATATCCCTGTTATCTCCATCCTCTGGCAATAATGGTTGCGCATCACAAATTTCATCCAACTGATGTGTAAATAACTCCTCTGAGGGATCAAGTGAAGCGGCTGTGGTGGTGGTGGTGGTGGCGGCGGGCGAGTGGTAACTTGAGAGCAGGTGACCAAAGCTGAGCTGGAGGAGGATGGTGCATCAAGGTTCTTAGCAGAAGCTGTTGAAGATTGGGTGTTCTGTGTAAGCCAGTCAACTATTTTCTCCGAATTTTTTGGGTTCAGGGTACGTGGCCTCTGAACACTGGGCATTATTCCAGGGCCAGTGGAAATCACAGCACCACGACCACGACGGCCCCTGTGGGGTGGCCTGCCTCTGCCTGTCATTTTTTTTATAGATAAGTGTTATGCAAGGTACTGTGCCACCCTATATAAGTGGTGGGCAGTGGGCACAGTACAGTCTGTGTGGGCCTGACACACACTGGCTTGCAACTGTGATTATTTCACAGAAAAAGATTAAATATATTTTTTTATCTGCAAGGTATTTGAGTGAGTGATACCCTGTAACGATATGAGTGGAGGCCTAGCCAGTGGCCACAATACAGTCTGTGTGGGCCTGACACACACTGGCTTGCAACTGTGATTATATCACAGAAAAAGATAAAATATAATTTTTTTTTATCTGCGAGGTATTTTCTGTCACACCCTGTATGAATGGTGTGCACACAGTACTGTCTGTGACTGAGCCTGCAGCCTCTCACATGGGCAGGCAACTGCAAATATATATATATATATATATATATATATATAAAAAAAAGCAGACTGATGTACCAGCCCTGAAAAGGGCTTTTTGGGGTGCTGTCAGGATGCTGTCCTTACAGCAGATGAGTCTGTGGACACAGAACACTGCCCTAGCTAACGCTTTCCCTATTGAATCAGCAGCAGCAGCACTGTCCCTCCTCTCACTGAGAATGCAGCTTCCGAATGAATCTAAAATGGATGCTGTCCGGGAGGTGGGAGGGTCTGCTGCTGATTGGCTGGAATGTGTCTGCTGACTGAGGTACAGGGTCAAAGTTTACTCAAGATGATGTATAGGGGCCGGACCGAACATCGCATATGTTCGCCCGCCACGGCGAACAAGCTATGTTCGCCGGCGAACTATTCGGGACATCTCTACTACACCCCAGGTCGCTCCCTCCGGTAAGCTAACCAGAACCTCCTCCTTATCCATAAGACCCGTTACAAATCAAAAGGCGAACGAAGGTTCGCAGTCCAAGGACCCCGGCTATGGAACACTCTACCCGCGAAGATCAGTTTAGAAGAAAACCATCTGGCCTTCAGGAAGAAGCTCAAGACCTACCTCTTCTGAAGGCACAGGCAGACAATGGCTGCAAAAGCGCCTTGAGGCGATTCAGTTCGCAATTATAGCGCTATACAAGTTATTCATTCAATCAAGGCGAGTACCAAACCTCTCTGAATTTGACAAGGGGTGCTCTATTTTTCCTTTCTTGTAAATGGCTGTGAAGACGGCTGGGTTCACAGCTGTAGTCTTCACTTCTCCCTCAAATACGGTATATATCCCTGAATATTAGCATGTGTACACAGCTATTTTGACACTGATCAGTGTGGCCATCGCTCACAGGGAATGATCCTTCTGTATCCCCGGTGCGCTGAATAAGTAGCCAGCTGCCGGGAGATACATGATAGAGGGCAGTAAGCCCTTGCTATTTAGAATGCAGGAAGATGGTATATACAGTATATAGTGCCTATGACACTACATCACACCTATGCACTCTCAGAGGCTAACTGCAAGGCATTATAGGCAAGCCTACTGGGAAAGGGTCATGTGATCCTCCATCATCTTCTCTGTATTCTGATATGTAAAATGACAGATGCTTAGTTTGAAGTTGAAGTTTTTGAGAAATTCATAACAAATTCATTTTGTCATGTTCACTAACTGATTTGTAAATTTTAGTAATAAATTAATGGTAAAGGTGAACAACTACATTCATTGATTTCTCCTTGGCAAGATCTTTTTCTATCTCTGAAAACACCAAAATCAGTGTCTTCTGAAGATATTTTTCTTTTTCTATGATTGTTTCCTTTGGCAAACTAATAGGGAGCAAATAAAAAATAAAACGGTCTAAGTTTTATAACTTTTCCCTTAAATCAGCCTGGTTCTACTGGAGATCTGACACACAGTAGGCTTCTTTATGACTTTTCTAATAGTGTTCTGATTTTGTTTTCAACTTTTCTACGTTGTCTTTTCTTTATATCTCATTTTGACTCCCCTGGCTCACCTTATCTTTATTGTTTCACACTTTTGGGTTCTATTAGAGTAACATCAATTCACCTTTTCTTTCTTTCACTGCTTCTGTGAGGTTCAAGTCCACAGTACAATTAAAGCACAGTTTGTGGCTTGTGTCTGTCAACAAAGCCTTGTAAATAAATGATGATCCCAATGAGCCTTACTGTCTGAGAAAGAAGTCAGCTACAGTAGCTTGTCAAGTGTGCAGGTTTTTCAAGCTAAATTTGATTAAATTAGTCTGTAACCTTTGAGATTGAGGATTACTCAAGCTTTGTTTTAATCACTTTTACCAATTGCATATTCTAAAAAACCAATACAAATAGTATAAACTTAGAGCTGAATTCCCTTATACCAACTTGGTTTTTTTTCCATTAGAAAAATAGATGATAGAAGATTTTGTACATTTGCGGACAATAGGCAGTTATAATGGACCCGCAAAAAAAAAAAAACGCAACACAGATGTCATACGTACGTCATCCGTATTTTTTGCGGATCCGTGATTTTCAGTCCGCCAAATACATACCATCGTGTGAATGCATCCTTATGGAAAAGATTACAGTTTGACTTATATCCTTAGTCATATTGCAAAGCATGTCAAAAGGTTGGACACAGACTCATAGGGAAAGTACTTTCAATAGTTGGCACTAAACAGTTTCCCTTCTTCCAGGTGGAGAGCTACTATGCATACTTTTTCCCAGGAGCAATTCCAGGATTATAAAAGGCATGGTTGTGGGTTTCAAAACAGAAAATCCACATGGTTTTTCAGGCATATTTCTGTGCGGATGGGTTACTTGTGGTTTTTGGTGCGCATTTGATGCAGATTTTTTTCAGGACCCATTGAAAATGAATGGGTACAGATCTGGTCCAGATCTGTTCCGCAAAAAACGGATCAGATCAGGAAAGAAACAACGGACGTGTGAATGGACCCTTACTCTGTGGGTTCTTCACTCGAGAATCTGTGCAGAAAAACTGTGTGTAATACGTAATGTGGGCATAATCGTTCAGGTAATTGATGACACAAGAGAGCGACAACACCAATGATGATGACAAGCATTTCCATGCAAGGAGTATTGTGTACAACTTCGTACATATCCCATCGTATACTCGCTTAAACGATCGTTGACTGTGCTAAGATAGGTCTAGTGTCACGCCCATGGTTATGGTCGTGACTCCTTGGGAGCCGCATGCAGTTGCCCGCGGTCTGGGTGTTGTGTCAACCGCAGCTGGGGGCACTTAGTTGTTTGCCTCAAGTGCGGTTGCCGCGGACAACAGGTATGCGTGCGGTTGCCTTTGGTTGTGTGTGTGTGTGTGTGTGTGTGCGCACTTTCCTTGTTTGGTGTGCACCGTGTCATTTCCCTTCACTGGTGGCTGTCCGTGGCAGCATGTGGTGTGTTACATGTGGTGGCAGTGTCTCGGCCTTCTGGCTGTTTCCCAAGACATAGTTGCCACGCATGTCGTTGCCTGCGGTAACAGCTGCAGTGAAAGGTTTGTTTGGACATTTCTCCTTTAAGTGGCAGTCTTTCAGTGCCTGGTGTAGGAAGGGTTAACTTCCTTCTTTGTGTGTGTACACTGAGTGTGTCTGTGTGTGGGTGTGGCCACTTTGGGCTATAAAGCCTCAGTAATGACCTGTAGTCTGAGGGGTACTCCAGCCTGGTTTGTAAGCTGGAGTCATCCTGCTGGTTATTACCATCTGTCAGTGAGGGCCACCCTTGTGGTCATAAGTTTTTATGTGATGTCAGATGTTTATACGTTAAGTTGATGTTGTATTCCGTTTGTTATTTAATGCAGCTATGGATCTGGGTTCCTGTGTGTGTATGTGTGTTTGCTCTGTCCATTTAAGTATGGTGTGGACGTCAGCATGTCAGCACAGGGATCCAGTCAGCAAGGCTGTGGCAGGTAGGTGGAACTAGTGCAGTTCACCTGCCATATCCATAGGTCTGTTTTTGGCACCCCTTTTCCTTGCAGCTTGGCCAGTGAGACTCCTGTTCCTCCGTGCCTAGGAGGAACAGGTCGTCTTACCCTGCTCCTTGTTCCAGGGCAATCCTGAGGGCTAGCAGGGATTATTAGGTTCCGGTGTATGAGCCCTCCCACCATCAGGGTTGGCTCATATGGTTAGGAGTCAGGGTCAGATTAGGGATGCGATAGGAGGTGACCTGCTCCCTAATTCTGTCGTCCTGGCCGAGCAGCCACTTACATCTTCTGGTATCGCACGGCTGAGGGTTTTCCCCATCCTCAGCCGTGACATCTAGTCATTGTGCCTATTGGTGAAAAGTCACATGCTGCAAATTTACATTGCCACAACTCATTAACGACAAAGATTTAGCGTTAACCAGAGCGTTTTTAGTAAAATCATTCAGTATCGACATACATTAACATTACACAATTATCGTCCACCATGAATCGCTAGCGTTCAAATGGTAAAAATTATCTACTCATCTAAGGCTACTTTCAAATTAGCATTTTTGGCGGATCCGTCATGATCTGCAAAAACGCTTCATGGTAATGCAAACGGATCAGTTCTGAATGGATACAAGCGTTATAGGTGCGGATCCGTCTGTGTATATACCAGATGGATCCGTACCTAACGCAGGTGTTAAAGTAGCCTTACAGTATTGTCCACAGTGCATTAGCAAAATCATGCATTCCTAGAGGAATGCATAATTTTGCTAAAGCACATTGCCAACATTGACTATTTTTACTCAACACTGGACCACCAATGACTATTAGTGAACCACAGTGCAGACATCATTAGAAAGTCTCTGTGACCTGTGCAGAGGTCATTGTACAAGAAAAGAATAGAAAGATTTGACAATGGTGGATCCTGTCTTATCTGTACACAGAGATGATATTCTATTCCTGCCTGTTATCATGACAGATAAGCAGATAACTACAGTAAAGTTTTCTGAAGTGGTGCCTATTGTAAGGCTTAGTGGCCAGAGTGAAAACTGCAGGATATTATGTTTTTTCTAGATATTGACATTGTTTTTGTGTTCTTTAAAAATAACATGATTTAAACAATAGGTCATTTTCTGATGGCACATTCCCTTAAGTTTTAATTTATACAAGTTTTCGAATTTCACATCTGAGGTAGAGGAATATATTCCTTGTAGCCATATATTTTTAAAAAGTCTAATAAATGTACAAACTATTATTTCCAACCTCTGTAAATGTATACAATTTATCATATATGCAGACTGTGTTTGTCATGCTTCGGTGTGGGAGGGAAACACCACACCAAGCATAGGAGGGAAGGGGATGGAATATGGACACCTCCTAGTGAAAACTAACCAAAATCCTGACTGACTACCAGTGTGAACAGATCCCAAAGGTAGGTGAGTTCATACACAAGAATACCTAGAGTCCTACAGGACCCTGGTACTAATAGCAAAGACAAGACTACCTGTTCCTCCAAATGTAAGGACGAACAGGAGTCTGCTTCAGGACTAAAACAAACAATAGGGAAATGCAATATACAGAACTTAACAAAATACTAAAAAGGGAAACAAAAGATTTAACTGCAAAGAGGCTATGGAAGCACCAGGAACTCAGCCGAGATACAACCACATACAATCCACAGGCACAGAAGCTATAAACCGCACAGCATAGTGGGAGAAGCAACTATAAATAAGGAAGGTTAAATGACTACATAAGCAACACCTGGAGGCAAGAGGTGTGGCCATTACCAGAAACAACACAGACACCTATTGATCCACAAGGAAAATCTGTCAGATCAAACCACGTGTTGCCTGTCTTAAACCTCCTGCCACTCAGTCGCCAGGACGTCCGTATGTCTTGGTATGCCTGACAGTACCCCCCTGCTATAGGTGACCTCCGGGCACCCAGGACTGACCTTGTCCGGGGGAGACCTGTGAAAAGCTTTGACCAAATGACTGGCATTTACATCAGATGCCGGTACCAACATCCTCTCCTCTGTACCATAACCCTTCCAGTGAACAAAATACTGAAGAGATCTACGGAGTACTCGAGAGTCAATTATCTTGGTGATCGGAAATTCCAAACTACCATCCATCATGACAGGAGCGGGTTGCAAGGAAGATGGCTCCAAAGGTTCAACATCTCTTCAACAAAGATTTATGAAACACATTATGAATTTTCAGAGCCTGGAGAAGTTAAAGACAAAAAGCTACAGGATTAATAATGGCAGTGATCTTATATGGACCAATAAACCTTGGATCCAACTTCCAAGAAGGTACCTTCAACTTAATGTTTCTTGTGGACAGCCACACACAATCACCCACACTTAGGTCTGGACCATTCATAAGTTTCCTGTAAGCCACATGTTTATACTGGTTGCCCATATTCATCAAGTTATATTGAATTTTCCACCATATAGATGACAATGATGACGAAAAACATTCCTCCTCAGTGAAACCAAAAGTATCTGAACCAGAAAATGTGTCAAACTGCGAGTGAAACCCATATGCCCAAAAAATATGGCGACTTCCCAGTGCACTCCTGTGTATATGATTATTTATGGCAAACTCTACCAAACTCTACCTCCTGGTTCTCAGAGACAACACATCTCAAGTAAGTCTCCAGACTCTGATTAGTGCGCTCCGTCTGTCCATTTGACTGAGGATGAAAAGCCGAAGTTAAGGACAGCTGTACCCCCAGTCAAGTAAAGAATGCCTTCCAGAGTCTGAGACCACATCAGAGGGAATGCCATGGAGTTTCACAATGTTGTCAACAAACACTTGTGCAAGTGTTTTAGCATTAGGTAGGCCCAGCAACGCTATAAAGTGCACCATTTTACTAAAGCGATCAACTACCACCAGAATAACTGTCTTTCCTGAAATTAGGTAGATCAGTGATAAAATCCATGGATAAGTCAGTCCATGGTCTGGACAGGATGGGAAATGGAAGTAGAGATCCGGAAGGCAGAGTATGTTTCACCTTAGCGTGTGCATAGCTATTACAGGCTGACACATAGCCCTCAACACTCTTGCGCAACCCTGGCCACCAGAATCTACGACAGATGAGGTTGGCAGTGGATCTTCTCCCAGGCTGTCCTGTAAGAACCGTACAGTGATGTTCCTCAAACACCTTGTGACGCAATTCCGATGACAGTTTCCCAGAGGGGCAAAAATCTGGCGATTCTCCCTGGGCCTCTAACATCTTCACCTCTAGGTCACGTTAAAGAGTGGATATTGGCACCTCTTCCGACAGTATAGGACTCAGATTTTCAAAATCATTACCTTTAGGAAAACTACGTGACGAGGCATCTGCCTCGACGTTCTTAATCCCAGTACAATAAGTCACAGTGAAATTGAATCTAGTGAAAAACAAAGACCATCTGGCCTGCCTTGGGTTCAGTTGTTTAGCCGACTCCAGGTAAGCCAGGTTTTTGTGATCAGTGAAGATCGTGATGGGATGAATTGCCCCTTCCAAACAATGAGGCCATTCCTCAAAAGCCAACTTAATGGCCAGTAACTCTGTTCCCTACATCCTAATTTCTCTCTGCGGAAGAGGATTTTTTTTTTTAGAAAAAGGCACATGGACACCATTTACCAGATTACAGGCACTGCGATAAAACTGCTCCTACCCTCACCTCTGACACGTCGAACAATGAAAGGTTGTGATACCTCCAGCTGGACCAATATAGGGGCAGAAGAAAAGCATTCTTTAATCACAGAAAAGACTCGCAACGCCGAATCAGACCACACTGAAACATCTGTCCCTTTCTTAGTCATGTCAGTTAAGGGTTTTACTATTGTCGAATAGTTCTGAATACATTTTCGGTAATAGTTGGTGAACCCCAAAAACTGCATAAGAGCCTTCAGATTTCCAGGTGGATCCCAGTTCAATACAGCATAGACTCTCTCTGGATCCATTCAAAACCCAAAGAGGACAGCAGGTAGCCCAAAAACTGCACCTTATGTACAGCGAAAACACACTTCTCTAATTTTGCATACAATTTATTATCTCCTAGGATCTGTAGCACCTGTCTAACGTGTCCCTGATGTATCTCCACATCTGGAGAATAAATTAGAATGTCATCCAAATACACGACTACAAACCTCCCCACCAGGTGATGAAAAATATCATTCACAAAATTGAAAACTGCAGGAGCAGTGGTCAACCCAAAAGGAATGACCAGTTTCTCAAAGTGCCCCTCAGGAGTATTAAAAGCCATCTTCCATCATCCTGTTCCATCATCCCATCCCTTAAGTCCAAGTTGGATAACACCTTGGCACCAACAATCTGGTTAAACAAATCAGTAATCAAAGGAAGAGGGTAAGGATCACGGACAGTAATCCGATTGAGCTCACAAAAATCCAGACATGGTCGAAGGCCTCCGTTTTTCTTTTTGTTTTTTTTTTACAAAAAAGAACCCTGCTGCCACTGGAGACTTGGAAGGTCTTATGTGTCTATTAGCCAAACTCTCGGCAATATACTCTTTCATGGCCAGTCTTTCAGGTCCAGAAAGGTTATACAATCTAGATTTTGGCAACTTCGCTCCGGGAATAAGGTTGATAGGACAATCATATTTCCAATGCGGAGGTAAATCCTGGCATCCATTCTCAGAAAATATATCGTCAAAATCAGATCAAAAAAAAAAAAAAAAGTGTAATGTCTTAGTAGTTAAAACAGAAAAATATGTATTCAGACAATTGTTAATTCAATAATCACCCCAATCCAGAATCTGTCTAGCTTGCCAATCGATGGTTGGATTGTCCTTGCTTAACCACAGTAAACCCAGAACCACCAGAGCAGGGAGACGCTCCAACACAAAACACGAGAAATTCTTTATGAAAGTCACCCACTCTTAATCTGATATCATGCACCACTTGATAAACACTTCTGAGTTAGAGCTGCGGAATCAACAGCAAAAATGGAAATGTTTTTTTTCTAATGCACTCAGTGACAACCCATGCATACGGACGAACTGAGCATCAATCAAGTTCACCTGGCCCCGCTGTCGATAAACACCCCAATCCTCAGTTTTTTACACTAGCGCCACCTCAGCAGTCAGGAGAAATCAGATACTACCAGTCAAAGACAAATGCACATTTTCTGACTCTCCTCTCACTCCTCCACGAGTCAGATGGGAATTAAATGTCCCTCTTTTTTCTTTTTGCTGTTGAATGTATGGACATACTCTGATAAGATGTCCCTTCTGTCCGCAGAAAACAGAAAAAAAAAAAAAACACTCCCTTCTTTTAAGTATGCTTAAAAGCGGATCCAGGTGTAGCGTCCCCTAATTGCATGGGTTCGTCCCCAGACATAAACCCAGGAGTAGCTTCCCCCAAAGTGTTAGAGGAAGACGATACATCCGGTCGGCAGAGAAAAAGCCCATGACTCTGCATCCCCCTTAAGTAAGGAAATAACCACACGACTCGTTTCTCATCCCCAGATGTGTTGACGTAGCCTAAAATACAGTTTGCATGCCTCCCTAAACAAAATAAAATTATCACGTCCCCCAGAGAATCTGTCTGGGAGGGAAACTTTATGCTCCAGATAGGCCTGGTCTCCACCACTACCACCAGGACCAACAACTTGTCTGCACACAAACATAAAAAAAAAAAAAGTAATTAGACTTACCGGTAATTCTGTTTCCTCGAGTCCACCATGATGGCTCTACTATGAGATTGACCCTTGACCTCTGTAGGGGCAGGAACACACAAAGTTTAAAAGGCCACCACCCACTCTCACCCTCAGTGCTTTCCAAATTACCAAGTGGGTGCAGCCTTAACCTAGGCAATATATACATATATTATTTTTTTTTCTAAATTTTTCTCTTTTTTTTCTTTGAGTATTAATTCATACTCAACCCCTCCTTAAATATCAGGGGGGGAATCTGGGCCGCCATGGTGGACTCAAGGAAACAGAATTACCGGTAAGTCTAATTACGGTTTTTCCATTTCGTCCACCATGACGGCTCTACTATGAGAACTACCAGATTATTAAATAGGGTGGGTAACTGCTTGCAGAACCTTCTGACCGAAGGTTAAGTCCGCAGAAGCCGACACATTAATTCGGTAATGTTTGATAAAGGTATTTATACTCGACCAGGTGGCCGCTCTACAAATCTTGTCTAAGGAGACACCTCCTCTTTCTGCCCACAAAGAAGCCATAGCTCTTGTAGAGTGAGCTTTTATATTTGTGGCGCTGTTTAGACCCGACTTCTGATAGCAACAAATAATAGTAGAGCTGATCCATCTTCCAATGGTGGCTTTGGATGCCTTTTTCCCCTTGTTTGGACCTGCATATTGAACGAAAAGATCATCCCTCCTAAATTCCTTTGTTGAATCTAGGTACTGTATGATAGTATCCCGAACATCCAGGAGCTGGAACTGATCTTGTGATGGACAGTCTTTGGGAAAGGATGGAAGAATAATCTCCTGGTCTCTGTGAAATTCTGACACCACTTTCGGGAGGAAACCTGGATCCAAGCGTAAAACTATTCTGTCTGGGAAGATAGTAAGGTATGCTTCCCTACAGGACAGTGCCTGGATTTCGCCCAGTCGTCTGGCTGAAGTAATTGCCACTAGGAAGGCTGCTTTTAATGATAGGTGTTTTAGTGAGATATCCTGGATAGGAGAAAAAGGTGAACCTGTAAGACTTCTCAGGACCAAGTTTAAATCCCATTGGGGCGTCCTAGGGGTTAGGGATGGCCTCAACCTGGAGGCAGCTCTTATAAACCTCCTTATCCACCTATGATTGGCTAGGTCTGTATCATAGCAGGCCCCCAAGGCCGAGACCTGTACTTTGAGAGTACTTGGTCTGAGGCCCAAATCTAACCCTCGTCGGAGAAAGTCTAGAACTTTTTCAATATTTGGGGAAGAGTTTACCGGAGGAGTCTGGCCCAGCCAACTACAATATCTCTTCCATATTTTAAGATATATCGCAGAGGTGACTTCTTTCCTGCTAGATTTAAGGGTATTTATAACCTTCTCTGATAGCCCCCTGCTTTTTAGGACCTCGCATTCAGGATCCAGGCTGATAATTTGAACAGAGAAGAATTGGGTCCTGAGAAATAATGTTCTCCTGTAGGGGGATTTTCCAGGGTTCTTCCAGAGCTAGCTCTTTTAGTACTGGGAACCAATTTCTTTTTGTCCAGTATGGGACAACCAGTATTACTGTTACTGGGTCCGACCTTATTTTCTGCAGCACTCTGGGTATTAATGGCCAAGGGGGAAAGGCGTAGGCTAGATCCCAAGTCCACCTGATTGAGAATGCATCTGTCGCCCAAGGTTTGTCCCTTGGGTTTAGGGAGCAGAAGGGATGGACCTTTGCGTTTTTCCTTGATGCAAACAGATCTATCTGGGGGGCCCCCCCATCTCCTGGTGATCTGATCGAATACGTCTGAGTTTAGGGCCCATTCTCCCGGATCTATGGTTATCTTGCTGAGGAAATCCGCCTGTATGTTTTCTGTACCCTTTAAATGGATAGCTGTGATGGAAAACATTTTTTTCGGCCCAGGAAAATAATTTTTTCTGCCAATTCTTTTAAGCTTGTTGATCTTGTGCCCCCTTGATGTTTCAGGTATGCGACAGCTGTTACATTGTCCGAAAAGATTTTCAGGTGTTTTCCGGAGACCTCACTCCCAGAAATTTCATTTTGGTTGAAGGGATTAGACATGATTTTTTCAGGTTTATTACTCAACCTAGGTCTGAAAATCTGCGCATCAGATCTCTGGTAATGCTGGTTGTTTCCCGCTCCGAGGTTCCTAGGACCAGAAAATCGTCCAAGTATGGGAATATTTTTATTCCTTCTGCTCTCAGGGGGGATATCATCTCTACTACGAGTTTCGTGAATACCCTTGGGGCAGATGAGATTCCAAAGGGTAACACGGTGAACTGGAAGTGTTAAACCTCTCCTGAGCTGTCCACTAGGGCGAATCTGAGGAATTTTTGAGATGACTTGTTTATGGGGACGTGATAGTATGCGTCCTTTAAGTCTATGGATGTCATGAAGTCTCCTGCTTTGATCAGGGGAATGATGGATGTTATGGATTCCATCCTGAACTTCCTGTATGTGACCGCTTTGTTTAGTCCCTTTAAATTTATAATGGTGCGGAAGGTATCATCTGGTTTTTGTACCAGAAATAAACTGGAATAGTAACCCCTTCCTCTTTCGGTACTTGGGACTTCTGTCACAACCCCTGAGTCTATAAGCTGCAGGACCCCTTGCCAGATCTTTTCTATAATTTTTGGGCTGTGTGAAGTTATTTTGAACTTTTTTGGAGGGGCTGAGGAAAATTCTATCCGGTAGCCATCCCGAATTATATTTAAGGCCCATGGATTTTTGGTAATGGATTCTCACCGGGACAGAAAATTCTGCAGTCTTCCCCCCCACTCTGGCGTCATTGTTTATCTGACTGCTTATTCTGGGGGTTAAGAAGGAACCCTCTGCCTTTTCCCCCCTTTTTGGTAACTCCACCTACCCCCCTTCCCTTTGCCCCTATAGGGTCTAGTCTGGGAATTGAAGGAACGAAAGGGCTTCTTTTTAGTTTCTTCCAGAAACCCCTTCTTTTTATCATCTGCAGCCTTTTCCAGGATGGAGTCTAATACTATCACGGTCGGCGTGGCTATCACATACGTGACACAGAGGGAGGGAACGAGGAAGGCCCTGCCCAAGTGAGAGGGAAGATGGTGACCCCTGACTCACCTGGCGGCTGGCACCTGGCTGCCCTGACGTCCCTAGACAACCCGTACGCCGATCACGTGCCTAAAGCCCTGGCTTTCCCTGAGCTGAGCCCTAGGTAGTGAACAGGGCGATGAGAACACTAGTCCGCACCACTAACTCTAAGGGAAAACACCAAGGGGAGGACAGACAACACAGACTCAACATATATACCCAGGTGGGCGACAACCGGAGACAACAATAAGCCCAACAGGGATCCGGAGGGTAGCACTCAGGAACGACAACCAGGATTAACCACTCCAGTGGGTCAGTATAGATGTCCAGGCAGGAAGCTCTATAACTGGCAACTAGAGAAGTGTGAGGGGAGAATATAAGGAGGTAGGGAGTGGCAGACAAGAAACAGCTGAGGAGGAGAAGCTACGGATCCCTGAGAGAGACAAAAAGGATAGCAAGGCAAACACAGAAAACAATCACAAGAAACAACGTGATCTTTAGATATAGAGCGCGCAGCCACCCGCTGCGACTTCCTGACCCCGGGTATAACGGAGTCAGACGTGGCTCTTGATACCCTCGTGACAAATACTGGGCCAAAGACGTATTCCCCAGAAAAAGCTATAGAGCATAGCTTGGCTTTTGATGCTCTATCCCCTCCCCAGGCTTTCATCCACAATGCCCTTCTAGCAGAATTTGTGAGGGCCGCATCCTTAGCGGCGAACCTCACTTTCTTTTCTAGCGGTTTTGTTTTTGATATGCTCTTCTAATTCGTTAAGCCAAAAACACATAGATCTTGCAACCGACGTCGCGGCTATGTTGGTTTTAACCCCAAACATAGATGCCTCCCAGGACTTTAGGAGAGAGTCGGCCTTCCTTTCGATTGGGTTCTGTAGCTGTGAAGAGTCCTCAAATGGGAGGGAAGTCTTTGACTACTTTTGCTACTTGGATGTAAATTTTGGGGGTTTTGTTAAATAATTTGAGGTCCGCTGGGTCAAATAACAGCCTATTCCTAAATTCTCTGGATACCCCCAGTCTTTCAGGGTCGGTCCATTCATCTAGTATCATGCCCTTTAGGTTCTCATTCATTGGGAAAACTTTAAATTTTTTGGCTCCGAGTCCCCCAAACATTTCATCTAAGACGGATCTTGTTTTTTTCACCTCCTCAATCCCCATGGTTGCTCTAACAGCTCCCAATAGCTCCTCCATATCTTCGGAAGAAAATAAGTATTTTTTACTATCTTCCATGATTTTACCCTCTGATAGAACTTCAAGATCAACATTCTGTCTAGAGGTGGAGGCCTCCTCGTCCATGTCCTCTGAAACAGGAGGATGGGACCGATAATCTAGTTTTTTTCGCCGGAGGTGTAGGCGGGATTGATTTGAGGGAGGCCAGAGAAGACTTAATTTCGTTTTGAATAAGCGATTTGACCTCGGACAAAATGGACGGTTGCTCCTCTTTTATAAGATCATTTATGCAACCTTGGCAGAGCTTCTTTTTATAATTCTCAGGAAGCCTCTTGCTACAAGTCGCACATCTCTGAACTTTAGATCTTGTTCTGGGCTCTTTAACTCCCTATAAAAGAGAGGAGCAGCCAGGTATCAATAGACAAATAACAGAATAAGTCAAAAAAATGATACATCATTTGTCCTTTCCCCACAGGGGAACTCACTGTTGGAATCTGAAGCCCCCTCGGCTACTCCATCTGGGCTGCAGAGGCGTCCGGGGCTTCAGGAGCAGACATCTGTGTGTGTATGCTCCAGGAGGAAGATCGGTGTGTGCCACTGCCTGTTTGAAACTGCCGCCTCAAATAGTGAGCCCGGCGTCTGACGTCATCAGTGCGCCCGATCCAAACTCCGCCCCTTCCGCCTCCGGCCGAGAGCAGAGTGTAATGCTGAGGCTTCCTACTGGAGTCGGCGTGCAGCATGCTTCTGCTTTCGTGCGGTCAGCTTCCTCAATGTAGGGAAGGAGGACAGACACCATGGGAGGGATACAGGCTCCTGCGGCAGGAACGAGATCGGCTCCATATGTATCCCCTGCCCAGCTTTGGACTGGACCGCAGGAGGGCAGAGGAAGAGGACCAAATCCTCAGGTACTTTTAAAAACCATAAAACTTTCTTCACCTCCATCAGGAGGACTCTGTAGTTGACCCCGTAGGAACAGGAAACACTGAGGGTGAGAGTGGGTGGTGGCCTTTTAAACTCTGTGTTCCTGACCCTACAGAGGTTAAGGGTCAATCTCATAGTTGAGCCGTCATGGTGGACGAAATGGAAAATTAAGGTTAAGGTGGTTTATAATGTCACTCTTCGGTGTGGGAGATAAACACCACACCGAGCATAGGAGGGAAGGGTGAAACAAGGAATCAGGCCTGAGAACTAGGGAAGGAATATGGACACCTCCTAGTGAAAACCCTAACCAAATCCTGACTGACTACCAGTATGAGCAGACCCTAAAGGTAGGTGAGTTCATACGCAGGACTACCTAGAGTCCTATAGGACCCTGGTACTAATGGCAGGGACGAGATCACCTGTTCCTCCAAAAGAAAGGACGAACAGGAGTCTACTTCAGGACTGATACAAACAATAGGGAAATGCAACACACAGAACTCAAACAAAATACAAAAGGTAAAGGAAAGACTTAACTTTAAAGAGGCTATGGAACCACCAGGAACTCAGCAGAGACAACCACAAACAATCCACAGAAGCTATAAACCGCACAGCATAGTGGGAGAAGCAACTATAAATAAGGACGGTTAAATGTCCACATAAGCAACACCTGGAGGAAAGAGGTGTGGCCATTACCAGAAACACAAACACCTATTGATCCACAAGGAAAACCTGTCAGATCAAACCACGTGTTGCCAAACCCAGATATCCTGCCACTCACTGTTGCCAGGACATCCGTATGTCTCAGTACGTCCGTGACAGTACTCCCCCTTCTATGGGTGACCTCTGGGCACCCAGAACTGACCTTATCCAGGTGAGACCCATGAAAGCTTTCACCAAACGACTGGCATTCATGTCAGATGCCGGTACCCACATCTCCTCTGGTCCATAACCCTTCCAGTGAACAAGATACTGAAGGGATCTACGGAGTACTCGAGAGTCAATTATCTTGGCGATCTGAAATTCCAAGGCATAAATAATGACCACATAAGCAACACCTGGACTCAAGAGGTGTGGCCATTACCAGAAACAGACACCTATTGATCCACAAGGAAATCCTATCAGATCAAACCGTGGGTTGCCAGTCTCACAGATCTCCTGCAACTCACTGTCGCTGAGACGTCCGTATGTCTCGGTACATCTGTGACAGTTTTATTACAATTTGGCATATTTGTTCACAAGACAATTTGGCGATGTACGAAATTTTTTTTATTCTGTAAAACAGAAATGGATGTCAAGCGGGATGGTATAACGGGATGCAACTGCGTTATCTGCTGCCACAGACTTGCATTGTACAATAAACTGATCTATGGGGTGCTTTGTTGAACAGAGAAAAATAATGACAGTCTCCATTTGTTCTTTAAAAAAATAAAAAATAAAAACAGATGCTGATGGGAACCTGTCAAATGGGGACAAAAACACTTTAACTATGGAAGCCCCATTCAAAAACTGTGGAGTAGAGATGAGAGAATGCCTTTAAAAAAATTTTGTCAGGGAACACGATGTGCGCTAGCGCAGTGATGGCGAACCTATGACATGGGTGCCAGAGGCGATACTCAGAGCCCTCTCTTTGGGCACCTGTACCCTGGAAAAAGTCTATGGTGTGCCAATATGCCTTTGACTTTTCCTGTCATTCATCAGCGCAGGGCGCACTATGAACAGCACAGGCAGCACATTGAATGTAGGCAGACTATTATAACTAGATGATAAAGTACATGGAAGATATACTATATTCGACTGTAGTATTCAGGTTAAATTGCAGTGTTGGCACTTTGCTATAAACAAGTGGGTTTTGGGTTGCAATTTGGGCACTTGGTCTGTAAAAAGTTTTTCATTACTGGACTAGAGAAAAGCCAGGGTCCAGGTAGGAATAAACTGGGTATTCAGGCAGTACAGCTCCATTTGCAGATTTTTGCCAGCCTGTAGCTGCAAATAGAAAAATGTCTGTCATGTTGGTGATACTGAACTGGCTGCTGTTGCAGCTTCTGCTACTTGTGGTAACATAGAAGACAGGAGGTGGGTACCTTGTGCAGCACGTGAGTAGACTACTTTTTGGGACTAAAGGCATGGTTATCCAGTAATCATCAGATTGCTTCATAGTATGGATACCCGACGCCTGTGAGTAAACATACAGCTTGTCATTCAAAGTTCTGGAGAAACTAGTTCTTTCTGCCTGCCCCCCCACCCCCCTCTTCATTGAGATGATTGATCATCATGGTCAATTTTGTCGTCATCATCATCATCAGCCTCGTCCTCCTGCACAAGCAACTCTTCCAGCTCCTCCTCCACTAGTGGCAGCTCCGCACCCTTCAATTCCTTCTCCTCTAGGGGACATTCTCTGTGTGGGTCCCCAACAGCTACAGGGTGGCCAGCAACATGTGTAAGCTATTCATCCACCATCCCTTGTTGTATCAGTGTGAGCATCTGCCCTAAGATAAATTTTAGGTGTATGACTTAATTGATGCTGCAGTTGTCCCTACTGACAAATCTGGGGGCCTCTTCAAAGGGCTTAAGTATGTGACAGGTATCTATGAAGATCTGCCGCTGCCTGGCCTCAAAACATATGCTCCCTGCTGAGTCGGTCTGGTGGTTGATGAAATTATTCTGCTTGTATAGATGCTCTAGCGTATGCAAAGTGAAATTTGAGCAAATCAGAATGTTACTGTTTAAGTGGTGCAATAGCAGACTGTTCTGTCTCCGCAAGTCGAGAAGGATGTTCCTTGTCACATAATAATGGCTGACACGCAAAGACAGACAGTCTCCTGAACATGGCTAGCATTCTCTAGCACCATGCATGGCTTGCAGTGGCTTGTAAAGGATGCTAAAATATGATGTTAACCAAGCCTCATTACTTTATGGAATTTCATTTGTATTTACTGAAATATTTAAAGATGTAACATATGTTGAAAGACACAGATGAACATTGACAAATTTTACTTTCTTAAAAAAAGCAATTATATGGTTATTATTATCTTTGGAAGAAATGTTCATGAAATGACAAAACAACTGCTAACAAGCGAGTAGGAATCCATTCCAATACAAATGTTCCATCTTAAACAAGTCACCACAATACAAGTCTGTAATATGCATTTTAGCTTTATTAGTTTTTAGATAAGGGCCAAAGAGTAATATGACAATGGAATTTGCCCAACACATTTTTTTGTATTAAAATTCTCATTGGGATATGGACTTGGAAAAAAATGTAATGCATTAAATAACCATTTGCTGTAAACCAAAAATCATATCAGCCAAAATTAAAAGCTCAATCTATGTTAATAATTAAATTTTCACATAATGTGCATTCCCAGAGGGTTTTCTGTTGTCTGAGATGAAAAACAAAAACAGGCAAATCAATTTCTAGCCACTTTTCATTCGAATTGGAAAGGCTATTATGGGTCATGTTAACCTAAAATAAAGCAAAATACTTAAAATATAATTTAAAGTTAACAATATTTTATATGATAATGACCAATAGTTTTATATTCTAGAACACTGTAGGTTTTCTAGAAACAGAAATAAAGTAGAAAGTAAAGAAAAAATTAATTTTCTCAGCAACACATTGCTGAAACAATAAGTTCAGTTTTTAATAAGCTGAAATTGTATTGTGAAATTCTATTCGGTTCAGCTTTCAACTGATTTAATGAGAAAAATGCATTAATCTACATTTTAACCCCTTAATGACTGGACGATTTTCCATGTTTTGCTTTTTGATTTTTACTCCAGCCAAAGCCATAAATCTTTTATTATTCATTCACATAGCCATATTAAGGGCTTGTTTTTTGTGGGACAAGGTGCACTTTCTAATGGTACCATTTACGGTGGCATAAAATGTGGTGGGAAGCAAGAACAAAAATACATTTGGGGTTGAATTGTAAAAAACACCATTCTGTCAGTTTATGGTTTTCATTACCTATGCTGTAAAACTGATTTACTTAAAGGATAACTGTCGTATAAATATTTTTTTTGTATGGATTGTGGTGATTAATATCACCTTGGTGGCCCTATTTCAACTTTTCACTGTGTATGCAATTAACCCCTTTATCCAGATTTTTGTTCCCTGTACTGCCTATTTTTACCTGTGCTTAAAATAGGGTTGCTAGGCATGGTCCGTCTATCTGTTTGAAGGACGGAGCACGCAGCGTGCAGGCTCACATTACTGACAGTCAGGGACTGTAAGTAAATGATTAAAGCCAGTTCCTCCCCAGCAACTGATAACAGTGCCTGGGCTGTGTGCACTTCTCCCTGTCCCTGCGCTTGCAGATGCTCCCTCACTCAGCAGAGCTGGAGAATGCAGAGTTGGAGCAGCGCACAACAGGGAAGGGAGATCTGCCAACTGCTCAGTGTATAAATGAAAGCAACATGTGTAAGAGGACCCTTTGTGCTGCAGGAGATTAACCCTTTAGGGTGGTGAGCTCTGGTTACTGACACTTTTGGGGGGCTTTTGTTACTGGCTAGTGAGGGCAGGTGGGATTAGCCTCAGGGTGAGGGGCAGTGGCGGCCATCTTAACTGAATAGTGAAATTGCAGTTTTATGCAGACTGGTTTCTAAGGGACTGAATCTCTTTAAATATGGGGTAAGTCAGTCTAATAGTAACCGATTCTGGAATATCATGTTATTAGTAACTACTATATGAAAATTGAAATTAGGATCTAATGTGACAGTTATCCTTTAAGGTTACTTTTATTCTCCAGGTCAGTACGATTCTAACATATTCATAGTTTTTCTTGCGTTTTTATACTGAAAAAACAAAAAAAAAAGTCTTTTCATCGCTATATTCTGACCCATATCATCTTTTTTTAAGTTATGTAAACTGAGCTGTGTAAGGGCAAATTTTTTGTGGGATGATTGGTACTTTATAATGATACCATTTTGGGCTGTGTTTGACTTTTTGATCACTTATTAAATTTTTTGTGGGAGGTGAAGTGACAAAAATAATAGTCCATTTTCACTTATTTCCGTTTCCCCAGAAACAGCAGAAATACACCCCTATGTTCCTATGGAGCCCTGCATAGGAACTAATGTGTGGAAGCTTCAGTTTATTCCAGAGGACTAAAGCTGCCAAACAACACACCTGACTCCCATATTCTCGCAGGAAGGAACGGGGCACACCCGGAAGTGCACGCTTCCATGTTTTAGCACATCCAGATGCTGTGGTCACATTTGACCATAGTATTTGAATGGTTAAAAGTATGCGACCAGCATTACCACTGGCTGTGGACATTAGTGCTGGGTGCCTGCTGCTTGGAATGTTTGCGTGCACCATTTTAAATGTCTGGTCGCTGAAATAAATCCCCGTTGGGAAGTTGTGAAAGGGTTAAAGGGAATCTGTCAGCAGATTTGTACCTATGAACTGGCTGACCAATTGTACGTAAGCTTGGCAGCTGAAGGCCTTTGTGTTGGTCCAATGTTCATAGGTGCCTGCATTGCCTCTAGGAGCAACGGGGGTGTTGCCATTTCACCTTTGCTCTTCATGCAACTGGATTTCTGCATTGGACTAGTTTGTTTAATAATAGCAAAACTATCAAATCAATGACAAATTGTAGTATTTGGTACTATTGAAATGGTAGTATTTGCAAGCCCTTGCAGGTAGTTTTACAACGGTAAACAGATATAACCCTTTTGCTACCATTGCCATAGCCGGCGGGTCTCTGCTCTTTCAAGTAGCAGAGGACCGCAGCAAATGTACGTGACCGGCATAACGCCGATCGAGGACATTACAGCCTTTAGATGCCGTAATCAAGTGTGATCACGTCATCTAAAAAAGGTGAAAAACCAGAAGGGGAAGCATCTGGGTCAATACTGGCATCCCTGTGCAGCGATCAGGGAAGCCAGTAATAAATTCTAAGGCTGGGTTCACACAGGCCTGACGGATTTGTTCATGATATGTCCCGGGTGTACTGCGGCAAACCCGCGCGCGAGTAGGTAACCCAATTGCAGTCAGTTTTTGACTGCGATAGCGTTCAGTTTTTATCACGCGGGTGCAATGCGTTTTGCACGCGTGTGATTAAAAAAAACTGACCGTGCTACCCAGACCCGAACTTCTTCACTGAAGTTCAGGTTTGGGTTCGGTGTTGTGTAGATGTAATTATTTTCCCTTATAAACATGGTTATAAGAGAAAATAATAGCATTCTTTAATACAGAATGCTTAGTAGAAGGTCAATTGAGGGTTAAAAAAAAAAAGTTAAATAATGAACTCACCTTCTCCTCTTGATCGTGTAGTTGCCGATCTCCTTACTTCTTTAATCATGAGCTGCCGGCTAAAGGACCTGTGGTGACGTCACATCACATGGTCCATCATCTTAGCAACATGCGTGAAAATCGCACCGAATCTGCACTTTTCACGCAGCCCCATTCACTTCTATGGGGCCTGCGTTGCGTGATAAACGCACAATATAGGCATGCTGTGATTTTAACGCAACGCTCAAGTGATGCGTGTAAATCACTGCTCATGTGCACAGCCCCATAGAAGTGAATGGGTCCGGATTTAGTGTGGGTGTAATGCGTTTACCTCATGCATTGCACCTGGTGGAAATCTCGCCCGTGTGAACTCAGCCTAATAGGCTGGGTCTCTCTGAAGAGACCCAGCATATTAGAGCTTCAATTCCTATGTTGGCCAGCAGGTGGCAGACCAAAAATAGGAAATCAGCAATATAAGGTTTTCTATATTCCTTATGGGAGCACCCTAAGGAGGCTACAAAAAATAAATAAAAAATGGAAAAAAAAAAATATAATAATTTAAAATCACCCTTTCCTTAGAATAAAAAATACATAAAATAATAATATAAACATCATGGGCATCACCGTGTCCAAAAATGCTCATACTATAAAAATATATATTTTTCAATACAGTGAATGGCATAATGGAAAAAGCATCAAAATGGCTGATTCACCATTTTTTCATTGCTTCTCCCACCAGAAATTGAATAAAAAAAAAATATAAAAAAACTACAGACCCTCTCGCAAAAAATTTCCTCACACAGCTCAGTAGACATGATTATAAAAAAGTTATGAGGGTCAGAATATGGTGATTTAAAAAAAAAAAATTTCAAAGTTTCATTTTTTTCCCCACCAGTATTTAAACATATAAACCTATACATACTGTATGTGGTATCGTTGTAATAGTACTGACCCAGAGAATGAAGGGCACAGGTGAATTTTGCCACAAAGAAAAGGCCATGATCCAAAACCCGTAAAACTGGAGGAATTGCATTTTTTTTCCTATTCCACCCCATTTGATTTTTTTTTTTTTTTTCCCCGTTTCCCACTACATGGTATGCCATATTAAATTGTGCATTAGAAAGTACAACTTGTCCTCCCCCAAAAATAAGTTATGGCTCCAGTTAAAGAAAAAAGAAAAATGAAAACACAAAATGAAAAAAAAAATATATATATATAAGGGTTTTAAAACTCAGCAAATCTTTAAATATGGACATGTGGCACTTTTATTTAGCAACAAGGTTGGGATGCTTTTACTTATCTAAGCCAATGTGAGAGGGTTAATAATAGTTATTAATTAGCATTAACCATAAGCCAATTTTATGCTTGCATTATTTTGAAAGTGTTTTTATTATTTGGCGGCTGTTTGACTTAAATTTTTAAAAGCATTTTTTCAAAAAAAATTCCAATACTGACCTTTTTTTAAAGACCAATTCAGTTATGGAGGTCACTTTGAGGGGCTTTTATAGTATAACCACCCATTGAAAAGACCCCAGTGGAAACCCCAAAAAGTGGACATTGGAAATTACACCTTTCAATGAATTTATTGAGGGTGGAGAGAGTGCACTATTTTCATAGATATTAGGAAACTTGACTGAAAATAAAATAAAAAATTTTTTTCCAATAAAATGTTGACCAGATTTTTCATTTTCACAAAGGTACCAGGAAAAAAAAGCTCCAACATTTGTTTTATTTTTCTCCTGAATACGGCAACACACATATGTAGTCGTAAACTGCTGTATGGGCACAACACAGGGCTCAGTATGGAAGCTGCTCTATTTGGCTTTTGGAGGGGCAGATTTTGCTGGAATGGTTTTGGGTGCTATGTTATATTAGAAGAAACCCTGAGGTGTCTCTCACTGTGGCAAACCCCCAAAAGGGACCATATTTTGAAAACTACACTCCTCAAGGAATTTTTCAAGCGGTGTAATGAGCATTTTGACCTCACATATGTTTTGCAAAAAATAATTCATATCAAATTGGGGCAAAGTGAAAATTGCCATTTTTCCACAGATATGCCATTTCAATGCCCAATATCTTGTGCTCATTTTGCGCCAGTATGAAAAGCAAGCCCTCTATTATGTTGTGTTACCTGGTTTTAGAAACACCCTTAATGTAACCTTATTCTTTTGCCTGAAAGTATGAGTGCTCAGTCAGGAACAAAAGAGCACCATGCACATTTTAGGCCCTATGTGGTGATTTATACCGCTTGTGCTGATAACTGTAGAGGCTCTTGGGTGAAATAATCAACTGATCCCATTTTGTAAACTCCACCCCACAAGGTTTTAGTGGGTAGAGTAAGTAGTTGGACACCACAGGTACATTGCATAAATACCTGTCTAAAGTGAAAATTGCAAGTTTCCACAGATATGCATTTCAGTGCCCAATATGTTGTCATCAGCTGGTCCCATCTCAGACACACCATACAGGTTCTACTAGGTATGGAAATATCATAAATCTGACCATAAACTGCTGTTTCAGTATGCTGCAGGGTTCAGAAGGGTACCCCAAGAAGAGACATTTCGGAAACTACACCCCTCCAACAGGTTGACCCAACAGGCGTTTCATAGAATTTAGAAATACTTGGCTGTTAAATGATAAATTAAATTTTTACTAGTGTTGATCGAGCATGCTCGGCCGTACACTAGTTCGGCTCGAGCGTCTCGATGCTTGGCACATGGTGGTATTCGGCCGAATACCACATGTGCTCGAGCGCAATGCTCGAGTCTCCTCCCCGCACTTTTGTTGGCTACTAAGCAGCCCAATTAATATGAATGTAAGTACTGCCCTTCACTGTAATGCCGTTGCAATGTTGGTTACTGGAATTACAGTGATTGGCTGGCCAGAAAGCGTCATCGATGACACGTATTCGACTCAGTGTTAGTCAGGGAGAGATGTGCTGAAGAAGGGAAAGATAGGGTAATGAGTGAAATTTTTTTTTTGTAAATTTAAAAAAAAGTGTCAGAGACCCAAAAGTTCTTTTAAAGATTATTGTTGTGTGGCAGCAGCAATATACACTCACCTAAAGAATTATTAGGAACACCTGTTCTATTTCTCATTAATGCAATTATCTAGTCAACCAATCACATGGCAGTTGCTTCAATGCATTTAGGGGTGTGGTCCTGGTCAAGACAATCTCCTGAACTCCAAACTGAATGTCAGAATGGGAAAGAAAGGTGATTTATCTGCCTCAGTTACTGGGATTTTCACGCACAACCATTTCTAGGGTTTACAAGAATGGTGTGAAAAGGGAAAAACATCCAGTATGCGGCAGTCCTGTGGGCAAAAATGCCTTGTGGATGCTAGAGGTCAGAGGAGAATGGCGACGTGATTCAAGCTGATAGAAGAGCAACGTTGACTGAAATAACCACTCGTTACAACCGAGGTATGCAGCAAAGCATTTGTGAAGCCCACAACACACACAACCTTGAGGCGGATGGGCTACAACAGCAGAAGACCCCACCGGGGTACCACTCATCTCTATTACAAATAGGAAAAAGAGGCTACAATTTGCACGAGCTCACCAAAATTTGACTGTTGAAGACTGTAAAATGTTGCCTGGTCTGATGAGTCTCAATTTCTGTTGAGACATTCAAATGGTAGAGTCCGAATTTGGCGTAAACAGAATGAGAACATGTATCCATCCTCTGATGGCTACTTCCAGCAGGATAATGCACCATGTCACAAAGCTCGAATCATTTCAAATTGGTTTCTTGAACATGACAATAAGTTCACTGTACTAAAATGGCCCCCCCAGTCACCAGATCTCAACCCAATAGAGCATCTTTGGGATGTGGTGGAACGGGAGCTTCGTGCCCTGGATGTGCATCCCTCAAATCTCCATCAACTGCAAGATGCTATCCTATCAATATGGGCCAACATTTCTAAAGAATGCTATCAGCACCTTGTTGAATCAATGCCACGTAGGAATTAAGGCAGTTCTGAAGGCAAAAGGGGGTCCAACACCGTATTAGTATGGTGTTCCTAATAATTCTTTAGGAGAGTATATATTTTTAGCGCAACCTGCGATAAATTGTTAAAACTTTACAGACCCAAAAGTCCTTTTAAGGACGGTTGTGTATGGCAGCAATATCAATTTTTAGCGCATCCTAGCACTAAATAGCGTTGCAATAGGTAGGCCGCTTCAGACAGCGACATTATCTGAGCTACATCTCCTGTGTAACGTGTGCGCAGCCCAAAAAATATCTGACATTCAGTGTACTTCTTCCATAGACTGTGTCCGCTGAGGACAGTGACATTCACTGTGCTACATCTCCTGCGTAACGTGTGCACATCCGAAAAATATCTGACATCCAGTGTAATTTTCGTAGACTGTCCGCTGACATCAGTGACATTATCTGGGGTACATCTCCTGTGTAACGTTTTCAATATACAAAATACCTGCGACATTCCGTGTAATTTTATATTAGCTGCTGCTGATATCAGCGACTTTATCTGCAGAATTTCTCCTGTGTAACGTTTCCATATCCCAAATACCTGTGACATTCCTGTAATTTTGTATTAGCCGCTGGTGACAGCATTGACATTATCTGCGCGGTCATTTCTCATGTGTAACGTTTCTACATCCCAAATACCTTTTTTTGCAACATACAATTCCAAATCCTACGGGAAGGGACAGGGAAGTAGCTGGGATGGTGCACGCAGAGGCCGTGGCCATGGGCACGTTGAAACTGTGCCTGATGCCAGAGCCCAAGAAAAACAATCATCCACGATACCTAGTTTCACTGTACCAGTTTGCAGGGCGGCGCAGGACACTGCTCTCAAAGTCAGAACAATGCGGACCAGGTGGTCGGTTAGATTGCAGCAGATAATGCTTCCAGTCTGTTAAAGGGCTTCTGTCACCCCCAAAACCCCTTTTTTTTTTTTAAGCTTGTTAAAATCCTTTTATAACGACTATTCCCTACATAGGACTCTTGCATATTTTAAAAGATTGTTTAAGGAAAAGAAACAGCCAAAAGGTAAATCAGTTCACTACCAGCAAGTAGGGCGTCTACTTGCTGGTAGCCGCCAGCAAAAAACCGCCCCCTCGTCCTGATGATTGACAGGGCCAGGGAGCGCTCTCCTCCTCCGGCTGGCCCTGTCATCATTTCAAATCCCGTGCCTGTCTTCATTCGGCGCAGGTGCTCTGAGAGAAGGAGGCTCGCCTCCTCAGCAGCCCCTCAGTGCTCCTGCGCCGATGACGTCTTCTCTTTCGGTAACGTCATCGACGCAGGCGCACTGAGGAGGCCGACCCTCCTCTCAGAGCGCCTGCGCCGAATGAAGACAGGTGCGGGATTTGAAATGATGACAGGGCCAGCCGGAGGAGGAGAGCGCTCCCTGGCCCTGTCAATCAACAGGACGAGGGGGTGGTTTTTTTGCGGCGGCTAACCAGCAAGTAGACGCCCTACTTGCTGGTAGTGAACTGATTTGCATATTTTAAAAGATTGTTTTTTAAGGAAAAGAAGCCACAGCCAAAAGGTATGAGCCCTATGTAGGGAATGGTCATTATAAAAGGATTTTAACAAGCCCAAAAAAAAAAAAAAAAAAAGGGTTTTGGGGGGTGACCAGAAGCCTTTAAGCACCACCCTGTCTTCCACCCAGTCCAGTCTCAGTAGCCAAGAGTCTGGTCAACACAATCCTCACCCCCCGATCCTCCTTCCTCCCACCATGAAGAGTCTTGCCAAACAAGTGATCCCACATTTGGATATTCTGAGGAGCTCTTTTTTAGCGCCATTCCTTCATTTGGGCCTCTCGACAAGCCCGCTTGAAGAGGGACATGAGATCTTGTACCCCGATTCCCAAACACTTGAGCATCCACAGTCACAAGAAAAAGATGGTGGGGAACAACAATTAGAGTTTCACAAGGTGGATGCTGATGATGAGACACAGTTGCCAATAAGTCATCGGCAATTAGTGTCTCAAGAGGCTAATGATGAGAATGAGACACAGTTGTCAATAACTGAGGTTGTTGTTCGGTCAACAAGTCAGGAGGATGAGCAGAGTGAGGAAGTGGTGGACAATGAAGTCACTCACCCAACCTGGAAGGTGACAATTACAGAGGGGGAGGGATCCGCAGCACCGCAACAGGCTGGAAGAGGCAGTGGGGTGGCAAAAGGGAGAAGGCGGGCCACACCAAACAGGCCCGCAACTGGTCCCCGGAGCACACCTTTGCGGAAATCTCCCTTACCAAAGGGGGAAGATGTTCAATAGTCTGGTGTTTTTTTTTTAGGAAAGTGCGGACGACAAAAGAATTGTAATTTTCAACCTGTGCCATACAAAAATGAGCAGGGGTGTGAACACTTGCAACCTCACCACCACCAGCATGATCCGCCAGATGGCATCAAAGAACCGTAATAGGTGGGACGAACATCTGGGTCAACAATATGTGTCTGCGGTTCACACCACTGCCTCCTCTTCCACCTGTGTTACGTGCTGGCCAATCCCCTGTCGAAGGCGCAGGCCCGGCATGCACCTAGACCTTCGCAAGTACCATCAGCGACCACATCCACTTTTGTGTCCCAGCGCAGCCTACAAATGTCCTTACCCCAGGCATTTGAAAGCAAGCGCAAATACCCAGCAACCCACCCACAGGACATAGCGCTAAATGCACAACTTTCCAAATTTCTACCCCTGGAAATGTTGCCATTAAGGCTTGTGGACACTGAGGGCCTTCCGCAGCCTGATGTCGGCGGCCGTCCCTCGTTACGCAGTCCCCAGCCGCCACCATTTTTTCACGGTGTGCCTTGCCCACCTAACACCAGCATGTGTCCTGTAAAATCACCTATGCCCTGACCAATGCAGTTACTGGGAAGGTCCACTTAACCACTGACACATGGACAAGTGCTTTTGGCCAGGGATGCTACATTTCCCTGATGGCACACTGGGTGAATGTTGGAGGCCGGGAGTGATTCGTACCCTGGGATGGCACAGTTGCTACCAATGCCAAGGATTGTGGACCCTAATTTGATCAGAGTTCTTTGCCCCCACCTACGTTAGTGGCTCCAACCCCCTCTTCTCCTCCTCCGCCTCCTCCACTTCCACCTCACAAAATATTCTCTTGCAGCACCAGTCAGCCATTAGGCGGTAGCTGGAAGCAGTGTAGCACTGCAGTGGGGAAGAGTCAACAGGCCGTACTTAAGCTGATCTGCTTAGGTGACAAACACTCAGCGCAGCGCTGCAGAGCTGTGGTAGGGGATAAGAGACCAGACTGAGCTGTGGCTCTCGCCACTCAACCTAGAACCAGGCATAGTTGTGTCTGATAATGGCCGTAGCTTGGTGGCGGCTTTGGAGATCGGCAAGCTCACACACATCCCATGCCTAGCCCACGTCTTCAAATTAGTGGTTCAGCGGTTTCTCAAAACCTACCCCAATTTGCCTGAGCTGGAATACCAGCTGCAACATGGTCGTCGCCTTTCCAGTCAGCTTCCGCTCTTCACAAGCGAGGAGTGGGCATGGATGTCTGACCTATGAGGTTTTAAGAAACTTTGAGGAATCAACACAGATGGTGAGCGGCGATGCCGCCATTATCAGCATCACCATCCACTTCTGTGTCTACTCAAATGCTCGCTGCTCACAATTAAGGCAGACGCTTTGCATGTGGAGGAGGTGGAAAAGGAGAAAGACATTACACATTGTGATAGCTAGACCACCCTCAGTTCATCTACTCAGCGCAAATTGGATGATGAGGAGGAGGAACAGCAGGAGATGGTTGCCTCCACTACAGAGGGTAGTACCCATGGAAGTTTAATCCATCTGTTCAGTGTGGATGGGCAGAAGAGGAGGAAGAGGAGATTGAGAGTCATCCTCCTGATGACGACAGCGAAGTCTTGCCTGTTCGGACTCTAGCACAAATGGCTGACTTTGTTAGGCTGCCTTTCCTGTGTCCCTCGTGTTATATGCATTTTGGCCAACACAGATTACTGGTTGTTCACCCTTCTTGGAGGAAGGGAGAGAGAGTGGAACACACAGAAGTTCCAAAAGAGGTAGGGAAACACTCTAAACCTGGGACAGTTTCATGACACCCCGCCAGCACCCTCACCCTGATGCACGGCCTAGTGTCACAAGGAGGGAAAAATTTAGGAAGATGGTGATGGAGTATTTAGTGGATAGTGTCAGCATCCTCAATGATCCCTCTGTGCTTTACAACAAGCTGGACATGTGGTACGAACTGGCGCTCTACGCCTTGGTGGTATAATGTTTTTGAGGATCAGCTCACCAGCAGGCCCTCAATCATAATATTTTACAGGGTCAGCTCACCAGCAGGCCTTCGCATATAATGTTTTAGAGGGTCAGCTCACCTACAGGCCCTTGCATATAATGTTTTTGAGGGTCAGCTCACCAACAGGCCCTCCACCATAATATTTTACAGGGTCAGCTCACCTGCAGGCCCTCAACCATAATGTTTTCAATAGTTAGCTAACCAGCAGGCACTCGACCATAATTTTTTCGATGCTCAGATCAGCAGCAGGCCCTCACCCCTAATGTTTTAGAGAGTCATCTCTGCAGCAGACCCTCACCCCTAATGTTTTAGAGGGACACCAGCAGGCCATCAATCATAATTTTTCAAGGGTGTATTATGCCCTCCTTTATGTGTAATAAAGGATGTATTGGAGTGCAGTTCCTTGTAATTTTTGGAAGCCCTTTCACTTAATATACAAGAAAATATATAGGAAAGAATGTTTCCTAACAATTTAATCTCTAAAATCGATTTTTATCTTCGGGTTTTGTGCGAATTATTGTCAGTGTGTAAAAGTGGCGTACTACTCGGACGACATCCTTCCCATGCTAGTCCCAAACCATTTCAGTGGTGTTTCCATCAATTTCTAAACTTTTTCTATGAACCAAACACCCTCCCCTCTTCAGAGCAGGGGGTGCCTGGTTTAATGCTCGGGTTCTCCCATTGATTTCTATTGTGCTTGGGTGCTCGGCAGAGCACCCCGGGCATCCCGAGGTGTTCGACCCGAGCACCCGAACACTTTGGTGCTCGATCAACACTAATTTTACATGTTACTTTAGCCTCAAAGTTTTCATTTTCACAAGGGAAAACAAGAGTTTTTTTTTTTACACAAAAACCTTTTAGAAAAAGAAGTCATGTTAATGTATTACCATTTTCTGACAGCCATATATTATTTTTTATGGTGATAGTCTTGTGTGGGAGCTTGTTTTTTGCATGATGAAGTGACATTTTCATTGGTATCATTTTGGGGTACTGTAGGAAGGTGCAAGGGTCCGTCATTGATGGAAGATATGTGTCACTGAGGTTCCTGGCCTCTGAAGTAAGAGCCAGTTTTTTCAGGTGTCAGCAGCAGCTAATGCTGATTGACACTTTGCTATTTTAGTATGGCTGTATATCTGATCCGGGATGGCTCTTACTGGGAGTAGTCAAAGGTGATGGGTGGGTGACTACTCCCCATGTTCCAGGCCGGGACTTGACTGGCCTATAAAAAACCTAGCCAGCAGTGTCAGCTGAGGGTGATTAACTCTCTGACTGAGGTTTTCTGGCAATCGCTGGTGTGGGAACTGAGCCCTGTGCTGGGCTGAAAAGCTGAGACCTGTGCATTGGGAGAGCAGGCCACCTAAAGCCTGCAATTTGACTGCTGGAGGCAGAACCGCCAACAAGGTGACTTGTTATGCATGAACTTTCCACTTGGTGTGAACAAACTCCAAACTTGCAAAGAGTGTTTTTTGTTTGACCTTATGTGTGAATAAACACAGACATTTGAATTACGAACTTGCACTTTGCCTCTGTACTGCACTCTCTATCCCAACTACCAGAGCGAATCCTCACAACTGGTGGAGGATGCGTGAAGTTGCAGTGAGGCTGGCGTGAAGGGCCAGAATATTTTTGTTTTTCCGGGCACGGTTGTATGTCTTACATCAACCAGCAAGATTACAACCCGTGTCCCTTTGACAAAATGGAAGCGGTTGTAAAAGCCCTCGTGGAAGCTAACCTGCAACAGTGGGAGGCCAATAAGAAACAGCAGGAAACAAACCAGCTGCTGTTACAACATGTGATGGCTTTACAAGCAGCAGGAGCATCCCAGAGCATCCACAATGCCTGGAAAGCGGTCCATACAGCAATCCCAAGATGACCCCCGCAGACGATGTCGAGACCTATTTGGCAATCTACGAGAAAGTAGCCGTGAGAGAGAAGCTACCTGAGAGCAATGGGTTGAGGTCGTAGCTCCGTTCCTGGCGTCTGGACCCCAGCAGGTGTATTTTGACTTACCCGACAGTAAGGCCTCTTTCACACGGGCGTCATGTTTTTTGCCCGGATAAGATTGTGGGTGCGTTGCGGTAAAATGATTGATTTTTCCGTGTGAGTGCAAAGTGTTTTAATGCGTTTTGCACCCGCGTGAGAAAAAATTGCCATGTTTGGTACCCAGACCCAAACCCGGACTTAATCACTGAAGTTCAGGTTTGGGTTAGGTGTTGTGTAGATTTTATTATTTTCCCTTATAACATGGTTATAAGGGAAGATAATAGCATTCTTAATACAGAATGCATAGTAAATTAGAGATGGAGGGGTTAAAAAAATAAAAAAAGTTTACTTACCTGCTCCATAGCTGCAGGTCTCAGTTCTATCTTCAGGACCTGGCAAAAGACCTGTGGTGATGTCACTGTGCTCATCACATGGTCCAATCACATGGTTCATCACCATGGTGAGGGACCATGTGATGTGACGTCACCACAAGACCTTAGCCGGCAGCTCAACATTACAGAAGACAGAGATCCGCAACTACGCGATCAAGTGGACTCTGAGTTAATTATTTTTTTTTTTAACCCCTCCATCACTATTTTACTTTTCATTCTGTATTCAGAATGATATTATTTTCCCTTATAACCATGTTATAAGGGAAAATAATACAGATCGGGTCCCCAGCCCGATCGTCACTTAGCAACCAATGCGTGAACATCGCACCGCATCCGCACTTGCTTGCAGATGCTTGCGATTTTCACGCGGCCCCATTCACTTCTATGGGGCCCCTGCGTTGCATGAAAAACGCAGAATATAGAGCATGCTGCGATTTTTACGCAACGCACAAGTGATGTGTGAAAAATCACAGCTCATTTGCACAGCCCATAGAAATGAATGGGTCAGGATTCAGTGCGGGTTCAATGCGTTCACATCACGCGCGGAATACTCGCCCATGTGAAAGGGGCCTAAAGGGTGAGATCCTGGCGAGACTGAGGGTGACTATTAGTCCGGGCTCAGCGGGTGCATCAATGGGAGTTTAACCTGGCTGAGCCCGCGAGGCCCAGTATTATATCCTATTACACCTGTCGCAAAATGGCTGCAACCTTACAATGCTGAGTCCCACTGTTATGTTGGCTGATGTGTTCTGGAGGGGTCTTGCCACGTAAGGGCCGACTGTCCCCATCGGGGCGAACCCATGGAGACTGCAGCTCGTTGTACACCAGGAAGCTGTGTGCATCAGGTATCCTAGAGACTATAGACAATAATCACCTGTGCCAGGTAGAAGAGGGAGACACTCTGGCAGTGGCTTTGTTGGACTCAGGGAGTCTGGTGTCCCTAATAAGAGCTACCATGGTGAGGACGACGAGTATACTTGCCTGAAAAAAATAAAAAAAAATTATAAAATTGGGGTCGTGTAAATACATAAATAATTAAAGGACTATGCCACTGCCCTGGTGTCTCTATCCGCAAGAGACAGCAAGTGGACCCGCGAGGTGGCCGTTGCCACCACTTTACCTTATGAACTAATAGGGAGAGACTTTCCGGGCTTCCCGTCCTGTGGCCGGCTGTGAGAGTTATTGATGTCAGGGGTAACTTCAGCAGAGTGGCCTGACTCGAGGGGGAGGCCAAAACCCTGGGAACCGAGGCCGAAGGGCCAGCAGTAGGATGTGACCGTCACTTTGGTGGAAGAGGTGGAGACAACCCCGCTGAGTGTATTGGTAGGAGAAGTTGAGGACTTTCCGCTGGGTCCTGAATTGGCAGACCTCAATGTCTCCGATAAAAATTTCGGAACCGTAAAACACTGGGACCCAACTTTATCCTGGGCCTGGCAGAATGTGTTAATAATTTATGGTGAACCACAAAAACCTGGGGCCGAGTCAATATTTCCCCGTTTTGTCGTTCGCCAAGAAATGATGTATCTGGTAAACCAACTAGGGGTGAGCATATTGAACGGCTGGTGGTGCCCACAGCGTATCGCAAGCTAGTATTGGAGCTTGCCCACCAACATGTTCTTGGTGGTCACTTCGGGTGGCAGAAGAGGCAGGACCGGATACTACAGCAGTTTTACTGGCCCAGTGTGTTCAGCGAGGTAGAGGAGTTTTGTAAGTCTTGCCCAACCTGCTAGATAAATAGCCCCCAGCCACATTTTCGGAGTCCCCTGGTGCCTCTCCCGATTATCGAGGTCCCGTTCGAGCAAATCTCTATGATCTCATAGGCCCAGTACCGAAGTCCGCTAGAGGGCAACAAAACGTCTTTGTCATCCTCGACTACACCACTCGGTACCTGGAGGTGGAAGCCATTGCGACATACATCAGCCAAACTCATAGCTAAGGAGTTACATGGAGGATGTTTTCCCGAGTGGGACAACTTAAAGAGGACCTTTCATCAGAAAATGGTGTGTTAAATTCTTATACGACCATTATGGGGCTGCACTCACTGATGTCCGGACACTTTTTATTTTCAAATGGACCCCCGTTCGGCCGCAACGCACTCCGTTAGTTTCATTGCCTCATATGCAAATGAGGCAACAAAGTTATAGTAGGCGTTGTTCTCTAAGTTCTGGTGGGCCCAGTTATGCTCTCCCTGGCAGCGCCCTGCTTTTAGTCAGGGAGAAGGGGCTCAAGTTCTCGGGAGATTCGCGAGAACTTGAGCTTCTAGACATCCAACCGAGCGCCATCTTGGAGTCCCCAGCGCGATGCTCTGCACTGGGGACTCCAAGATTGCGCTCAAGTCCGGATGTCTAAAAGCTCAAGTTTCTCGCGAATCTCGCGAGAACTTGAGCTCCTTTTCCTTGGCTAAGAGCGGGGCGCTGCGATTGGCTGCGCTCGCTGCCAGGGAGAGCATAACAACCCACCAGAACTTAGAGAACAATGCCTACTATAACTTCGTCGCCTCATTTGCATATGAGGCGACTAAACTAACGGAGAGCGTAGCGGCTGAACGGGGGGTCCATTTGAAAAAAAAAAAAAAGTGTCCGGACATCAGTGAGAGCAGCCCCATAAGATCGTATAAGAATTTAACAGACCATTTTCTGATGAAAGGTCCTCTTTAAAAGGAACCTGTCACCTGGATTTTGGGTATAGAGCGGAGGACATGGGTTGCTAGATGGCAGCTAGAACATCCGCAATATCCAGTCCCCATAGCTCCCCGTGCTTTTATTGTGTAAAAAAAAACAATTTGATACATATGCAAATTAACCTGAGATGAGTCAGCTTGAAAATATGACTCTTCTCTGGTCACACAAGTAAAATATGACTCTTGTTAATTTGCATATGTATCAAATCAGTTTTTTTACACAATAAAAGCACAGAGAGCTATGGGGACTGGATATTGCGGATGTGCTAGCGGCCATCTAGCAACCCATGTCCTCAACTCTATGCCCAAAATCCAGGTGACAGGTTCCCTTTAAAGAGGTTCTGACTGACCAAGGGACCCCTTTTGGCCAAGGTCATGAGGGAACTCTGTAAGTTGCTCCACATAAAACAGCTACGGACATCCGTGTATCATCCGCAAACGGATGGCCTGGTAGAGAGATTTAAAAAAACATGTTAAAAAAGAGCGGTGTCTAAGGATGGGAGGGACTGGGACCTTATTCTGCCCTATCTCATGTTCGCAGTGTGAGAGGTGCCCCAGGCCTCTACTGGGTTCTCGCCCTTCGAACTGCTATATGGCAGACACCCTCGCTGTCTGCTGGACATAGTTAAAGAAGCATGGGAACTACAACCCACACCGCACAAAAGTGTTATTGAGCACATCACCCAGATGCAAGAACGGATGGGGACAGTGTTGCTTCTGGCCAGGGATCATATGGAGGCAGCGCAGAGAGCCCAGAGTAGGGTCTATAATCGGCAGGCTCGGGTTTGGAACTTTAACCCGGGTGATTGGGTTTTGGTCCTGGTACCAACCGTAGACACTAAGTCTTAGCTAGGTGGCAGGGGCCTTATGAGGTACTAGAGAAAGTGGGAGAGGTAAATTACAAGGTACACCAGACGGGGCGGCGAAAGCCGGAGCAGGTGTACCATGTGAATTTACTAAAACCATGGAAAGAAAGGGAGTACTCTACTGAATACAGCGGGTGGCCAGGTTTTCTAATAGAAGAGGCTCAGGCCCCTCAGTCTGATGCAAGAGAAGCAGTTGCCACGGTAAAAATTGCTGACAGCCTCTCCTATAAACAGGCTCAGGAAGCCAGGGAATTCATTAGTCAGAACACGGATGTGGATGCACTTCCATAATCCAGCATGAAATGGTCACTGAGCCTCAGGCAAAAGTCTGGTTAAAACCATACCGAGTACCCGAGGCTCGGTGACAAGCCATTGCGGAGGAAATCAAGCTAATGCTGTATCTAGACATCATTAAGGAGTCTAAAAGTGACTGGGCCTGTAACGGTCGCGTACACACACACACACACACACAGGGGGGAGGGAAGTGACCACTGCGCTCCACCCTTACCCCTGGCCCTGCCTACTTGCCTCGCGAGTCCTAATGACAGGGGACAACTGGACGGCAATCCCTAACTTGGAGTAAGTGCAGGGATGACAGACAGACAAACAGGACGTGAACGGACCGAGTCAATACCAGGAAAGCTGCAAAGTACAAATGGAGCAAGCAGAGAATTGTCAGGAGAAGCCGGGGTCATAAATACCAGGAGAGCAGAGAAGTACAAGAGGAGTCCTAAGAGAGTAGCCAGGTGGGAGCCGAGGTCACAATACCAGGACGGATGCGCAGTACAGGAGGATCAGGCAAAAGGATGGTCAAGGAACAGGATCAGGTAAGTATTCAGCAGTCCAACAAATACCAGGAACCTAGAAATTAACAGGCAACCTGTAGCCAGCAGGCTGCCTGTATTTATAGTGGGGGGTGAGGGTCATGTGACGTGGCCAGCGTCACATGACCGACAGACCAACCAGTCGAGCACCGAGTGATCAGCTCCGCGCTCAAGGCAGACTTAGGAGCAAGGAGCCACCCAGCTAGTAAAGCCGCCCTGGGAATGAGGTCAAACACAGAACCTCATTCCAAAAGCTAAGCAACAGTTTTGCGGGCAATGGGGGACCGAGTGCACCTTCGGAACCCCGTGACAGGGCCAGTCCGATAGTCTTAATACCCAAGCCGGGTATAAAGCCTGCAATTTGACTGCTGGAGGCAGAACCACCGAAAAGGTGACTTTTTTTTGTTATGCACAAACTTTCCACTTTGTGTGAACAAACACCAACCTTGCAAAGAGTGTTTTTGTTTGACCTTGTGTCAATAAAAACAGACATTTGAATTACGAATTTGTACTTTGCCTCTGTATTGCACCCGCTTATCCCAACTACCAGATCAAATCCCCACAGTACATACAAATTTTTGATTGCTTGATATCATGCTTTTTGTGAGGTGATGAAAGAAATTGCTGTTCTGGCGCTGTTGCCAGAATGCCAGCAGATACAGTTTGTAACAGCCAGGCCCCTGCAACTGATCAAGCAAGTGTAGCTCATGTGCCTGCTCGATCAGCATACCTTACATGCACGGCACAGGTCCAGAACTCCCTACTGACCATGCTGTACATTTAAGGGGAAGGTCTGGAAGAGCTTAAAAGGGGTTTTCTAAGATCTTTTTAGTGATGACCAATCTTCTCCTTTTCTTAGGTCATTGATGACACGTTCTTAGGTCACGTGGCCTAGGAGCAGCTCAGCATTCAAGTGAATGGGGCTGAGTGCTATACAAAGTATAGCCGCTATACAATGTACAGCACTGTGCTTGGTGAGCACAGAAGGCAGTGGTGCTCACAGGAGCACCACTGCCTTCTCAAACAGCTGATCAGCAGGGGTCCCAGGTGTCAGACCCCCACTGATCAGATACTGATGACCTGTCCAGAAGATAAGTAATCAGAAAAATATATATTGGGACACCCTTTTAAAGAAAGATGCCCTTTTATAAATGTATTTCTGTGTAGCTTAGCAGGGGTGTAACTAGATAAAGGGTGGGCTTCACAGTAAACTTTCTCTTGAGGATTAACATTACACAACAAAATGAGCACTGTGTGCAAGAAGCCTTGCTCTGTTAAAGAAGCATAAAAACAATATTGTCACGGTGGGGAGTGGGGGAAACTCCCCACCGTACGATAATGCGTATGCAGGGAAGCAGCTAGGCCAGGATGCCGGGATCAGGTCACCTCCTAAAGCGTCCCTAATCCTTGTCCCCCAACTCCTCACCGTATAAGCGGACCTGGATGGTAGGACAGCTCCTACCCAGTATACCTAGGACCCCGAGTCATTCCTGATAATCCCTCACATAGGAGCAGGGGAGAGACGACCTGTTCTTCCAAGACACAGATCAACATGAATCTCAACCGGCCTAGTTGCAGAGAAAAGCCAAGTGGAATGGCAGGTAAGTATCCAGTGGCGGGAAAAACCACTGAACCAAGAAACCCAGAATGCAAGGTAACTTACCTGCCGCAGCTGCTGGCACCATGAGATCCCCTTCCGGAGGCCACAACAGACAGGGGAAATGTCAAATAACAAACTGGGTATGACTTGCATACATGTCGGACATAGAACACCAACTCACCAGACATGTAGGGGAAAAAGGAGGAGAAATAAGGAAGACATTGATGTCCCACTAGGTGGCCCTCACATTGGAAGATGAAACATCCAGACAAGGAGAATAACTCCAGCACACACCAAGGCTGGCGTACAACTGACCCCTGGCCTTAAGCCACATGTATAAGAAGCACCTAGTGACCACACCCAGCAAGGTAGTTAACCTCTCCAGCACCAGACAGAGGAGGAACCAGGAGAAGGAAGGAAAGGCACATACAAGCCAACATAAATGCGTTGCCCCTGGCAACCGGCATGCACGGCAACGTGTAACGCGCACAACACCGAGGCCTTGACAAATATGCAATGAGATAGAATAAAAAATAAGCCATTACTTATCTAGTAACTATTTCACCAAGATTTAAATGGTCCCCACCTATATTTGTTTGTTTTGCTGCAGTGACAATATGCTGTACAGTATGTCCACATGACTGCTGAGGCCAGTGATTGGCTACACAGGTTATGTGAATTTATTTGACATCAACAATGCAGGAAACCATTAGAAAGGACCACTGAATCATTTGCACAGTAGTATTATTATTACCTGCAGCTCATTTAAAATCATATAGAAATGTGATCAATAATATGGGTTTGTAAAACACCAACTGCCTACACCAGGAAGAGGTTTCTTTTTTGGAAAAATGTCAAGGCCAAGGCTTTGCTCCATTATCAAAAGCATGTGGTATTTTGAGACAATCATTAAAGAGATTGTGCAAAGGTAAGTCCTTAGAAACCAATAATGTACAAGTCAATATCCATCACTATATCTGGATGCCAGTGGCCTACTGAAGGCCCACAGGGTGCTATATTATTGTTGGTAAAATCCCTATATACTGCAATACAGAAGTATTGCAGTTTACAGATTGCAGATTGAAGCCTGGGGAAGTAAAGAATAAAAACAAAAATTGTTTATTTTAAACATATAACAAATTAATAAAATAGGAATTCAAAAAAAAAATCTTTCCAATTTTTCATATAAAAACATAGTGCAGCATTTGAAAATGTCCAGAATATTACAATTTATTCCACACACAAATGCTGTAAAGATTTTTTTTTTTGGGTTAAATCACTTCACTAAAAAATGATTCCAAAATTATTGAGTCAGTTTTGTCTGCAATTGCGTTCAGTTGTTCAGTTTTTTCTGTGTGGGTGCAATGCGTTTAGATGCGTTTTATATGCGCATGATAAACAAACTGAAGGTTTACAAACATCTCCTAACAACCATCAGTGAAAAATGCACTGCATCTCGACTTGCTTCTGTTTTTCACTGAAGCCCTTCTATGGGGCCAGGGCTGCATGAAGAACGCAGAATATAGAACATGCTTTGTTTTTCACGCAACGCAGAAGTGATGCATGAAAAAAAATGCTCATGTACACAGACCCATTGAAATGAATAGGTCAGGATTTAGTGTAGGTGCTATGCGTTCACCTCACGCATTGCACCCGCGCTGAAACTCGCTCATGTGAAAGGGACCTAAAAAGGCAACAAATACCAATGTACAAATAAAAACTACACCAGGAAAAAGTGCTTTCCTCTTTTGTGAGCCAGACTGTTGGCGAGCACATGATTAATGATGATTGCGAATATTCTAATCGCTAATTATTATCGCAAAAATTGCCACTTTGAGAATTCACGAATATTTAGAACAGTGATGCTCAACCTGCGGCCCTCCAGCTGTTGTAAAACTACAACTCCCACAATGCCCTTCTGTAGGATGATAGCTGTAGGCTGTCAGGGAATGATGGGAATTGTAGTTTTGCAACAGCTGGAGGGCCGCAGGTTGAGCATGCCTGATCTAGAATATAGTGCTATATCTTAGTAATCGCAAATATTCTAGATTTTTTTTCATCAGTACCCATGATCCCTCACTGCTTCTTGCTTGTGGGCAAATGAGAAGGCTGCAATGTCTTTGACTTCAGGAGTAGTGTTGATCATGAATTTTTATCGCAAATTTTCCGATTGCCGATTTTCAAAATCAAGAAAATAATGACTGGAGATCTTGAATTCGCGAATATATGATGAATATTCCCCCAAAAATTTGTGAAATATCGCAAATTGGAATATTGCCCCTGCTGCTCATCATTTATGCTCAGCAGCTCCTGTCCCCTCGTATCTGTGCTGCAGCAGTGGTTATAAGTACCCCCGGAAATGAGCAGTGTATAATATGATGGAAAAATGAATACAGCCAGCAAAGGAGGCAATATGGACAATTACAATATATTAGTAAGTGCCTGGTATTAACGTTCTACATGATAAATGCCATTTGCTAAAGTAAGATACCCCTTAAGACAGAGCAATTTTTGAAAAAGGCTTTTATTTTTTAGGCAGTAAAAACACATTAAAAACTATCGTATTTTTCACCCTATAAGATGTACTTCGCAGTGGAGAAGGTGAGGAAAGAGAATTCTACAATCAGAGGAGATGTCACAGAATGTAATGGGTATTTAGTGCTGTATTGTTCTGATTTTTAGTAGTGCTGAAACACCAGGCTGGCTTATTGCTGGGGCCCCTGTCTCACCATCTCTGCCCCTTCCTCTATATCTCAACTAGAGAGAACTTGAGGAGAAGGAGAACAGAATGTGGCATCTTGCAATCAGAATCCACAGAGGGGAATCTTCTGGGGAGGCATTTAGTGCTGCTTTTTAGTATTTTGTGCCGCACTGTGGCATTTCATTCTGCTGGGGTAGTATTTTGTGTAACAAGTGGCGGCTCTTACTCTTAGAGACTGCCATTTATTGCAATTTTTAAATTCTACTAATTAAACTCTCAGTGCCCTGTAAACAATTATTTGCAGTTTTCAGTGATACGTTTAATTACTGAAATTCCTGGTTCTATGTTTTACTCTCTGTGATAAACCTCAGCTCATATTGTGTTTATTTCATCAGAGAGACTTTTTCATTCTTAGCACTGGCCAGACAACAGGGGGATTTCACAAAATGCAAACCATGAGTTTCATACATAAAACATTGCAGTTGCTTCTTTATGTTTAATGATTTACTTGTAGCACATTGAGAGTTTTTCTGTCTAGTCTTCTGAGTGAGATACATAAAGTGCATGACTATAGAAATCTACTTGACACCCCACGCTTTCCTAAATGAGGCAAACATAGTGAAATGCTATCACCTGACTTGGCTATCCAGGGTATAACATGATTATATCTGTAAGAATATTTGCATTGTACATATATTTAGAGGCAGTGGAAAATAGATATTGGCCAATCTATTGGTAATCTATCTTGTACTTTCCGATGGCTTCCAATTTTACATTTCTTTATTAAGTAAAACAAGTACATTTCAACCTTTAAACCACATGAAAGGAGGGTACTATCGCATAGCACTGACCAGCACCCCTTACAAATTAGTACACATAAGCTGCTATGAACTGATCTTTTATATTGTGCACTTGAACTTTGGATACACCAGTGGAGTTGACCACATAATGTTGCTGTGTTTAATTGTTATGTGTTTAGTTTACAGTTACTGTGCTATTAAAATGGTATTCCTATGTTTTTGTAGTGTATTATTGGGGGCACAACAGGCTTGCAAGGGTCTATCTTGTGTGGATGCAGTGGCATAGCACAGACTCAGTACTATATAATAAGGTGTTTGGCATGCCTTGGTGTTTTTGTAGTGTTCGGATGGAACTGACAATGTAGCAGAGAATCAAAGTAGAACTGTGGAGGAGTCAAGCCCTGCCAGTGTATGCTGTCAAAGAGATTTAGGTCTTAAGAATCCACCTAAGCAGTTGCAAACCGCTTTCAGTAACTTGATCTTGAACCACGATGCATTGTTGCTTAACTCTGCCAAGGAAAGGATGCCCTGGGACCAGAAGAGAAGGCCCTGTGTATCCTGCAAGTATATTTGGCCTACTTCCTGCATGCCCTTGTACCAAAGCTACCCTGGAGCCGGGTAGCCTGTCTACACTCACCTAAAGAATTATTAGGAACACCTGTTCTATTTCTCATTAATGCAATTATCTAGTCAACCAATCACATGGCAGTTGCTTCAATAAATTTAGGGGTGTGTTCCTGGTCAAGACAATCTCCTGAACTCCAAACTGAATGTCAGAATGGGAAAGAAAGGTGATTTAAGCAATTTTGAGCGCGGAATGGTTGTTGGTGCCAGACGGGCCGGTCTGAGTATTTCACAATCTGCTCAGTTACTGGGATTTTCACGCACAACCATTTCTAGGGTTTACAAAGAATGGTGTGAAAAGGGAAAAACATCCAGTATGCGGCAGTCCTGTGGGAGAAAATGCCTTGTGGATGCTAGAGGTCAGAGGAGAATGGGCCGACTGATTCAAGCTGATAGAAGAGCAACGTTGACTGAAATAACCACTCGTTACAACCGAGGTATGCAACAAAGCATTTGTGAAGCCACAACACGCACAACCTTGAGGCGGATGGGCTACAACAGCAGAAGACCCCACCGGGTACCACTCATCTCCACTACAAATAGGAAAAAGAGGCTACAATTTGCACGAGCTCACCAAAATTGGACTGTTGAAGACTGGAAAAATGTTGCCTGGTCTGATGAGTCTCGATTTCTGTTGAGACCTTCAAATGGTAGAGTCCGAATTTGGCGTAAACAGAATGAGAACATGTATCCATCATGCCTTGTTACCACTGTGCAGGCTGGTGGTGGTGGTGTAATGGTGTGGGGGATGTTTTCTGGGCACACTTTAGGCCCCTTAGTGCCAATTGGGCATTGTTTAAATGCCACGGGCTACCTGAGAATTGTTTCTGACCATGTCCATCCCTTCATGACCACCATGTACCCATCCTCTGATGGCTACTTCCAGCAGGATAATGCACCATGTCACAAAGCTCGAATCATTTCAAATTGGTTTCTTGAACATGACAATGAGTTCACTGTACTAAAATGGCCCCCACATTCACCAGATCTCAACCCAATAGAGCATCTTTGGGATGTGGTGGAATGGGAGCTTCGTGCCCTGGATGTGCATCCCTCAAATCTCCATCAACTGCAAGATGCTATCCTATCAATATGGGCCAACATTTATAAAGAATGCTATCAGCACCTTGTTGAATCAATGCCACGTAGAATTAAGGCAGTTCTGAAGGCAAAAGGAGGTCCAACACCGTATTAGTATGGTGTTCCTAATAATTCTTTAGGTGAGTGTAGAGCCACATACCAAAAACGGACTTCCTAAAATCCATATTTTTTACAGCAGACATTCTGTGAAACATAAATTTGATATTTGTATTGTACTACAATACAGTAGAGTAAAGATAATACGATCCCTCGGTAATGTTACCATTCTAGAATTAAGGCAGTACAATGTTGGAATTTACATGAAGTCTGCCTTAGGCAACATGCTTGAGGTTAGTGTATCCTAGTTTCCTTGGAAAATGGCAGTTTTGCATGTAACTAAACAGATTGTGTTGTTCAGGGGAAATGGCTTAATGACAAATTGCTCAGTAATGGCCACATAAACTTTCAAATTTGTGACAAAAACTATACAACTCTTGGCAAGTGTATTTACAGCTCGAAGCTCTTCTCACTATACCCTACTAACACTAGCAACAACAAACATATCGACATACTGGCAATGAGCGAGGTAAAGCAGCATCTGCAGCTGAGAATTAACACACCAACGTATTACACTAAGCACTTCTGACATGTTGTGTCATTTTCTTCAGACATCGAGTCCTTGAAATGAAAATAAACCTGCATTATAATTAAGAAGATTCATTTATGCTAGTGACAGTAATTAAAATGTATTAATTTAGACAAAAAAAAAATACTTGGTTGACATGTGATGATTGACTGCAGGCATCAGCTGTTGGTGACAAGAATATTCCTTAAAATAGAAAGCCATGCTCTGTGACATTAGCGCGCATCTATTCACGGCTGTATATGCAGTGAGCTTCTCATTCAAACATGCAAATGTTAACTGCTGGTTCAACCTTTATTTCAGCTGTGCTATATTCTTCTGCACCTCTACTATACAGAAGCAATATATAAAACATATGGACATTTATCCTCAATCTATACCATAAAGAGGCAGGATCCACGTTTGGGACCCACACCTATATGGAGAACATGCTTGATTGTTTCCATTAATCTCATAAAAGTAATCCGCTGCCAATCTGTCTTCTCACCAGGTGGGTAGGGGCACCCCTATTTTCTTCATACAGTAAATGCAGGAACAAGAGTTGAGACTTAAATCTAGGGGACATGTATAGTATATGCTGTTGATATGTCACAAAAGTCTTCATTGGCAAAGCTCCTTTAAAAGAAAATATAAAGATATGATATGAAAGTAAATCTACAATTGCCAAAAAATTGATTATATTTGTGCAAGAAATTTTTTGTAAATCTGCTACAATGTGTATCAACTGGCACATGTAACAGCTGGGATTCAATTAAAAGAAACAAGTCTAGGATTTAGGCCTTATGCATAAGAATGTATCTGTTTTGCGGTACACAAATAGAGGATTCACAAAACACAGATACTGGCCATTTGCATCCTGCATTTTCCGCTTCAGCACTTCTCGCCTTACAAATATTAGAAATGCCTATTCTTGTTCGGAAAACAGACAAGAAAAGGCCATATTCTATATTTTATTGTGGGGCTATGGAACAGAAATACGGATCTTTTGCAGCTCCATTGAAATGGGTCCGCATCTGAACCGCGGATCAGATGCAGACCAAATATATGGTTGTGTGCATTGGACCTCAGAGAAACTGAAGCTTTCTAAAGAGCTTCAAGTGACAGGGATTTTAAATATAGTAATAGTAGGCTAGAGAAGGAAGAATGTGCACACAAGAAAATATCTGATATTTTTAAAGTCTGGTTTAAAATGTACATTTACAGCAAATGCCTTATTGGCTAAATCCTAATAAATAGATGAGGATCCCATATTCAGAACTCCTGTTGGCTCTGCAGGAAACAGTATACTCATGCATAGCAAGGCCAGACCATTAACCCCTTAAGGACACAGCCTTTTTACACCTTAGGACCAGGCCATTTTTTGAAAATCTGACCAGAGTCCCTTTAAGTGCTGATAACTTTAAAACGCTTTGACTTATCCAGGCCGTTCTGAGATTGTTTTTTCGTCACATATTGTACTTCATGACACTGGTAAAATGGAGTCAAAAAAAAAATTTTTTTTGCACCAAAAAATACCTAATTTAACAAAAATTAGAAAAAAAATTGCAAATTTCAAAGTTTCAGTTTCTCTACTTCTGTAATACATAGTAATACCCCCAAAAATTGTGATGACTTTACATTCCCCATATGTCTACTTCATGTTTGAATTGTTTTGGGAATGATATTTTATTTTTTGGGGATGTTATAAGGCTTAGAAGTTTAGAAGCAAATCTTGAAATTTTTCCGAAATTTACAAAAACTCAATTTCTAGGGACCAGTTCAGGTCTCAAGTCACTTTGCGAGGCTTACATTATAGAAACCACCCAAAAATGACCCCATCTAAGAAACTACACCCCTCAAGGTATTCAAAACTGATTTTGCATACGTTGTTAACCCTTTAGGTGTTGCACAAGAGTTATTGGCAAATAGGGAGGAAATTTGAGAATTTCATTTTTGTTGTCTAATTTTTCATTTTAACCCATTTTTTCCACTAACAAACCAAGGGTTAACAGCCAAACAAGACTGTATCTTTATTGCCCTGACTCTGCCGTCTACAGAAACACCCAATATGTGGCCGTAAACTACTGTACGGCCACACAGCGGGGCGTAGAGTGAAAGGTGCGCCGTTTGGTTTTTGGAAGGCTGATTTTTATGGACTGGTTTATTTACACCATGTCCCATTTGAAGCCCCCTGATGCACCCCTAGAGGAGAAACTCCCTAAAAGTGACCCCATCTAAGAAACTACACCCCTCAAGGTATTTAAAACTGATTTTACATACGTCGTTAACCCTTTAGGTGTTGCACAAGAGTTATTGGCAAATGGCGATGAAATTTGAGAATTTCATTTTTTTGCCTAATTTTCCATTTTAACCCATTTTTTCCACTAACAAAGCAAGGGTTAACAGCCAAACAAGACTGTATCTTTATTGCCCTGACTCTTCTGTTTACAGAAACACCCCATATGTGGCCGTAAACTACTGTACGGGCACACAGCGGGGCGTAGAGTGAAAGGTGCGCCGTTTGGTTTTTGGAGGGCTGATTTTGCTGGACTGTTTTTTTGGCACCATGTCCCATTTGAAGCCCCCCTGATGCACCCCTAGATTATAAACTCCATAAAAGTGACCCCATCTAAGAAACTACACCCCTCAAGGTATTCAAAACTGATTTTACAAACTTTGTTAACCCTTTAGGTGTTGCACAAGATTTAATGGAAAATAGAGATACAATTTCAAAATTTCACTTTTTTGGCAGATTTTCCATTTTAATATTTTTTTCCAGTTACAAAGCAAGCGTTAACAGCCAAACAAAACTCATTATTTATGGCCCTAATTCTGTAGTTTACAGAAACACCCCATATGTGGCCGTAAACTACTGTACGGGCACACGGCAGGGCGCAGAAGGAAAGGAATGCCATACGGTTTTTGGAAGGCAGGTTTTGCTGGACAGTTTTTTTTTACACCATGTCCCATTTGAAGCCCCCCTGATGCACCCCTAGAGTAGAAACTCCAAAAAAGTGACCCCATTTTAGAAACTACAAGATAGGTTGGCAGTTTTGTTGGTACTAGTTTAGGGTACATATGATTTTTGGTTGCTCTATATTACACTTTTTGTGCGGCAAGGTAACAAGAAATAGCTTTTTTGGCACCGTTTTTTTTTTTGTTATTTACAACATTCATCTGACAGGTTAGATCATGTGGTAATTTTATAGAGCAGGTTGTCACGGACGAGGCGATACCTAATATGTATACAATTTTTTTTATTTATGTAAGTTTTACACAATGATTTCATTTTTAAAACAAAAAAAAATGTTTTAGTGTCTCCATAGTCTAAGAGCCATAGTTTTTTCAGTTTTTGGGCGATTATCTTAAGTAGGGTCTCATTTTTTGCGGGATGAGATGACGGTTTGATTGGCATCTATTTTGGGGTGCATATGACTTTTTGATTGCTTGCTATTACACTTTTTGTGACGTAAGATGCCAAAAAATGGCTTTTTTTACACCGTTTTTATTTTTATTTTTTTACGGTGGTCATCTGAGGGGTTAGATCATGTGATATTTTTATAGAGCCGGGCGATACGGACGCGGCGATACCTAATATGTATACTTTTTTTTTATTTATGTAAGTTTTACACAATGATTTCATTTTTGAAACAAAAAAAATTATGTTTTAGTGTTTCCATAGTCTAAGAGCCATAGTTTTTTCAGTTTTTAGGCGATTATCTTGGGTAGGGTATGATTTTTGCGGGATGAGATGACGGTTTGATTGTTACAATTTTGGCGTGCATGCGACTTTTTTGATCACTTTTATTACCTTTTTTGGGAAGTAAGGTGGGCAAAATTTCAATTTCATCATAGTTTTTTATTTTTTATTTTTATGGTGTTCACCGTTCGGGTAAAGTAACATGACCGTTTTATAGATCAGGTCGTTACGGACGCGGCGATACCAAACATGTGTAGGGAATTTTATTTTTTTCATTTTTTATCAGTGATAAATGTGTTTTTTGATTTTTACTTTTTTTTTCTCTTTTATTCACTTTTTTTGACCCAGACCCACTTGGTTCTTGAAGATCCAGTGGGTCTGATGTCTGTATAATACAGTACAGTACAATATATATTGTACTGCACTGTATTTTACTTACACTGAACAGATCTATGCTTTTAGCACAGATCTGTTCAGCACCATGGACAGCAGGACGCCTGAGAGGCGTCCTGTTGCCATGGGAACCTTCCCCGTCTGCTCAGAACTTCGCAGACGGGGAAGGGTAAGGAGGGGATCTCTCGGGGGGCTGTCTGGGGGCTCTCTCCTTCTCCATCGGGGGGCTGCAAAGGCACAGCAGCCCCCCGATGGGAGAGGGAGGGAGCTCCCTGCGCTGTTAACCTTTTCCATACAGCGGTCCGTACGGACCGCTGTATGGAAAGGGTTAAACGGCTGACATCGCATCGCAGATGTCAGCCGTTTATACCAGGGTGCCAGCAATGTGCTGGCACCCTGGTATACCCACTAGAAACCAACGATTATACAAGGGGAGGCGGGCGGGGGATCGTGATCCCGCCTGCCGCACCGCCCGCCTCCCGCACCGCCCACACCGCCCGCAACCCTCCCCCTGCACCTCCCGCCACCATAAAATCATTCGGGGGTGCAGGGGGGGGGTGAATAAAACGTTTTTTTAGGCATATAAAGTTTCTGACCGCAGGGACCAGAAACTGCAGAAATCGCAGCAAACCGCAGGTCTGAATTGACCTGCGGTTTGCCGCGATCGCCGACATGGGGGGGTCACGGGACCCCCCCGCGCATTTAGCCTAGGTGCCTGCTCAATGATTTGAGCAGGCACCGGGTTCCGATCACTGCCAGCCGCACGGCAGTGATCGAAAATACACAGGGCGTACATGTACGCCCTGTGTCCTTAAGTACCAGGGCACAAGGGCGTACCTGTACGCCCTATGTCCTTAAGAGGTTAAATTCAGTGGTGACTACATAACTGATCAATTGTTGGGTTCTTTCCACAGATTACAGCTGATGGCTGGGAGCTCCAGTAGCACAATACCATTTGATCAGCATATTATCAAGGAAATATAACAAGAAGGGAAAGCCTAAACGGATGAATTAACTTTTAAATATGTAATTAACAAATATAAATAAATAATTTTCTAACATGAGTCCTTATGTAGCAAAAGTAGCTGATGTCAAACTTAACACTTTGAATTCTGTAGTCCTCATAGTGTTTGTGTTGTGTTTTCTTGAAGAAAATAAGGAAATAAATATATAAAACTGGAATCTTTTGTTCTTTGGAGATATTCCCTAAAGGCCTTTTCTGTCAGTCCCTTTAAAAATGAATGCAAGTGATTTTTCATTTTATCATCCATTTCAACTCAGAAATGTAGAGCGTAGAAGAATTATCATGAAATAAGTAGGACACAGTTCTTGACACATTTCTTTTCTGCTGCATGATATCTTGCTGTGATAAAATATATTGCTTTTGTTGTGTTGTTACTAGTGTTGATTGAGCACCAAAGTGCTCGGGTGCTCTGGCCGAACACATCGGTATGTTCGTGTGCTCTACCGAGCACCCGAGCACAATGGAAGTCAATGGGAGAACCCCAGGCACCCCCTTCTCGGAAGAGAAGAGGGTGTCTGGTTCACAAAAAAAGATTAGAAATTGATGGAAACCCCATCAAAATGGGTTGGAAACAGCATTAAGAGGATAGCTGGATGCGTCTTGGACTCCTATTATCTACGACATACAATAGACAACCACACAAAGGCTATATGCCAAAAGCCAGGTATATGCAAGCCATTAATCTATCCATGAGACAGATGACAGGCTTGGTCAGCATACCTTACAATGACAGCCTTGTGCACTATGAGACATTCCAAACCAGCTCTCATCTGACTGAGAGCCAGTGAGCCTCAAAGTTACCTCAGATCTGTTGTATGGCTTGGGTGGACCTGCGCACCTAGATCAATATCACTAGGGAGACAAAAAGTTTTATGATTGTCTAACATAATATTCAATAATCTTTCTATACAGTTTTGTTATGTAAAAACTAATTTTCATAAACATGAACATATGGGAAAGACATGCAAATGATCAGAATCTGCCTTGTTTTTCAGCTGAAAAACCATTTGCATGGAAAATTTGCAATCTACACTACTCATGAACAGTGCCATCTATTGGTTTTATAGTCTTATGACAAGAGCAATAGTGTTGTCATAAGACTATGAAACCAATAGATGGCGCTGTTCATGAGTCATGAAGAGTGCCATCTATAGGTTTCATAGTCTTATGACAAGATTATTAGTGTAGCCTTTTGCATGGAAAATTCGCAATAAAAATTTGCGATTAGAATATTCATGATCTACCCTACTCATGAACAGCGCCATCTATTGGATTCATAGTCTTGTCATAAGATGAGTAATTACTAGCAGGGCAATAGTCCTCAGATACACCATAGCAAGCTTATATTACAGCAGATAAAGTGCTAGGATATGTGTGAATGATAGCATCAATTCGATATACACCTCAGTGTTAGCGCAGGCTATTATAGGCTGAGTGCTACACGGTGTGTGGAATCTGTTGATCAGTGTTCCCCACTTACTAGCGCCCCAGCAAGATGAACAAGACATTCGTGATCTACACTACTCATGAACAGCACATCTATTGGCTTCATAGTCTTATGACAATAGTAATTGTCTTGTAATAAAACTATGAAACCAATAGATGGCGCTGTTCATGAGTAGTGTAGATCGCAAATATTATAATCGCTAATTTTTATTGCAAATTTTCCATGCAAAAGGCTACACTAATAGTCTTGGCATAAGACTATGAAACCAATAGATGGCAATGTTCATGTAGTGTAGATCACAAATTTTCCATGCAAATGGTTTTTTAGCTGAAAAACAAGGCAGATTCTGCTCATTTGCATGTCTTTCCCATATGCCCATGTTTATGCAAATGAGTTTTTACATGACAAAACTGTATAGAAAGATTATTGAATATTGTTAGGACAATCAAAAAACTTTTTGTCTCCCTAATGATATTGATCTAGGTGTGCAGGTCCTCCCAAGCCATACAACAGATCTGAGGTAACTTTGAGGCTCACTGGCTCTCAGTTGAGAGCTGGTTTGGAATGTCTCATAGTGCACAATGCTGCCATTGTAAGGTAAGCTGACTAAACCTGTCATCTGTCTCATGGATAGATTGATGGCTTGCATATACCTGGCTTTTGGCATATAGCATTTGTGTGGTTGTCTATTGTATGTCGTAGATAATAGGAGTCCAAGACGCATCCAGCCATCCTCTTAATGCTGTTTCCAAACCATTTTGATGGGGTTTCCATCAATTTCTAACCTTTTTTTGTGAACCAGACCCCTCTCTTTCTCAAAGCAGGGGGTGCCTGGTTTGATGCTCGGGTCTCCCATTGACTTTCATTGCATTAAATTTTATTCGAGCACCCGCAGTTCGGCCGAGCATGCTCACTCAACACTAGTTGTTACCATCCATTTGTGCTGTGGATTTTTCCCAGTACAATCCATATTTAGGTTTATAGAATAGTAAATTCTTGTCAATTGTTTGAAAGTTTTACATATAACAAACCTATTTAGTCATTAAAGGGGTATTGCCATCTTGTTCATCATGTTTGATTCGATTATATACCCCCCACTGAGCCTTTTACTAAATATAATGTCCTTTTAAAATCCTATAGTTTTCTTATAAAATCGAAAATCCCATTATATTGTTTATATTCGCTGCCCATGGATAAGGTCACCGATCGCCGTCCGCATCCATGGGCAGCGCTTGCGCACAGCTTACCCTGGTGATCCAGTGGCCGGCCTCTCTTACATTCAGTGAGCGCACACGTTGGGCGGCCGCGCATGCGCTGATCAATTTTCCTTCGTGCCTCGGCTCCAACGCAGCACAAAGGAATATAGTTCTGCACATGCCCGGCCGCCCGAGAAGAGTCCAGACAGCGTCAGAGAGGAGGACCAGGAGACAACTTCATAAGCAGTGGGTAAGTATTATTTTTACATGCATCACCAATTCCACCAACGATTGGGGGCTGATGGAGGCACTTGGGGGGCTATTTGAGGCACTTGGGAGGCTGATGGAGGCATATAGAGGCACATGGGGGGCTATTTGAGGCACATAGGGGTCTATTTGAGGCACTTGGTGGGCTATTTGAGGCACTTGGGGCTTATGGAGGCATATGGGGGCTGATGGAGGCATATGGGGGCTTATGGAGGCATATGGGGGGCTATTTGAGGCACTTGGGGGCTTATGGAGGCATATGGAGGCATATGGGGCTGTTTGAGGCATATGGGGGCTGATGGAGGCATATGGAGGGCTATTTGAGGCAATTGGGGGCTTATGGAGGCATATGGAGGCATATGGGGCTGTTTGAGGCATATGGGGGCTGATGGAGGCATATGGAGGGCTATTTGAGGCAATTGGGGGCTATTTGAGGCATATGGAGGCATATGGGGGCCTATGGAGGCACTTGGGGGCTTATGGAGGCATATGGGGGCTGTTTGAGGCATATGGGGACTGATGGAGGCATATGAGGGCTGATGGAGGCATATGGGGGCTATTTGAGGCACTTGGGGGGCTATTTGAGGCACTTGGGGGTCTATTTGAGGCACTTGGGGGCTGATGGAGGCATATGGGGGCTGATGGAGGCACTTGGGGGCTATTTGAGGTGTTAGGGGGATATTTGAGGCACTTGGGGGCTTATGGAGGCATATGGGGGGAGTATGAGGCCTATGGGGGCTGTTTGAGGCATATTGGGGCTGATGGAGGCACATGGGGGCTTATGGAGGCATATGGGGGCTGATGGAGGCATATGGGGGCTGATGGAGCCATATGGGGTGCTATTTGAGGCACTTGGGGGGCTATTTGAGGCATATGGGGGCTTATGGAGGCATATGGGGGCTGATGGAGGCACTTGGGGGCTGATGGAGCCATATGGGGGGGCTGATGGATGTAGCAGAGCTGAATATGCTGCTGTTCAGCAATAGTTCTAGTGGGGAAGGGAATAGACAGATGTAGCAGATCTGTATATGTGGCGGGTCAGCATCAATGCTGGTGGAAGAGAGAAACTGATGTAGCAGAGCTGTATATGTGGCGGGTAAGCATCAATGCTGGTGGAAGAGAGAAACTGATGTAGCAGGGCTGAATACGCTGCTGTTCAGACACAGTTCTAATTGGGAAGGGAATAGACAGATGTAGCAGAGCTGTATATGTGGCGGGTCAGTACCAATGCTGGTGGAAGAGAGAAACTTATGTAGCAAAGCTGAATACGCTGCTGTTCAGACACAGTTCTAATCGGGAAGGGAATAGACAGATGTAGCAGTGCTGTATATTTGGCGGGTCAGCATCAATGCTGGTGGAAGAGAGAAACAGATGTAGCAGAGCTGAATATGCAGCTGTTCTGACACAGTGCTGGTTGAAGAGAAAAACAGACAGATGTAGCAGAGCTGTATATGAAGCTTTTCAGACACAGTGCTAGTGGAGTAGAATAAAGATGTAGCAGGGCTGTATAGGAAGCCATTCAGCCAAAGTGATGTTAGAGGACTGGAGAAGACACATGTAGCTGAGCTGTATATGCATCTATAAAGATACATAATGTAAGGTTTATACACAACTGGAGTACAGCTGTAAGGGAAACAAATCTGCATCAACGCTGGTGGGTGGGGGATGGTCAAGCTTTTGAGCTAATGTATAATATGGAATTATAGTTTTCTGAAGCACAGAATGGGTTTGTAAAAGATAAGACTGAGATTTTATGTGTAAAACTGTGCAGAAGAGCCACGTGTTACTGTACACTGAGCTCACTTCACATGGCTCTCTCATTCCCCCAGCAGGGGGAGGGGCCTCACAGACACTGCAGGCTGCCAGACTGATGAGTCATACTCTTCACATGAACTAGCACGCAAGGACTGAGTTCTCAGTGTGATGTCATAAGGAGGTGTGTCCGGCCTTCACTCAAACTGCCTAAGCCCGCCCAGCCTTAGCAACAGGAAACCAGGAAGTGAACAGCTAGCTAGCAGCAATTGAGGATGAAGTAGCAAGATGGGAATACCCCTTTGAGTAAAGAGAAGTCATTTTGCCATGGCTATGTTCTAGGACTTCTAAGAATATTAGTAACTATTAGGCTTCATTGACATGGCTGTTTGAACAGCTTATGCACCAGCTGTATCCAAAAGAATTTCATTAGATCTGTCAGTGTGAAGCAGGGAAACCTTTTCCAAACATTCTCTTCTTTTCCCTGAATCTTGTTTTTGGTAGGTAATACGTGGCATTCGCATGTACTGTTCATACAGTGGCATGCAAAAGTTTGGGCACCCCTGATCAAAATTATTTTCACTGTGAACAACTAAGCAAGTTGAAGATGAAATGCTCTCTAAAAGGAAAAAAGCTAAAGATGACTGTTCAAATTTTAAGCAATATCAGTGTATTATTTTGATCTTGCACAATTTTTCTGTAAAAAAAAAGGAAAGTAGTGCCTTGCAAAAGTATGGAAACTGAAGGAGATTTGAGCGCTCAGATAAATTTGACCGAGGTCTCAGACCTTAAACAGCCTGTTAGGATTAAGACTTATTCACACTCATCGTTAGGAAAGGTCAGGTGATGCAAATTTCAAAGCTTTATAAATACCCAGTAAACAGAAGCCAATGGCTCTTCTAAGCAGCTGCCTAACACTCTAAAAATGAAAATGGTTAAGACACACAAAGCAAGAGAAGGCTATAAGAAGATAAAAAAAAAAAACGTTTTCAGGTTGCCATTTCCTCAGTTCAAAATGTAATTAGAAATTGCAAAGAAGGATGGTCTGGAAGATCAAGAACTATTTCTGAGACAGCTGCTTGTAGGATTGCTAAAAGACAAATCAGAACCCCCGTTTGACTGCAAAAGACCCTTGGGAAGATTTAACAGAATCTGGAGTTATGGTACACTGTTCTACTGTTCAGCGACACTTGCACAAATATGGCCTTCATGGAAAATTCATCAGAAGAAAATCCGTCCTGTGTCCTCACCACAAAATTCTGAATCAGAAGTTTGCCAAAAAAACATGTGAATAAGCCTGATGCATTTTGGAAACAAGTCCTGTGGACCGATGAGGTTAGGATAGCTCTTCTTGGCTACAATGAGCAAAGGTATGTTTGGAGAAAAATAGGAACAAGTTTTTTATGAAAAGAACAGCTCACCAACTATTAAGCATGGGGATGGATCAAATGTGCTTTGTAGTTTTATTGCAGCCAATGGCACGTCAAACATTTCATAGGTAGACGGAAGAATGGATTAAAAGAAATTCCAGCAAATTCTGGAAGCAAACATAACACCAACTATAAAAAGCTGATGTTGAAAAGAGGATGACTTTTACAAATGGATAATTATCTTAAATAGAAATGAGCGAATCGAATCAGACGAAGTGGAATTCAATATGAATTTCAGGAAAAATTTGATTCGCAACTAATGCAAATTTCCTCACGCTTCGTGGTAACGAATCACAATTTTTACAAAAATGACGGCTACAATGGCGGCTACACGTGTGAGGACATAGGGCAAGGAACTCTGGGAAGGTGGACTGACCCATAATGCCATGCATGCAGCCAATCAGCAGCCAGCCAGTCCTATGATGTCACAGCCCTATAAATACTGCGGCCATCTTAGATTCAGACATTTTCAAGCATTCTGAGTGCAGGGACAGACTTGAGAAGGCGCTAGGGTCAGCAATTGGAAAAACCTGATTGTGAAAAAAAAATTAAAAAATGATTTATAAGTGCAGGGAAAGGATAGGGAGAAATAATTTCACACCCTCTTAGTGCAGGTAGAGATGTCAGAAAGCGCTAGAAATAGTGTTGAGCGAACCCGAACTGTAAAGTGGGTGCAGTGCAACATTGTACTTTGTACCCCTGACACACAAATATAATAGATAATCCGTCTGTTAGTTAGGTGCACATCCTATACCCATTTATTGCGTAAAGTACACCTGCACTGCATACGTGACAGGGAAATGGATATAGTTAATCCATCTGTTAGGTGCACGTCATATACCCATTTATTGCGTGAAGTACACCTGCACTGCATACGTGACAGGGAAATTGATATAGTTAATCCGTCTGTTAGTTAGGTGCACGTCATATACCCATTTATTGCGTGAAGTACACCTGCACTGCATACGTGACAGGGAAATTGATATAGTTAATCCGTCTGTTAGTTAGGTGCACTTCATATACCCATTTATTGCAAGAAGTACACCTGCACTGCATACATGACAGGGAAAATAATATACTTAATCTGTCTGTTAGTTCAGTGGGTGACATCAAAGAATGAGGAGAGCATCAAATTAGGAACGTGGCCCTGGTCGTGGTGCTGCTGGGGTTGGTGGAGCTCCTGTTGCAGGGAGAGGACGTGATCAATCTGTGCCAGCTGCACACCCAAATTAAACACCTTCCTCAGGTACACGTAGGCAACAGAACGTTCACCGTTATTTTGTAGGCCCGAATACCGGTGTACGAATGGTGAGGCCAGAACAAGTAATGGCGGTAGTAGATTGGGTGGCTGACAGTGCCTCCAGTTCCTTCACATTGTCTCCCACCTGGTCTCCTGCTGAAAGTGCAGAATTGGCACCTGCAGCCCATGGGCATCTGTCTTTCACCTCACCCCCTTGCAAATCAGACAAGCAGTATGAGCCCCAAGTCATGTAGCAGTCTATTATGATTTTTGATGACTCTGCTGGCAGGGTTTACGAAGGCAGTCCACATAGCCCTGCTCCAGAAGTGGAAGAGATTGAGTGCACTGATGCCCAACCACTTATGTTTCAGGATGTGGACATGGGAGGACCACTGCAGCACAGCTCTCATGATGAGGAAACACAGGTGCCAACTGCTGCAGCTTTCTGCAGTGTGCAGACCGACAAGGAGGGCAATGGTGAAGAGTGGGTCACCACCATTACCTGGGTCACCAAGCATCTCCACAATGTCCCATGGAAGTGTTCAGCTCTCCATCTCCCAAACACTGGAGCGAAAGAGGAACCACCCCCCTACCGACTCGCGATCCCTGGCCCTGAATGCCAGCATTTCAAAATTCCTGGCTTTTGAAATGCTATCATTCCGTCTGGTGGAGACGGAGAGTTTTAAAAACCTTATGATGGTGGCTGTCTCACAGTATGTCGTTCCCAGCCGCCACTACTTTTCCAGGTGAGCTATCCCCGCCCTGAACTACCAAGTGGCGCACAAAATTAGGTGTGCACTGCGCAACGCCATCTGTGGCAAGGTCCACATAACCACTGATACGTGGACCAGTAAGCATGGGCAGGGACATTATATCTCCCTAACTGCACACTGGGTAAATGCAGTGGCAGCTGGGCCTGAGGCAGATAGCAGTTTGGCGCATGTCTTTCCACCACCGAGGATGACAGGATGTTTCTCTTTTCTCCTGTTGCCTCCTCCTCCTACTTCGCTTCCTCCTCTACCGCCTCCTCATCTGGTCAGCGTAACACCTTTACCACCAACTTCAGCACAACCAGGGAAATGACAGCAGGCTGTTTTGAAACTCTGTTTGGGGGGAAAAAAACACACCGCGCAGGAGCTGTGGACGGGCATGGAACAACAGACCAATGAGTGGTTGGTGCCACTGAGCCTCAAGCCTGGCCTGGTGATGTGCGATAATGGGCGAAATCTCATAGCAGCTCTTGGCCTAGCCGGTTTAATGCACATCCCTTGCCTGGTGCATGTACTGAATTTGGTGGTGCAGAGGTTCCTGAAAAACTACCCCGATATGTCAGAGCTGCTGCAGAAAGTGTGGTCCGTCTGTGCGCGCTTTTGGCGTTCCCACCCTGCTGCAGCTCACCTGTCTGCGCTGCAGCATAACTTCACTGTCTCATATGCGACGTGCCCACAAGGTGGAACTCCACCTTGCACTTGCTGGAGAGACTGTGCAAGCAACCGCAGGCGATAGTGGAGTTTCAGCTGCAGCACGCACGGGTGAGTCGTTCTGCGGAACAGCACCAGTTCACCACCGAGTGGACCTCCATGCGGGACGTGTGGGCCGTGTTGCACTGTTTTGAGTACTCCACCAACATGGCCAGTACTGATGACGCAGTCCTCAGCATTATTATCCCACTTCTTTGTCTCTTTGAAAAAACGCTTTGGGCGATGATGGAAGAGGATGTTGCACAGTTGGAAGAGGAGGAGGAAGAGGGATCATTTCCATGGTTATCAGGCCAGTCATTCACAAGTGGCTCAGAGGGTGGGTTCCTGCACTAACAGAGGCCAGGTACACAATTGTCCAGCCACGGCACACTTCTGGAGGATGAGGAGGAGGAATATGATGATGATGAGGAACCGTGTTCACAGCAGGGTGGCACCCAAAGCAGCTCATGGGCATCAGTGGAGCATACCTGGGGGGATACAGTGGACACAGACGATACACCTCCCACAGAGGAAAGCTTGTCGTTGCCTCTGGGCAGCCTGGCACACATGAGCGACTACATGCTGCAGTGCCTGCGCAACGACCACCGAGTTGCCCACATTCTAACCAGTGCTGATTACTGGGTGGCCACCCTTCTGGATTCCCGCTACAAGGACAACGTGCTGTCGTTAATTCTGTCACTGGAGCGTGATCGGAAGATGCGCAAGTACAATCGCATGCTGGTAAACACGCTGCTGATGGCATTCCCACCTAACATCGGGGGCTCAGTTGAAGCACAAGGCTAAGGCAGAGGAAAAGGAACAAGTCACCAACGCAACTGGAGCACCGCCAGCACCTCAGAAGGGAGGGTTAGCATGGTCGAAATGTGGAAAAGATTTGTCAGCATGCCACAACAACCAGCACCACCAGCTGATATGGAACGTCTTAGCAGGAGGCAGCATTTCAGCAACATGGTGGAATAGTACAAACCGGATTCCCAAAAAGTTGGGACACTAAACAAATTGTGAATAAAAACTGAATGCAATGATGTGGAGATGGCAAATGTCAATATTTTATTTGTAATAGAACGTAGATGACAGATAAACGTTTAATCCGAGTAAGTGTATAATTTTAAAGGAAAAATACGTTGATTCCAATTTTCACGGTGTCAACAAATCCCCAAAAAGTTGGGACAAGTAGCAATAAGAGGCTGGAAAAAGTAAATTTGAGCATAACGAAGAGCTGGAAGACCAATTAACACTAATTAGGTCAATTGGCAACATGATTGGGTATAAAAAGAGCTTCTCAGAGTGGCAGTGTCTCTCAGAAGCCAAGATGGGTAGTGGATCACCAATTCCCACAATGTTGCGCAGAAAGATAGTGGAGCAATATCAGAAAGGTGTTACCCAGCGAAAAATTGCAAAGACTTTGCATCTATCATCATCAACTGTGTATAACATCATCCGAAGATTCAGAGAATCTGGAACAATCTCTGTACGTAAGGGTCAAGGCCGTAAAACCATACTGGATGCCCGTGATCTCCGGGCCCTTAAACGACACTGCACCACAAACAGGAATGCTACTGTAAAGGAAATCACAGAATGGGCTCAGGAATACTTCCAGAAACCATTGTCAGTGAACACAATCCACCGTGCCATCCGCCGTTGCCAGCTGAAACTCTACAGTGCAAAGAAGAAGCCATTTCTAAGCAAGATCCACAAGCTCAGGCGTTTTCACTGGGCCAGGGATCATTTAAAATGGAGTGTGGCAAAATGGAAGACTGTTCTGTGGTCAGACGAGTCACGATTTGAAGTTCTTTTTGGAAATCTGGGACACCATGTCATCCGGACCAAAGAGGACAAGGACAACCCAAGTTGTTATCAACGCTCAGTTCGAAAGCCTGCATCTCTGATGGTATGGGGTTGCATGAGTGTGCGTGTGGCATGGGCAGCTTGCATGTCTGGAAAGGCACCATCAATGCAGAAAAATATATTCAGGTTCTAGAACAACATATGCTCCCATCCAGACGTCATCTCTTTCAGGGAAGACCCTGCATTTTTCAACAAGATAATGCCAGACCACATTCTGCATCAATCACAACATCATGGCTGCGTAGGAGAAGTATCCAGGTACTGAAATGGCCAGTCTGCGGTCCAGATCTTTCACCTATAGAGAACATTTGGCGCATCATAAAGAGGAAGGTGCAACAAAGAAGGCCCAAGACGATTGAACAGTTAGAGGCATGTATTAGACAAGAATGGGAGAGCATTCCTATTTCTAAACTTGAGAAACTGGTCTCCTCGGTCCCCAGACGTCTGTTGAGTGTTGTAAGAAGAAGGGGAGATGCCACACAGTGGTGAAAATAGCCTTGTCCCAACTTTTTGGGGATTTGTTGACACCATGAAATTGTGATTCAACATATTTTTCCCTTAAAATGGTACATTTTCTCAGTTTAAACTTTTGTTCCGTGATTTATGTTCTATTCTGAATAAAATATTAGAAGTTGGCACCTCCATATCATTGCATTCAGTTGTTATTCACGATTTGTATAGTGTCCCAACTTTTTTGGAATCCGGTTTGTACATGTGCACACGCCTACACGTACTGACTGATGGGTCTGCCCCCTTCAACTTCTGGATCTCCAAATTGGGCACATGGTCTGTGCTTGCCCTTTACTCTTTGGAGGTGCTAGTGTGTTTAGCACGGCAGGGGGGGTGATCACAGACAAGAGCAGCCGCCTGTCCACAGCCAATGTGAACATGCTCAGGTTCATTAAAATGAAACAGGCATGGATTCCACAGGACTTGTTCGTACCTTGTGCAGAATAGACAAGTATACTGCCATACCCAGCCATTGTTATACTCCAGCGCACTTTCTCTTTGTTTTCTTTTTTATATTTCCCAATGTTTTGGGGGCTTCCCAAATTTATAAAAAAAAAAGAAATAAATTAAAACTACAATAATAGTGTTGTCTACCTCCTCCACCACCACTTCCACCTACACCGCCACATCCACCGCCTCATCAACCTCCTACTCCACTTTGACCTCCGCCTCCTAGTTCAAGATCATTAATTTTAATTGATTTCCCTATCCACATTTGTTTGCAGGGCAATTGTCCTGCTTTTACACCTATTTTGCTTCCTTTTGCAGCCCTCTAGCCCTTTCTCTAACTTTTTTTAGAGCCATTTTAATGCCCCAATGTTCGGGTTCCCATTTAACTTTAATGGGGTTCTGGTTCGGGGTCAAGTTTGGGTCCCGAACCCGAACTTTGCGGCGCAGTTCGGCCGAACCCGGCGAACCTGAACTTCCAGGTGTTCGCTCAAACCTAGCTAGGAACAGTGCCATAAAAACGATTTACAAGTGCAGGGAAAGGATAGGAAGGAATAATTTCACAGAATCTTAGTGAAGGGAGAGACGTCAGAAGGCGCTAGGGACAGTGCTAGAAAAGCGATTTACAAGTGCAGGGAAAGATTATTTGGGGATCCGAATAGCCATTATACAGCTCTGTCATTCCAGCAATTTGTTCTTGGGGTGGCCTATTTCATTATAGAAATAAAAAATATACGCACTTCACTGGTCAGTTATTTGTGGCAAAAGGGTTTAGTGGCCTATTTCATTATAGAAAGAAAAAAAATATATGCATTTCACTGGTGCAGTTATTTGTGGCAAAAGCGTTTAGTGGCCTATTTCAGTACAAATAGAAAAATATATATGCATTTCACTGGTGCAGTTATTTGTGGTAAAAGCATTCAGTGGCCTATTTTGTTATAGAAAGAAAAAAATATACGCACTTCACTGGTGCAGTTATTTGTTGCAAAGGGGTTTAGTGGCCTATTTCAGTACAGAAAGAAAAATATATACACACTTTACTGGTGCATTTATTTCTGCTACAAGCATTTACTGTCCTATTTCAGTACAAAAAAAAATGTATTCTCAGTTCACGTCAGCGGTTATATGTGTTAAAAGCGTACAGAAAGAAAAAAAAATATGCACTTCACTGGTGCACTTATTTGTGGCAAAAGCGTTTAGTGGCCTATTTCATTATAGAAAGAAAAAATATACGCACTTCATTGGTGCCCTTATTTGTGGCAAAAGCATTTAGTGGCTGTCACGAGGGTGTCTAGAGCCACGTCTGACTCCGTTATACCCGGGGTCAGGAAGTCGCAGCGGGTGGCTGCGCGTTCTATGTACAAAGACAGTGCTGTTTCGTAATGTTTGCTTTCTGGGTTTGCCTTGAAACCCTTTTTGGCTCACTCAGGGATCCGTAGCTTCTTCTCCTCAGCTGTTTCTTGTCCAGCACTTCTAACCTCCTTTATAATCCCCTCTCTTACTTCTCTGGTTGCCAGATATAGAGCTTCCTGCCTGGACTTCTATACTGACCCACTGGAGCTGTGTAGCTGTGTTCCCTGGTTGTTGTTCCAGAACGTTACCGTCCGGATCCCTGTTGGGCCTTGGTGGTCTGCTGTTGTCGCCCACCTGGGATTATATGTTTGTCTGTATTGTCTGTCCTCTCCTTGGTGTTTTCCTCTTAGTGTCAGTGGTGCGGACTAGTGATCCTACCGCCCCGTTCACTACACAGGGCTCATCTTAGGGAAAGCCAGCGTTTAGGCACGTGATCGGCGTACGGGTGAGGAACCCGTCTAGGGACGTCAGGGCAGTCAGGTGCCAGCCGCAAGGTGAGTCAGGGGTCACCATCTTTCCCTCTCCCTTGGACAGGGCCTTCCCATTTCCCTCCCTTAGCGTGACGCCGGTCATTACAGTGGCCTATTTCAGTACAGAAAGAAAAGTTCTTCACTAGTGCATTTATTTCTGCTAAAAGCATTTACTGGCCTATTTCAGTACAAAATTCACTTCTGCAGTTATATGTGTTGAAAGCGTACAGAAAGGAAAAAATATACGCACTTCACTGGTGCACTTATTTGTGGCGTTGGCGGTTATACGTTGGCGGTTATATGTGTTGAAAGCATGGCTGGGAGTCAGCAGGGTGGAAGCAGTGGAAGGTCGGGAGCCAAACGTGCCCGGGGGAGACCACCTGCTTCACAGCAGCCTACCTGTCTGGGAAGTAGTGGTGCAGGGGTTCACGGAAGTAGCGGCGGTAGCAGTCAGTGCGGCGGTTATATGTGTTATTTAGTATTTCAGTACTAAAAGAAAAATACATTCTCAGTTCACGTCTACGGCGGTTATATGTCTTGAAAGCGTTTAGTGGCCTATTTCAGTACAAAAAGAAAAATATATTCTCAGTTCACGTTGGCGGTTATATGTGTTGAAAGCATGGCTGGGAGTCAGCAGGGTGGCAGCAGTGGAAGGTCGGGAGCCAAACATGCCCGGGGGAGACCACCTGCTTCACAGCAGCCTACCTGTCCGGGAAGTAGTGGTGCAGGGGTTCACGGAAGTAGCGGCGGTAGCAGTCAGTGCGGCGGTTATATGTGTTATTTAGTATTTCAGTACTAAAAGAGCTTTACAGGGGGTTGATCAATGACAGGGGTGTAATCAATGACAGGGGGGTGATCAGGGAGTTTATATGGGGTGATCACCACAGTCATTGATCACGCCCCTGTAAGGCTTCATTCAGACGTCCGTATGCGTTTTGCGGATCCGATCCATCTATCAGTGGATCCGTAAAAATCATGCGGACATCTGAATGGAGCTTTACAGGGGGTTGATCAATGACAGGGGGGTAATCAATGACAGGGGGGTGATCAGGGAGTCTATATGGGGTGATCAGGGGTGATCAAGGGTGAATAAAGGGTTAATAAGTGACAGGGGGGGGGTGTAGTGTAGTGGTGCTTGGTGCAACATATTTACTGAGCTACCTGTGTCCTCTGGTGGTCGATCCAAACAAAGGGGACCACCAGAGGACCAGGTAGCAGGTATATTAGACGCTGTTATCAAAACAGCGTCTAATATACCTGTTAGGGGTTAAAAAAAACACATCTCCAGCCTGCCAGCGAACGATTGCCGCAGGCAGGCTGGAGATCCACTCTCTTACCTTCCGTTCCTGTGAACGCGCGCGCCTGTGTGCACGCGTTCACAGGAAATCTCGCGTCTCGCGAGAGGACGCGCCGGCGCGTCCACCCAGAAGAGCAGGGCCGCCGCAAAGACGCAATCCTGCGTACGGCGGTCCTGAGGAGGTTAAAAGGCTTAGAATTTTAGAAGCAATTCCTAAAATTTTTAAGAAAATTGCCAAAACCCACTGTAACGGTCACGTCCACACACACACAGGGGGAAGGGTAGTGACCACTGCGCTCCACCCTCACCCCTGGCCCTGCCTACTTGCCTCACGAGTCCTGATGACAGGGGACAACTGGACGGCAGTCCCTAACTTAGGATATGTGCAGGGAAGACAGACAAGACAAAATACGGAACATGAACGGACCGGGTCAGAACCAAGAGAGGTACGCAGTACAACGGATTAAGCAAAGAATGGTCAGGAGAAGCCGGGGTCAAATACCAGGAGAGTGGCGAAGTACAAGAGGAGTCCTAAGAGAGTAGTCAGGTGGGAGCCAAGGTCACAATACCAGGATGGATGCGCAGTACAGGAGGAGCAGGCAGAGGATCGTCAGGGAACAGGATCAGGTAAGTATTCAGTAGTCCAACAGATAGCCAGGAACCTAGAAATTAACAGGCAACCTGTGACCAGCAGGCTGCCTGTATTTATAGTGGGGAGTGATGGTCATGTGACGTGGCCAGCGTCACATGACCGACAGACCAACCAGTAGAGCACCGAGTGATCAGCTTGGCGCTCAAGGCAGACTAGGAGCAGGGAGCCACCCAGCCAGCAAAGCCGCCCTGGGAATGAGGTCAAGCACAGATCCTCATTCCCAAAGCTAAGCAACAGGTCTGCGGGAAATTGGGGACCAAGTGCACCTTCGGAACCCCGTGACACCCACTTTTTAAGGACCAGTTCAGGTCTGAAGTCACTTTGTGGGGCTTACATAGTGGAGACATACATAAATGACCCCAATGTAGAAACTACACCCCTCAAGTTACTTAAAACTGATTTTACAAACTTTGTTAACCCTTTAGGTGTTCCACAAGAATTAAATGAAAATGGAGACCAAATTTTAAAATTTCACTTTTTTGGCAGATTTTCCATTTTAATCCGTTTTTTTCTTTAACACATCGAGGGTTAACAGCCAAACAAAACTCAATATTTATTACCCTGATTCTGCGGTTTACAGAAACACCCCACATGTGGTCTTAAACTGATGCAAGGGCACACGGCAGGACGCAGAAGAAAAGGAGCGCCATATGGTTTTGGAAGGCACATTTTTCTGAACTGGTTTTTAGATGCCATGTCCCATTTGAAGCCCCCCTGATGCACCCATACAGTAGAAACTCACAAAAAGTGACCCCATTTTGGAAACTAAGGGATAAGTTGCCAGTTTTGTTGGTACTATTTTTGGGTACATATTATTTTTTGATCATTCATTATAACACTTTATGGGGCAAGGTGACCAAAAAATTGGTTGTTTTAGCACAGTTTTTATGTATTTATCTTTACAGAGTTTACCTGAGGGGTTAGGTCATGTGACATTTTTAAAGAGCAGATCGTTACGGATGTGGCGATACCTAATATGTACACTTTTTCTTATTTATTTAAGTTTTACACAATAATAGCATTTTTTAAACCCAAAAAATTATGTTTTAGTGTCTCCATAGTCTGAGAGCCATAGCTTTTTTATTTTTTGACCGATTGTCTTAGATAGGGTCTCATTTCTTGTGGGATGAGGTGACAGTTTGATTGGTACTATGTTGGGGGGCATACACCTTTTTGATCGCTTGGTGTTGCACTTTATGTGATGCTAGGTGACAAAAAATGGCTTTTTTGGCCCAGTTTTTTTTTTTTTTACGGTGTTCACCCGAGGGGTTAGATCATGTGATATTTTTATAGAGCTGGTTGTTACGGATGCGGCAATACCTAATATGTATGCTTTTTTCTATTTATTTCACTTTAACACAATAATAGCTTTTTTGAAACATAAAAACTAAGTTTTATTGTGTCCATGTTCTGAGAGCTATAGTTTATATATTTTTTTTGAGTGATTTTTTTATATAGGGGCTCATTTTTTGCGGGATGAGGTGACTGTTTTATTGGTACCATTTTGTGGGGACATACGCCTTTTTGATCACTTGGTGTTGCACTTTTTGTGATGTATAGTGACAAAAATGCCTTTTTTTGACATATATATATATATATATATTTTTTTTTACATTGTTCACCCGAGGGGTTAGGTCAAGTGATATTTTTATAGAGATCGTTGTTATGGACGTGGCGATACCTAATATGTATACTTTTTTTTCTTCCCTTTAACACAATAATAGCATTTTTGAAACAAAAAAATGATGTTTTAATGTGTCCATTTTCTGAGAGCAAAAATTTATAAATTTTTTTGAGCAATTTTCTTATGTAGGGGCTCATTTTTTGAGAGATCAGGTGACTGTTTTATTGTACCAGTTTGTGGGACATATGCCTTTTTGATCACTTGGTGTTGCACTTTTTGTGATGTAAGGTGACAAAAATGGCTTTTTTTGACAGTTTTTTTTTTTTTATGGTGTTTATCGGACTGGGTGGATCATGTGATATATTTATAGAGCCGACCGTCAGGGACGTGGCAATACCAAATATGTCTATTTTATTTCTTTTTTTCTATTTTTAAAATTTTTTTAATTCCTTACTTGGGGAATTTATATATATTTTTTTTACATGTGAAACCTTTTATTATTTTTTTATTATTTTCTTTTCTTTTCTTACAAGACCTTTGGGGGACATTTAACTTCACTTTTTTTTCCCCACTATTGATTTCCCCTGTAACTGGGGCTGATATAGTAGTTACAGGGGAAATACACCCCCCAGAGAGGCTGTACAGCACTATACAATGCTGTACAACCTCAGTGCAGGGCTGATCAAGGTCTGTACAAGATCCGACAGCTCCTGCACTCTCCCGGCTCCGGCAATCACATGACCGCCGGGCCGGAACATTGCGCTGTGTATACTGCGATCTAGAAGGCAGGGACACCTGGGAACTGTCCCTGCTTTCTCTCTGGGTTGCCCTGCTGTCACTGTAGAAGTTGTTCAGAAACGTCCATTCAGAGATAGAGATCAACCTCCCAGACGTTTATAGTCAACGGGCCGACGGGAGGTGGTTTAAGGGTTTTTCTGGTTTGCATCAGCAGCCTTAAAAATATAAAAAATATTAATTTATAAAGGTAAAGCAGCAATGGGGGCAGTGATAGGGGAGTATCTATGTAATTGGCTGGGTAGGAGAGGCTATAAACTAGCTGGGAATTGTTAGGGGTGGTGCTAGAGCTGTTGCAGATAAAGGAAAAGTGCATCATGGGTTTGGTTGGATACAGAAACAAGAAGTGCTGCTTGCAGAATGTAAACAAACCAGAGTGATGTGATGTGAAGTGGTGAAGCCAGGTTAGGAGAGTCCAAATGGAAAAAAGTATGAGGAAGATGTACATCGGTAAGCAACTACATTGCTACATAGTTGAGCAAAGCAAAGCATTTGAAGCTGAATTCGGTCCTAAGTTTAGGAAAATTTGATTCGCAATGAATCTGATTTTTCTTGTGTTTTGTGGCAATGATTCAGGTTTTCCTAAAATGGAGGCTGCACATGTTACAAAGTGAAAGCAAGAAACCTGGGAATGCGAGATCACCCATAACGCGTGCAGCCAGCCAATCTGTGGATAGCCACACCCTGTGATGTCACAGCCCTGTAAAACTATCATCCCACGCGGTCTCCGCCATTGTCCTGTGAGCTGAGTATAGGGAGAGACATAGAAAGTGCTCATGTGCTAGGGACAGTGTTGCTGAAAACGACTGATAGAAGAATATTAGAGAGGGAGAGTGCAGGAAGCCACTGCGGGAGGGGGACCCTTCTTACTGGCGGCAGAGGGGGATGAGTGCTTCCATTGTGAAAGCGCTCATCTCCCTATATGGAGCACTATATGGGCCCTATTTTATATACTGACACACATGGGGATCACTATGGAGGGGGAGGAACACTATGAGGGCCCTATCTTATATACTGGCACACCTGGGGGGCACTATGGAGGGGAAGGAGCACTGTGGGTGCCCTATCTTATATACTGGCACACATGGGGGGCACTATGGAGGGGAAGGAACACTATGGGAGCCCTATCTTATATACTGGCAAACATTGGGGGCACTATGGAGGGGAAGGAGCACTTTGGGGGCCCTATCTTATATACTGGCACACATGGGGGCACTATGGAGGGGAGAAGCGCTATGGGGGCCCTTTCTTATATACTGGCAAACATGGGGGGTACTATGGAGAAGGAGGGAGAAGAGCACTATAGGGCATCTACTGGGGGCCCTATCTTATATACTGGCACACATGGGGGCATTATGGAGAAGGGGGAGAGGAGCACTATTGGGCTCATTATATAAGTGCATTATACTGGCCCACATTATGGGGGCAATTTAAACTGGCACATTATGTCAAGCACCATGGGAACAAGGGGAGGAGCACTATAGGGGCACTATATAGAAGTATTTTAATCTGGTGCAAATTATAGGGCACTATGGTGACCTTAGCTCAACTGGGGGCACTAAGAGGGTTTTTGGGCACACAGTAGTGTGCATTGGCACACATTATGAGGGCACTATGGGGACATTGGGTGTACAGGGGGCACTAAGAGGAGGTATTTTTTATACTGCCACAAAACAGGACATTTTCATGTACTGGCGCACATTATAAGGGGGCATTTTTCTACTGTTACACATTATAAAGAGAATTATTACTACCGGGGGCATTATGGTGGGCTTTATTACAATTGAGAGACTATGAGGAACAGGAATACTAGTAGAGCACTATGGTAGCATTATTACTTCTGTGTCACAGTGGGGATATTATTACTGTTGGGACACTATAACTACTATGTACACTCTGGCAGAGAATTTTACTATTGGTGGGACTTTGGGGAGCACGGTTACTGTGAAGGCACCCTGGCACGGTATCACCTTAGCACAGTTATTTTTGGAGAACATTATATTTACACTGTTAGTGTCAGGGACACTATTTCCTGGATTCAGCTATTTTTTAGGGCACTGTGTGCCAATAATTATTGAAGCCGGTACTATCTGTGTGCAACTAGTACAGGGAGTGCAGAATTATTAGGCAAGTTGTATTTTTGAGGATTAATTTTATTATTGAACAACAACCATGTTCTCAATGAACCCAAAAAACTCATTAATATCAAAGCTCAATATTTTTGGAAGTAGTTTTTAGTTTGTTTTTAGTTTTAGCTATTTTAGGGGGATATCTGTGTGTGCAGGTGACTATTACTGTGCATAATTATTAGGCAACTTAACAAAAAACAAATATATACCCATTTCAATTATTTATTTTTACCAGTGAAACCAATATAACATCTCAACATTCACAAATATACATTTCTGACATTCAAAAACAAAACAAAAACAAATCAGTGACCAATATAGCCACCTTTCTTTGCAAGGACACTCAAAAGCCTGCCATCCATGGATTCTGTCAGTGTTTTGATCTGTTCACCATCAACATTGCGTGCAGCAGCAACCACAGCCTTCCAGACACTGTTCAGAGAGGTGTACTGTTTTCCCTCCTTGTAAATCTCACATTTGATGATGGACCACAGGTTCTGAATGGGGTTCAGATCAGGTGAACAAGGAGGCCATGTCATTAGATTTTCTTCTTTTATACCCTTTCTTGCCAGCCACGCTGTGGAGTACTTGGACGCGTGTGATGGAGCATTGTCCTGCATGAAAAACATGTTTTTCTTGAAGGATGCAGACTTCTTCCTGTACCACTGCTTGAAGAAGGTGTCTTCCAGAAACTGGCAGTAGGACTGGGAGTTGAGCTTGACTCCATCCTCAACCCGAAAACGCCCCACAAGCTCATCTTTGATGATACCAGCCCAAACCAGTACTCCACCTCCACCTTGCTGGCGTCTGAGTCGGACTGGAGCTCTCTGCCCTTTACCAATCCAGCCACGGGCTCATCCATCTGGCCCATCAAGACTTACTCTCATTTCATCAGTCCATAAAACCTTAGAAAAATCAGTCTTGAGATATTTCTTGGCCCAGTCTTGACGTTTCAGCTTGTGTGTCTTGTTCAGTGGTGGTCGTCTTTCAGCCTTTCTTACCTTGGCCATGTCTCTGAGTATTGCACACCTTGTGCTTTTGGGCACTCCAGTGATGTTGCAGCTCTGAAATATGGCCAAACTGGTGGCAAGTGGCATCTTGGCAGCTGCACGCTTGACTTTTCTCAGTTCATGAGCAGTTATTTTGCGCCTTGGTTTTTCCACACGCTTCTTGCGACCCTGTTGACTATTTTGAATGAAATGCTTGATTGTTCGATGATCACGCTTCAGAAGCTTTGCAATTTTAAGAGTGCTGCATCCCTCTGCAAGATATCTCACCATTTTTGACTTTTCTGAGCCTGTCAAGTCCTTCTTTTGACCCATTTTGCCAAAGGAAAGGAAGTTGCCTAATAATTATGCACACCTAATATAGGGTGTTGATGTCATTAGACCACACCCCTTCTCATTACAGAGATGCACATCACCTAATATGCTTAATTGGTAGTAGGCTTTCGGGCCTATACAGCTTGGAGTAAGACAACATGCATAAAGAGGATGATGTGGTCAAAATACTCATTTGTCTAATAATTCTGCACTCCCTGTATTTGCAGGGGGACTGTTTCTAGTTTTAGTGAGCACAGTATTGGGGGTGGCAGGATGGGGTGTTCAAGAAGATGGGAGGAGGATTGAAAAGTAGAAAACTAAGATGTCTGTCTCTTAAACACTGCAGAGAGAACATATGGCTGAAAGAAATTATCATGGCAATCAGGTCTGAAAGGAAAAGATGAGCACAGAGAACATCTACATCAAAGGAGATGTTGCTGGATGTAAGAGGTGTGTGGACCTGTATTAGGCTACTTTCACATCTGAGTTAGTGATTCTGGCAGGCTGTTCCAGCAGAGAACAGCCTGCTGGAATTCACCAGCTTCAGCACTGCTGGATGCAGACAGAATGCCCGCCAGCCCCATCAACTATAATGGGGTCCAGCAGAGATCTGGCCACAATCTGTCAAACATGCAGAGAATCAGCGGGACAAAAACCACTGCATGCCGATTCCTTTCAGGTGGCCGGATCATAGTGCTGCAGGTGTGAAAGTTGCCTTACCCTGTATGTTTTTTATTGCTGTATGTAATGGTACAGATGTAGCAGGGTTGACCCACAAACTCTTAACTCAAATATCTTAACTCACCGCGTTATCTTGAAACAAAAGCAATTGAAAAGCAATTGTAGGTGTTTGTTAACGCATTTAGTTTAGATAACAGGTCTCATAAAGCATGTGTGTTAACCCTGCTACAGGTTATAGAATATACAGATGTACCATGGTTAGCACTCCCGCTGTTAACTCAAATTTCTTAACTCATTTCATTATCTTGAGACAAAAGCCATTGAATAGCAATTGAAGGTGTTTGCTTAGATTAGATAACCAAACTCAGAAAAAAGGAGTGCTAACCATGTTACACGGTATACAGGTTAGGTTTAGAATTTGGCTTGGGGGGGGGGGGGGGGGAAGCCCAGGCACATTCTTTGCCAAGAGCCCCTCTGCTGTCTGTGTCCGCCCCTGATCAGCTATAAATGTAATTCAATACCAGTAAGATGGAAGCCTTTATTATTCCACTGCCAGCATGCCAACCAATATCATCCAGTCTGCACTCCCAAGGGGGCCAGGTCTTAATGATGATCATCCTCATATTTTGCTGACTTTACTTCTTACAAATAATCCTTCAAAGTCTCCATGTCCTAGAAAAGTCAGCAAGATGCAGAGAAAAGAGGAGCTGGATGTTCCTGATGACAAATTCTTATCAATATTAGATCATGTACAAAAGGAGGAAAAGCATATGGCAGACAAAGGGCTCCCAACTGTAGGACAGGATAGCGCTGGGGTTGGTAAAGTGGGTATGCCATTAATATTCTGTGTTTATTGTCAAATAACCTGCAGGAGATTGCAGGCAAGAACAGCATAATATACATATTCTCCCCCACCTAACCAGCCACACCCCATATCAGCAACAGCCCTTTTTAAATGTGCCATGTGGCCATTAAGAATGAAGATGGACTAGACAGTGCAGTCCTCATTATTACATGAAAGGCAGCTGTGGGCTTATTGGCCGCGCAGTTCTTCATCGCAGCATGGCCGCAACCCGCCCACAGCATGGGCGCTCCGTGTGGCCTCACCTTAAGGCAGAGTGGCCTGGGTATACCTGATTTATAGCAATTCATGACAAATTTATTTGTAACGAATCTGATTTCTTGGCTAACTTTGTGCCTAAGTTGCTGAATTGAATTTTTAAAAACTTCGCTTATCTCTAATAGTAACCCTAGAAAGCCCTTTTAAGCATGCATGTTTGCATTTCCCATAGGCACAAGAGATCTCTTTCAGAGAAACATAGTTGCAAAAACTATAATTTTCAGCATGTTCTGATAACTATAGATTGTCAGCACATGGTGGGAGTTGTAGTTATAGCCACTGGCAGCATAGCTTTGCTCTCAGATAAAGCCTACTCATTAAATATTTGCACTAGGCCCAACAGTGTAATAAAAGGGCCCTCATAATATCCAATTGCCTTGTAATTCTACTGTAGTATTTAATTTAATACAATATAGCAATTTGGTTTTTCTATTTCCTTTTTTTTATATTCATGGGAGTAAAATATGGTTTACAGTATACTAAACTATAATTTTCACCTGTGTTGTAGATCACTCTGCTCCAGTATTACACTTTGGCTGGCAACTTTATTTTCTGTGTCAGCATACTTGCCATCAGATTTATATGCTGTTTAGAGGAGAATGTAACAATTGTGGCAGGTCTGTCACAATGAAAGTTAGATTGCCAGTGACAACACTGTACAATTACTGTGTGATGGCTTTGCACAGCATATCAGAAGCTGAATTCCAAATTGTTATAATAGCTGACAGGTATTACAAGATTACAAGTTTTATTTGGGACATTCTGTTTTAATGTATGCTCTGTACTATTGGTATATTAAGTAAGAATTCATTCTACTGGGGCATAACATCAATTTCAGTTCAGTTATACAGTACATGGTATATTTTGGATCATTTGCCTAAAATGCTATTCTATATAATACACTGAATATGTATTCAAGATATGAACAGCTTATGTATGTAGGCCACCAGTTCAGCCAGCAGCAAAAAAAAAAAAATCACTGCGTGTTTCAGAGTGAAAATGTGCATATACCCTTACAGCCATGTTACTCTTCCCCACAAAAACACACAATGCATTTACACCCACATGCTCTTGCCCTACAAATAATCGCTAAATAATTTGTTCTACCTACACATCGTTGCTGCCAAGTCCCGATTCCCCTTCTACACATGATCTATACATATAATCCTCCCCTGCAAATTAAAGGTCTCACGATAGGTCATTAATATCAAATCAGTGGGAATCTGAAATCCTGCACTCTGATTGATCAGCTGTTTAGCCAGCCAGCAGTGCTGGAAACTATACTATCATTCAACCCCTCTCTCTCTGTCTTTGGCCTCTTTCCCATGACCATTTTTTTCCCTCGTCTTTTGCGTTCCGTATATGGAACCATTTATTTCAATGGTTCCGCAAAAAAAACCTGAATGCACTCCGTATGCATTCTGTTTCCGTATTTCCGTTTTTCCGTTCCGTTGAAAGATAAAACATGTCCTATTATTGCCTGCAAATCACGTTCCGTGGCTCCATTCAAGTCAATGGGTCTGCAAAAAAAAAAAACTGAACACATACGGAAATGCATCCGTATGTGTTCCGTATCCGTTCCGTTTTTGCGGAACCATCTATTGAAAATTTTATGCCCAGCCCAATTTTTTCTAAGTAATTACTGTATACTGTATATGCCATACGGAAAAACGGACCGGAAAAACTGAACAGAAACGGAAACACGATGGAAACAAGAAAAATGGAACAACAGATCCGTGAAAAACGGACCACAAAACACTGAAAAAGCCATACGGTCATGTGAAAGAGGCCTTTATCTTATCAAGATATCCAAAGTAGAGAACATAAAGAGGAAAAATCCTTTGAAGACAGATATCAGACATTCCTACAGATTAAGAAATATGAGGATAGTACATGTATATTTAAAATATGAAAAGCAAAAAAATTGGTGACATTAACCACAGATCGGAACTAGTAACTGTATAAAAAGCACCTGTCAGCAGGACCAAACCTCTAAATACCAGGTATAATGCCTAGTAGGGCAAATCCTGCTAAGTATAGCCATAAATCTGTTTGTTTCAATGGTGCAGCATTTTGGTGAAAATTAGCATTTAGCAACCCTTTGAGGACATGGCCTGTTCTGTCGACAGGACTTTTTTTCCGTCATGAATAATGGAAAAAAATGGAACCATTACATGTGCCCATATACAAGTATTAGGAAGGAGCAAAATGGAATGCCTCTTGAAGGTTTCCATTTTGCATTCCATCCTAAAATTGTTATATTTTGTTATAACTCTGTTATAACAGAACCCTTTCACAAAATTTACAATGCAAATGCGAACCCGCCCTTATAAAAACGTTGGGAAACCATTTTTTATTTTCATCGCCATATTCTGACCCCCATAACTTTTAGATTTTTTTGTCTACGGAGCTGTGTGAGGGCTCATTTTTTGCAGGAAAGTTTGCTCTTTTCATTCATGCCATTTTGGGTTGTGTATAAATTTGTTTTCACTTTTTATTACATTTTTTGTGGGAAGTGAAGTGATGAAAAAACTGTGAATCAGCCCATTTGCCATATGAAATAAGTATTTTTATATAACAGTACAGGGATTTTGAAATGCAGTGATACCTATGTTGTTTATTTTTATTGTTTATTAATTTTTATTTTAACCAGCCAGTTTTGGGCCTCAATGATCAGGAGATTTATATCATTTTTATTATTGCTGCCTTCCAAGAGCTATAGTGTTTTTATTTGTCCATCTATGTAGCCATATGAGGGCTTTTTTTGGTGGGACAAGTTGTAATTTTTTTTTTGTGCCATAATAAAAACAGCAATACTGCAATACAGTTTTTACATTTTCAGCATTAATTTTTCATTTTTAAATAACACATTAACTTTATTCTCATGTACAGCGCTGTGATCGAGCAGGTGCAGGAGATGCGCCCGCCTGATCCGCGGCAGGGGTCCGGCAGTCACGGATAGCCAAACCCCTGCTGCATGCGCCAGCATCGGTGAAATCACCGATGCCGGCACATTAACTCTTGATGTGCCGCGGTCAGCGCTGACCGTGGCACATGCGATGTCCTTGCAGGTATAGCAGCTGCCATCGGGTCCCCGTGCTGCTGTGACGGGGACCCGATGGCATGGAAGGCAGCACGATGCCTTCCGGGAGAGCCTGTGAGATCCAGCCCCCTGGATCTCACAGGCAGGAAGCTGTAAGTGTATTACAGTGTGTAATGCACTTACAGCCAATGCATGACAATACAGAAGCATGGTCATGCATTGTAAAGGGGATCAGACCATCAAACGTTGAAGTCCCAGAGTGGGACAAAAAAATTAAGTGAAAAAAAAGTTTAAAAATGTAAGTTTTCCCCCCAAAAATGTAAAGTTTCAAGTAAAAAATAGGGGAAAAAAGAAAAGTACACATTTTAGGTATCGCCGCATCAGTATCGACCGGCTCAATAAAAGTATCACATGACCTAACCCCTGAGGTGAACACCGTCCAAAAAATTACATAAAAACTGTGCTAAATAAATCATTTTTTGGTCACCTTACATCACTAAAAGTGCAACACCAGGAGATCAAAAAAGCATATACCCCCAAAATAGTACCAATCTAACCATCACCTTATCCATAATCCATCCATCTAACCATCACCTCTACCTAAGACAATCGCCCAAAAAATAAAAAAAACTATGGCTCAGAATATGGAGACACTAAAACATAGTTTTTTTGGTTTAAAAAATGTTGTTATTGTGTAAAACTTAAGTAAATAAAAATAATTAACGTATTAGGTATTGCCGTGTCTGTAACAACCTGCTCTATAAAAATACCACATGATCTAACCCCTCAGATGACCACCGTAAAAAAATAAAAAATAAAAACATTGTCAAAAAAGTGTAATAGCAAGCGATCAAAAAGTCATACGCACCCCAAAATAGTTCCAATCAAACCGTCATCTCATCCCACAAAAATCATACCCTACCTAAGACAATCGCCCAAAAACTGAAAAAAAACTATGTCTCTCAGAATATGGAGACACTAAAACATGATTTCATTTTTGTTTCAAAAATGATATTATTGTGTAAAACTTACATCAATAAAAACAATGCAGACATATTAGGTATCGCTGCGTCCGTAAAAACATGCTCTATACAAATATCACATGATCTAACCCCTCAGGTGAATATCGTAAAAAAAATTAAAATAAAAACGGTGTGAAAAAAGCCATTTTTTGTCACCTTACATCACAAAACGTGTAATAGCAAGCGATCAAAAAGGCATACGCACCCTATAATAGTACCAATCAAACCGTCATTTCATACCAAAAAAAATGAGCCCCTACACAAGACAGTCGCCCAAAAAATATATAAAACTACGGCTTTAAGAATGTAGAGACACTAAAAAATATTTTTTTTTTCAAAAATGCTTTGTTATGTAAAACTGAAACAAACAACCCAAAAAAGTAGTCATTTGGTATTGTCGCGTCCGTAACAAACTGCTCTATAAAAATACCACATGATCTAACCTGTCACATGAATGTTGTAAATTACAAAAAATAAAAACGATGCCACGGTGTTACCTTGCCTCACAAAAAGTGTAATATAGAGCAACCAAAAATCATATGTACCCTAAACTAGTACCAACAAAACTGCCACCTTATCCCGTAGTTTCCAAAATGGGGTCACTTTTTTGAAGTTTCTACTCTAGGGGTGCATCAGGGGGGTTTCAAATGGGACATGGTGTCAAAAAATCAGTCCATCAAAATCTGCCTTCCAAAAACCATATGGCGTTCCTTTCCTTCTGCGCCCTGCCGTTTAGCCATACAACAGTTTACGACCACATATGGGGTGTTTCTGTAAACGAAAGATACAGGGCAATAAATATTGAGTTTTGTTTGGCTGTTAACCCTTGCTTTGTTAGTGGCAAAAAATTTATTAAAATGGAAAATCTGCCAAAAAAGGGAAATTCTGAAATTTCATCTCCATTTTCCATTAATTATTGTGGAACACCTAACGGGTTAACAAAGTTTATAAAATCAGTTTTGAATACCTTGAGGGGTGTAATTTCTAAAATGGGGTCATTTTGGGGTGGTTTCTATTATGGAAGCCTCACAAAGTGACTTCAGACCTTAACTAGTCCAGAAAAAGTGGGTTTTGAAAATGTTTTGAAAAATTTCAAGATTTGCTTCTAAACTTCTAAGCCTTCTAACGCCCCCAAAATAAAATGGCATTCCCATTATGATCAAAACATGTAGTAGACATATGGGAAATGTAAAGTAATAACTATTTTTGGAGGTATTACTATCTATTATAAAAGTAGAGAAATTGAAATTTGCGAATTTGCGAATTTTTCAAAATTATTTGTAAATTTGGAATTTTTTAATAAATAAAAATATATTTTTTTACTCAATTTTACAACTGTCATGAAGTACAATATGTGACTAGAAAACAATCTCAGAATGGCCTGGATAAGTAAAAGCGTTTTAAAGTTATCACCACATAAAGTGACACATGTCAGATTTGCAAAAAATGCCCTGGTCCTTAAGGTGAAAAATGGCAGGGTCCTGAAGGGGTTAAATGACCACAATAGCTACACCTGCGTAAAAAAGCTGTGGCAAGCATCAGAAACAACACAGACGTCATTTGATCCAAAAGGAAAACATTTCAGATCAAACCACGTGTTGCCAGTCTCACAGATCCCCTGCCACCTGTCAGGGGAATGTCCGTATGTCTTGGTACATTCGTGACAGCACCCCTCCTTCTATAGGTGACCTCCGGGCACCCAGGACCAACCTTATCCAGATGAGACCTGTGAAAGGCTTTTAACAAACGACTGGCATTCACTTCAGATACTGGTACCCACATCCTCTCTTCTGGTCCATAACCCTTCCAGTGAACAAGATAATGAAGAGATCTACGGAGAACTTGAGAGTCAATAATCTTGGCGATCTGGAATTAAAAACTACCGTCCACCATGACAGGAGTGTGTGGCAAGGGGGATGACTCCAAAGGTTCAACATATCTCTTCAACAAAGATTTGTGAAACACATAATGAATTTTCAGAGCCTCAAGACGAAAAGCTACAGTATTAATAATGGCAGTGATCTTATATGGACCAATAAACCTTGGACCCAACTTCCAAGAAGGAACTTTCAACTTAATATTTCTTGTGAACAGCCACATAAAAAAAATCACCCACACTTAGGTCCAGGCCATTCATTTGTTTCCTTTCAGCCACACGTTTAAACTTGTTGCCCATATTCATCAAGTTATTTTCCGCCATATAGAAGACAATGATGACGAAAAATGTTCCTCCTCAGGGATACCAGAAGTATCCGAACCAGAGAATGTGCCAAATTGAGGGTGAAACCCATATGACCCAAAAAATGGCGACTTACCAGTGGACTCCTGTCTACAATTGTTTATGGCAAACTCTGCCAAAGACAAAAACGAGGACCATTCCTCCTGGTTCTCAGAGACAAAACATCTTAAGTAAGTCCCCAGACTCTTATTAGTGTGCTCCATCTGTCCATTCGTCTGAGGATGAAAAGCAAAAGAAAAAGACAGTTGTACCCCCAGCCGAGTACAGAGCACCTTCCAGAATCTGGACACAAACTGGGCCCCACAATCTGAGACCATGAAATTTCACAATGTTGGCAACAAACACTTGCACAAGTGTTTTAGCATTAGGTTGGCCAGGCAATGCTATGAAGTGCACCATCTTAATAAAACGATCAACTAACACCAGAATAACTGTCTTTCCAGATGAATTAGGCAGCTCAGTAATAAAATCCATAGACAAGTGAGTCCATGGTTTGGACGGGATGGGCCACGGAAGTAGAGATCCAGAAGGTCGAGTATGTGTCACCTTAGCGCGTGCACAGATACTACAGTCCTCAACACACTTACGCAACCCCAGCCACTAGAAACTATGAGAGATTAGGTCAGCAGTGGATCTACTCCCAGGGTGTCCCATAAGAACCGTACAGTGATGTTCCTCAAACACCTTATGATGCAATTCTGATAGAACAAACAATTTCCCAGAGGGGCAAGACTCCGGTGCATCTCCCTGATCCTCTAACACCTTCACCTCCAGGTCAGGGTATAGAGCAGATATCACCACCCCTTCCGACAGTATCGGACTCGGATTTTCAAACTCACCACCTCCAGGAAAACTATGTGACAAGGCATCTGCCTTGATGTTCTTAACCCCAGGACGATAAGTGACAATAAAATTGAATCTGGTGCAAAACAAAGACTATCTGGCCTACCTCGGGTCCAGTCGTTTAGCCGACTCCAGGTAAGCAAGATTTTTGTGATCTGTGAACACCGTGATTGGATGAATCAGCCCTTCCAACAAATGACACCACTCCTCAAAATCCAACTTAATGGCCAGTAACTCTGTTACCCACATCGTAATTTTTCTCAGCGGAAGAAAGTTGTTTAGAGAAAAATGCACATGGGCGCCATTTACCAGGTGACAGGCACTGCGATAAAACTGCTCCTACTCCATCTCAGACTCGTCAACTTCCACAATGAAAGGTTGTGATACATCAGGCTGCACCAATATAAGGGTCGAAGAGAAGCACTCCTTAACCACAGAAAAGGCTTGCAATGCCGATTTACTGAGACATCCGTCCCTTTCTTAGTCATGTCAGTTAAGGGTTTTACTACTGTCGAATAGTTCTGAATAAATTTTTGGTAATAGTTGGTGTAAAGGGGGAATATTAATCACCAATATTTATGTAAATATCGATAATTAATATTCATAAATAGGAGGAGCCGTCTATTGATGACTCCGCCTATTTATACCTTTATATAACAATAATACAATACTTTCACTATACTTTACGCTAATCACTAAACTAGCTGCATGCGCCTTACTGAACTATCGCCAATAACTACACGTTAAACAGATAGTTACAAGTAAAACAAGATATTTATTAATACCTAGTACACTACACACGCAATACACTAACAATACAGCACTAAATATAAAGTACTAAACTACACTACTGATCCAGTCAGGTCTGGGAGGAGAAGGTCACAGCGACTTGCTACTCGCGATAGCTTGTGAGTTTGCTCCATGGTTCAGGGTATGTCATCCGGGTTTTGCCTTGTGAACCTTTTTGTCCTGACTGGGAGTTTGTAGGCATCCTTCTCAGGTGAGTCCTGTCTGCCACTCCCAGCTACTATATTAGTTTCAGTTTCACTTGCAGTCTTTGCCAGATATAGTCCTTACTTCCAGTTCTATTCTGACCTTTGAAGGAGATCGTTTGATGGTGTTGCTGTGGAGCTCTTGTCCGGCGTGAACTGTCGTGATTGGGATCGCCTTATCTGCTCGTGACTGGATAAGTCTATCTCTGCTATAGTTTGTTTGTTGCTGTCTTCCCCTGCTGTTCTCCTAGACATGAGTGATGGTGACTAGTGCTCCCATCGGCCTTTCCCCACTCTAGGCTTGTTAGGGTGACTGAGGGTTTAGGCATCCTGCTCGCCGCACGGGTTCACACCCCGTCTAGGGTATCAGGGCAGACAGGTGCCAGCTTAGGGTTAGTCAGGGGTGGCCATACTAATCCCATCCGTAGATAAGGGTCCCCCTTCCCCTCCGTCTGGTGCGACACGACTGCTGCTGGGATAGCGGTCGTGACAGTATATCTGGCCTTTTAAAAAAAAAAAAGTGACATTTCTTTTTTTTTTTTTTTGCTTGCTGTTTTGCTTTGTATATTTCTGTTCCACTATGGATCCGGTTACGGTTTTGGCGAAACAATTACAGGGATTATCCCTTGAAGTGGCAGGATTAAAAGCAACAGTGCTGCAGCAGCAGCAGCCATCCTTGGGTTCCACCGTTGCTACGGGAAACCAAGGTACTCCTGAGCCAAAAGTGGCTTTACCTGATAGGTTCTCAGGAGGGAGAGACCAATTTGTAACCTTCAGAGAAGCTTGCAAATTGTTCTTCAGGTTACGCCCTAGATCCTCCGGTGGTGAGGAACAACGGGTGGGCATTGTAATTTCTCCTGCAAGGAGATCCGCAGGCTTGGGCTTTCTCCCTACCATCAGACTCTCTGGCCTTACGATCAGTGGAGGAGTTTTTTGAAGCCCTGGGTCTCGTATATGATGACCCGGACAGGGTCTCACTGGCTGAGTCTAAGCTACGTAGACTTCGGCAAGAGAACCGGTCTGCTGAACTATATTGTTCAGAATTCCGTAGGTGGGCTACTGATACGTTATGGAACGACTCGGCCCTTAGGAGTCAGTTCTGCCAGGGGTTGTCTGAAAAATTAAAAGACGCGCTGGCGGTATACGAGGTCCCTGGGTCTCTGGAGGCTGCTATGTCTCTGTCCATAAGAATCGACAGACGACTCAGGGAGAGACTATTAAATTTTACGGAGGCCTCTATAGGGCAGGGATCGGTTTGTTATGATCCAGTCGAACCAATGCAAATAGGGGGCGCCACTAGACGGGTGAATCCTCCTAATTTCCGCCGTAGGTCAGAGGTTTGTTTTCATTGTGGGGGGAGGGGTCATTTTGTAAAGGTTTGTCCCTCAGAACCCAAGAGACCACAAACAAAGGAGCCGCCAGAAAACTAGAGTCCCCAGATTGTGCGGAGGATAACAGTCTGGGCGTATTCGTTTCCTCCATACGCATGTCTCAGTTTTTGTTGTCCGCTACCGTTGAGGCGGGCAATAAGACTGAGATCTGTTCCGTCTTTTTGGACAGTGGGGCGGGGGTCAACTTGGTGGATTCACGGTTTGCTCAGGCTCTGGGTTTTACTCCGGAACCGATACGCAGAACTATTCCTGTTTTTGCCATCGACTCCTCCCCTCTTACTCAGAAAGAGTTAACTCAGATCATCCATAATATCCATCTGCAGGTAGGGGACCTCCATAAAGAGCATATCTCTTGTTATGTCCTGGACGGTCTTCCGGCTCCTATGGTATTGGGGCTTCCCTGGCTGGTGACTCACAATCCAGTGGTGGATTGGCAGGCCGGGGAGATTGTGGAGTGGAGTGAACATTGTAAGGGCAACTGCTTGAGTAGTAGGTGCTCTACACTCTCTGTAACATCTTTACCTGCCTTTCTGTCAGATTTTATGGATGTGTTCTCTGAGAAGGGTTGTCAGGGGTTACCACCTCATCGTCCATATGATTGCCCGATTAATCTATTACCTGGGGCAAAACTACCTAAAACCCGGTTATACAATCTTTCCGGCCCGGAGAGGAAGGCTATGAAAGATTATATTTCGGAGAGTTTGGCTAAGGGACACATCAGACCCTCTTCTTCACCTGTGGCTGCAGGGTTCTTTTTCGTTAAAAAGAAAGATGGGGGCCTACATCCTTGCCTGGATTTCCGGGAATTAAACCGGATAACTATCCGAGATCCCTATCCTCTTCCTCTCATTCCCGACCTCTTTAATCAGGTTGCTGGTGCTAAATGGTTCTCCAAAATGGATCTCAGAGGAGCCTATAACCTGGTTCGCATCAAAGAGGGGGATGAGTGGAAGACGGCTTTTAATACTCCGGAAGGGCATTATGAAAATCTGGTCATGCCATTTGGTCTTACTAATGCGCCTGCGGTATTCCAACATTTTGTCAACGATATTTTTAGTCACCTTATCGGGCGATTTGTTGTGATATATCTTGATGACATCCTGGTCTATTCCCCGGATCTGGATACACATAAGATCCATGTGAGACAAGTGCTGCAGATATTAAGGGCCAACAAATTGTTTGCTAAGTTAGAAAAATGTGTGTTCGCCGTAAAAGAACTGCTATTTCTGGGGTATGTGTTGTCAGATTCAGGTTTCCGCATGGATCCAGAGAAAGTCCGGGCGATTATAGACTGGGATCTGCCTGAGAACCTGAAGGCATTGCAACGCTTCCTGGGGTTTGCCAATTTTTATAGAAAATTTATAAAGAACTATTACTTGGTGGTCAAACCACTGACGGACATGACCCGAAAGGGATCCGATTTTTCCAAATGGTCACATGCAGCCAAAACTGCCTTTGCATCTCTGAAGGAGAGATTCACCTCGGCCCCTATTCTCGTACAGCCAGATGTTTCGCTTCCTTTTATTGTAGAGGTTGACGCATCAGAAGTGGGGGTGGGAGCGGTACTATCTCACGGCCCGTCCCCTGGTGAATGGCGTCCGTGTGCTTTCTTTTCGAAGAAATTGTCTACTGCAGAAAGGAACTATGATATTGGCAACAGGGAACTTTTGGCTATTAAGTTGGCTTTTGAGGAGTGGCGTCATTTTTTGGAGGGGGCGGTTCATCTCGTCACGGTGATTACTGATCACAAAAACTTATTATATCTGGAGTCTGCTAAACGTCTCAACCCTAGACAGGCTCGGTGGTCGTTATTTTTTACTAGGTTTAATTTTGTAATAACCTATCGCCCGGGAGCAAAAAATACTAAGGCGGATGCATTGTCTCGAAGTTTTCCTGGAGGGGGTGATGTTGAGGTACCAGAGCCCATTTTGCAAAAGGGGGTGGTGGTCTCTGCATTACACTCAGGTTTAGAGGGGAGGGTGTTGGAAGCTCAGGGGGACGCCCGGCCTCCTGCCCCTCGGGTAAACTGTTTGTGCCAGAAAATTTACGCCTGGAGATACTAAAAGAACACCATAACTCCACACTGGCAGGACACCCAGGTAGTAGGGCAACCTCTGAATTAGTGTCTCGTCGGTTCTGGTGGCCTAAGTGGCGCCAGGAGGTGTTGAATTTTGTGTCTGCATGTGCTACCTGTGCTCGTTCTAAGGTAGATCATACTCGTCCGGCAGGGCGTCTTTTACCTCTAGCCATCCCCAACAGGCCTTGGACTCACCTATCAATGGATTTCATTACGGATCTACCAGTATCAGCGGGGAAAACTGTTATTCTTGTAGTTGTTGACAGATTCAGTAAAATGGTGCACTTTATTGCTCTTGCCGTATTGCCTAATGCTAACACACTGGCTCAGGTTTTTATTGACCACATCGTGAAGCTTCACGGGGTCCCTTCCGATATTGTTTCGGATCGTGGTACCCAATTTGTTTCTAAATTTTGGAAAGCTTTTTGTTCTCGTTTAGGGGTTCATCTGTCGTTTTCTTCATCTTTCCTTCCACAGTCCAACGGTCAGACTGAACGTACCAATCAAAACCTAGAGACATATTTGAGATGCTTTGTTTCCGAAAATCAGGAGGAATGGTCATCTTATTTACCGTTAGCCGAGTTTGCCATTAATAATCGTCGTCAAGAATCCACCCATAAGTCACCATTTTTTGGTGCGTATGGTTTCCATCCTCAGTTTTGTACGTTTAGTGAGGGGGGGGCCGTCTGGGATTCACGAGGAGGAACGATTTGCGTCTTCACTTTCTTCAGTGTGGCAGAGTGTGCAAGAAAGTTTGAAGAGAATGGGTGGTAGATACAAACGTGTGGCTGATAGGAGGTGCTCTGAAGGTCCGGACCTTGGGGTGAATGACTTGGTGTGGTTGTCTACCAGAAATATCAAGTTGAAGGTTCCCTCATGGAAATTAGGTCCTAGATTTATTGGTCCTTATAGGGTAATTAAGATCATTAACCCGGTGGCTTTTCGTCTGGAGCTACCTCAGACTCTAAGGATCCATAATGTCTTCCACAGATCTCTGCTTAAGAGATATGTAGAACCTCCTGAACCATTGCCATTACCGCCTCCACCGGTGGTTGTTGATGGCAGTCTTGAGTTTCAGGTAGAAAAGATTGTTGACTCACGATATGTTCGCCGCTCTCTTCAGTACCTGGTGCACTGGAGAGGTTATGGTTCCGAAGAGAGAATGTGGGTGTCACGACCGCTATCCCAGCAGCAGTCGTGTCGCACCAGACGGAGGGGAAGGGGGACCCTTATCTACGGATGGGAATAGTATGGCCACCCCTGACTAAACCTAAGCTGGCACCTGTCTGCCCTGATACCCTAGACGGGGTGTGAACCCGTGCGGCGAGCAGGATGCCTAAACCCTCAGTCACCCTAACAAGCCTAGAGTGGGGAAAGGCCGATGGGAGCACTAGTCACCATCACTCATGTCTAGGAGAACAGCAGGGGAAGACAGCAACAAACAAACTATAGCAGAGATAGACTTATCCAGTCATGAGCAGAGAAGGCGATCCCAATCACGACAGTCCACGCCGGACAAGAGCTCCACAGCAACACCATCAAACGATCTCCTTCAAAGGTCAGAATAGAACTGGAAGTAAGGACTATATCTGGCAAAGACTGCAAGTGAAACTGAAACTAATATAGTAGCTGGGAGTGGCAGACAGGCCCCTCGTAGAAAGGGGGGTACTGTCACGACTGTGACTGATCCAGTCAGGTCTGGGAGGAGAAGGTCGCAGCGACTTGCTACTCGCGATAGCTTGTGAGTTTGCTCCATGGTTCAGGGTATGTCATCCGGGTTTTGCCTTGTGAACCTTTTTGTCCTGACTGGGAGTTTGTAGGCATCCTTCTGAGGTGAGTCCTGTCTGCCGCTCGTGACTGGATAAGTCTATCTCTGCTATAGTTTGTTTGTTGCTGTCTTCCCCTGCTGTTCTCCTAGACATGAGTGATGGTGACTAGTGCTCCCATCGGCCTTTCCCCACTCTGGGCTTGTTAGGGTGACTGAGGGTTTAGGCATCCTGCTCGCCGCACGGGTTTACACCCCGTCTAGAGTATCAGGGCAGACAGGTCCCAGCTTAGGGTTAGTCAGGGGTGGCCATACTAATCCCATCCGTAGATAAGGGTCCCCCTTCCCCTCCGTCTGGTGCAACACGACTGCTGCTGGGATAGCGGTCGTGACAACTACACGTTCCCAAATTCCACCCACAAACTAACTATATAATACACTCACACAAATATTAGCGGCCCACCCACCTAGTTCTACTTACAATCCCTATGGGGTATGACGAGGGTTAACGGTGGCACTGCCGGGGTGAATGCAGGCCACAGACGCAGACGGATAGCTGACAGAGGATACAGTAATGCAAGGGTGAATACCCTGCAAGCGATAGGGGTAGAGCGAGGGGGGGTATATTGGCAGGTTGAGGGTTGGTAGTGGGTAGAGGCAAGGTATAAATAGAGGTACAATCAGGGGTATAGGACAGGGGTTAATCAGGGGAATCAGGGGTTATTCAGGAGAGTAGGGGTTTGGATATGCAGGGGGTAATCAGGGGTTTCAGGGTTAACAAGGGGGGAAATCGTTGGTGGGGTAGTGGTAGAAGGGTTAATAAGGGGGAATATGGATCGTTGGTGGGATAGGGTAGAAGGGTTAAATAATGGGAGATACTCAGGCTTAGATGCTCGTTCGTCTAGGGGTTTGCTCGTTCGTCCAGGGGTGGTCTTCTTGTGGGGGGCGGCATGGCTTTTCTGCCCAGTGCAGGGGCCGCCGATATTTATATCCGGCGGCCCGAACTGCCGCACCACCCACACGGTGCCAGCCCGCGCGTCCCCGAACGCGCACATCGGGGCCGCGCTGTCTGCTAACAGGCGGGAGAAGCCTTTGATCTCCCGCCTGTATCATTTAGCATTCCGGGCAGCGTGATGGTAATCGCGCTGCCGGAATGCACATAATAGAAGGAGGGGAGGCTTCTCCCTTCCTTCCATCATGCATAATTATCTCCAGCAGCGCTGGAGATAATTACAACAAAGGACTCAGATTCTGTTGAATCTGAGTCCTTTGTAGTCATCAGGATGATTGCATCTGTGTGAATGCTTGGGGCACATTCACACCGATGCACCTGGTTTCAGGTATAGGGGGGGATATATATATATTATAAGGACATATATTATATATATTATAAGGGGCACAGAAGGGGGCACAGCTATATATATATATATATATATATATCACAGATAAATATTTCTACTGAGGGGGTACAGCTATATCTATATATACTAAGGGGGCACAGATATATATTTCTACTGAGGGGGCACAGTTATATATTTCTACTAAGGGGGCACAGCTATATGTTTCTATTAAGGGGGCACAGCTATAAATTAAGGGCAGATGCTGGGCACATCTGCGCACCTCATCCCATGACATGGCAGTTAATGTATGCATATATACCATACATGCATGCACGTGTTTGCATGCATGTATGGATATATATGCACACGTCTCAACCCTTCCTCAACAGTTGGTGAACCCCAAAAACCGCATAAGAGCTTTCAGATTTTCAGGTCGATCCCAGTCCAATACAGCACGGACTTTCTCTGGGTCCATTCGAAAACCTGAAGATGAGAGCAGGTAGCCCAAGAATTGTACCTCATGTACAGCAAAAACACACTTCTCTAATTTTGCATACAATTTATTTTCTCTTAGGATCTGTAAAACCTGTCTAACGTGGTCCTGATGAGTCTCCACGTCTGGAGAATAAATTAGTATGTCATCCAAATACACGACCACAAACCTCCCCACCAGGTGATGAAAAATGTCAGTGACAAAATGCTGGAAAACTGCAGGAGCATTGGTCAACCCAAAAGACATGACTAGGTTCTCAAAGGGACCCTCTGGGGTATTAAAAAGCCATTTTCCATTGATCCCTTTCCTTGATCCTGACCAGGTAATATGTTCTCCTTAAGTCCAACTTGGAAAACACCTTGGCATCAACAATCTGGTTAAACAAATCAGGAATCAAAGGAAGGGGGTAAGTTTAATGGACAGTAATCCGATTGTGCTCTCGTAAATCTAGATATGGCCTAAGAGTTCCATCCTTTATTTTAACAAAGAAAAACCCTGCTGCCACTGGAAATTTGGAAGGTCTTATGTGTCCTTTAGCCAAACTCTTGTTAATATACTCTCTCATGGCCTTTCTTTCCGGTAGTGAAAGGTCATACAACCTAGATTTGGGCAACTTAGCTCCAGGAATAAGGTTGATAGGACAATGATATTCCTGATGCAAAGGTAAATCCTGGCATCCACTTCCAGAAAATACATCAGCAAAATTAGATATAAAAGAGGGTAATGTTTTAGTAGTTAAAGCAGAAAAATATGTATTCAGACTATTGTCAATGTAATAATCACCCCAATCCAGAATCTGTCTAGCTTGCCAATCGATGGTTGGATTGTGCTTGCTTAACCACAGTAAACCCAGAACCAACGGAGCAGGGAGACCCTCCAAAACAAAACACGAGATGAATTCCTGATGAAAGTCACCCACTCTTAATAGGATGTCATACACCCTCTGTAATAAACACTTCTGAGTTAGAGGTGCAGAATCAATAGCAAAAATATTTATTCTCTAATGCACTTGGAGACAACCCATGCATACGGACGAACTGAGCATCAATCAGGTTCACCCCTGACCCACTGCTGATAAACACCTCAATCCCCACAGTCTTGGACTTTAGCTCTACCCCAGCAGTCAGGAGAAATTGGGTACTACCAGGCAAAGAAAAATGGACATTTTATGACTTTCCTCCCACCCCTTTTTTTCTTTTTGAGGCTGAATGCATGGACATACATCGATAAAATGGTCCTTTCTGTTCACAGAAAAAACACAATCCCTTTCTACGACCAGAATACTTAAAGGTGGATCCGGTAGTAGCTCCCCCTAACTACATTGGTTTGTCCCCAGACATAAACCCAGGAGTATCTTCAGAGGAAGACGATACATTATGTGATAGTACGTCCTGAGAGTGGGGGCCCCTAGATCTCTCTCTCAGGCGTCTATCAATGCATACTGCAAGAGACATAGCGGCTTCCAGAGACTCAGGATTCTCAAAAAAGGCCAAAGTGTCCTTCAACCTCTCTGATAATCCCTGACAAAACTGACTATGGAGAGCCGGATCGTTCCACTCAGTATCCATAGCCCACCTCCTAAGCTCAGAGCAATAGATCTCAGCAGAACGCTCTCCCTGATGAAGGCCACGAAGCTGGGACTCGGCCAGGAAGGTCCGATCCGGGTCATCATAGATGAGACTCAGAGCTTTAAAAAATTCATCCAACGACTGGAGAGACTGCGATCTGGTCGGCAGAGAAAAAGCCCATGACTGAGCGCCCCCCTTAAACAACGAAATAACCACAGCAACTCTCTGATTCTCGTCCCCATATGATTGTGGACGTAGCCTAAAATACAATTTGCACACCTCCCTAAACAAAATGAAATCATCACTTCCCCCAGAGAATCTGTCCGGGAGGGAAACTTTAGGCTCCAGACAGGTCTGGTAACCACCACCACCACTAGGACCAGCAGCCTGTGGTCTTTGGATCTGCGAGATGGTTGTGTGGAGGACAGCTACAGTTGCAAGAAAAAGTATGTGAACCCTTTGGAATGATATGGATTTCTGCACAAATTGGTCATAAAATGTGATCTGATCTTCATCTAAGTCACAACAATAGACAATCACAGTCTGCTTAAACTAATAACACACAAATAATTAAATATTACCATGTTTTTATTGAACACACCATGTAAACATTCACAGTGCAGGTGGAAAAAGTATGTGAACCCCTAGACTAATGATCTCCAAGAGCTAATTGGAGTGAGGTATCAGCCAACTGGAGTCCAATCAATCAGATGAGATTGGAGATGTTGGTTACAGCTGCCCTGCCCTCAAAAAACACACACCAGTTCTGGGTTTGCTTTTCACAAGAAGCATTGCCTGATGTGAATGATGCCTCGCACAAAAGAGCTCTCAGAAGCCCTACGATTAAGAATTGTTGACTTGCATAAAGCTGGAAAGAGTTATAAAAGTATCTCCAAAAGCCTTGCTGTTCATCAGTCCACGGTAAGACAAATTGTCTATAAATGGAGAAAGTTCAGCACTGCTGCTACTCTCCCTAGGAGTGGTCGTCCTGTAAAGATGACTGCAAGAGCACAGCGCAGACTGCTCAATGAGGTGAAGAAGAATCCTAGAGTGTCAGCTAAAGACTTACAAAACTCTCTGGCATATGCTAACATCCCTGTTAGCGAATCTACGATACGTAAAACACTCAACAAGAATGGATTTCATGGGAGGATACCACAGAGGAAGCCACTGCTGTCCAAAAAAACATTTCTACACGTTTACAGTTTGCACAAGAGCACCTGGATGTTCCACAGCAGTACTGGCAAAATATTCTGTAGACAGATGAAACCAAAGTTGAGTTGTTTGGAAGAAACACACAACACTATGTGTGGAGAAAAAGAGGCACAGCACACCAACATCAAAAACTCATCCCAGCTGTGAAGTATGGTGGTGGGGGCATCATGGTTTGGGGCTGCTTTGCTGCGTCAGGGCCCGGACGGATTGCTATCATCGAAGTTTATCAAGACATTTTGCAGGAGAACTTAAGGCATTGTAATGCGTTTTGCACTTGCGTGAGAAAAATCGTGCGTGTTTGGTACCCAAACCCGAACTTCTTCACAGAAGTTCGGGCTTGGGATCGGTGTTCTGTAAATAGTATTATTTTCCCTTATAACATGGTTATAAGGGAAAATAATAGCATTCTGAATACAGAATGCATAGTAAAACAGCGCTGGAGGGGTTACATTTTTTTTTAAACTCACCTTAGTCCACTTGTTCGTGGCCCGGCATCTCCTTCTGGCTTCATCTGATCTCTGTGCAGCAACAGGACCTGTGGTGACGTCATTCCGGTCATCACATGGTAAGTCACATGATCTTTTACCATGGTGATTCACCATGGTAAAAGATAATGTGACGTACCATATGATGACCGGAGTGACGTCACCTCAGGTCCTTGACCTGTAATTAATGCTCACCACAGGTCCTATTCAGTAAAGGGGACAGAAGGAGATGCCGGCATCGCGAACAAGTGGATTAAGGTGAGTTAAATTTTTTTATTTATTTTTTTAACCCCTCCAGCGCTGTTTTACTATGCATTCTGTATTCAGAATGCTATTATTTTCCCTTATAACCATGTTATAAGGGAAAATAATAATGATCGGGTCTCCATCCCGATCGTCTCCTAGCAACCATGCGTGAAAATCGCACCGCATCCGCACTTGCTTGCGGATGCTTGCGATTTTCACGCAACCCCATTCATTTCTATGGGGCTTGCGTTACGTGAAAAACGCACAAAGAGGAGCATGCTGCGATTTTCACGCAACGCACAAGTGATGCGTGAAAATCACCGCTCATGTGAACAGCCCCATAGAAATGAATGGGTCAGGATTCCGTGCGGATGCTGTGCGTTCACCTCCCGCAACGCATCCGCGCGGAAAACTCGCTCGTGTGAAAGGGGCCTAACACCTATAGACATGTACTTGTATATTGTAATTTGCACATATGTTTATGTTACACATTTTTTACATTTGCTGATACTCTTAAACATCACAAATACTTTTTGATAAAGTAGATGCCACAGGTGCAGACAAATAATTCATATGATAAAAAATAACCCATATCCCCTTTCTCTTAATTATAAGTCTCACGCTATTAGATATGCATTTAAAACTTTCAAAATTGTTGCTAATGCTATTAGCTTTGCATTATTTTCTAAACTGTATTCTAGAACTGATAATGCATAAGTACTTAGCTATACTAAATACATTTATATAACTACGTTTATTACAGGGATTTCCAGATGATAAATGTTTGATCTCTGAGGGCCCTAATGTAGAAACCCTCTTGAAGTGTATGTTTGAGTCCCTCATTCCTTTTTACCCACAGGAATGCAGTGTGGAGCTTGAATGGAGTGGCAGTCAAGTATGTGCTCTGCCCCTCATTCAAACTTCATGAGAGTGACAAAAACATCACTTGGCCAGGTCATTAATGCATTTTGTGGGAAAGCTCGAAATTCTACAACCACTCATTTTACTTCCTCCTTCTGCAGCTATGGAACCTCTGTATAGCTAGAAATCTCTAACATTAAATTTAGTTGATTATCCATGTTATGTCCATATAAATCAATGAAAAAGGTCATAGTGCAAAAAAGAAGCCTTTAAGAAGCATTCAGTTCTGCTTTGTCCTAATACATGTCTATGGCCACAAATAACGACAGGACAATTTGTTCCGTCATGTATGACGGAACAAAACGGAACCGTTATTTGAGGTAAGTATTAGAGTTGAGCGGACACCTGGATGTTCGGGTTCAACGGGTTCGGCCGAACTTCAGAAAAAAGTTCGAGTTCGGGACCTGAACTTGACCCGAACTTGACCCAAACCCCAATCCCATTGAAGTCAATGGGAACCCGAACTTTTGAGCACTAAAATGGCTGTAAAAATGTCATGGAAAGGGCTAGAGGGCTGCAAATGTCGTCAAAATGTGGTTAAGAGCATGGCAAGTGCTCTGCAAACAAATGTGGGTAGGGAAATTACTTAAAATAACATAAAATACGTAAAAAAAAATAATAATAATCTTGCTCTAGGAGGACCCGGTCCATATGGAGTAGGAGGTTGAGGAGGCGGTGGATGTGGCGGTGTAGGTGGAAGTGGCGGTTGAGGAGGAGGAGGTAGCCTACACTTCTTTTTGGCTTTAAATGTATTTGTATTTTTTTAAATTAGGGTAGACCCCAAAACATTGGAAAATATAACCTGCGATAACCCCCTCCAGTCATGCTAAACACACGTTCAGACAATACACTGGCTGCAGGGCAGGCCAGCACCTCAAAGGGGTAAAGGGAAAGCTCAGGCCATGTGACCAATTTGTAGACCCAGAAGTTGCAGGGGCTGACCCCTGTCAGTCAGTTCATGTAGGCGTGTGCACACTTACTGCCCCACCATGTCGCACGTCCCCATGATGTTCACGATCCAATTTGATATCTGCCCTATCAACTTTCGATGTTCTTTTATGCGCCTACCATGGTGATCACGGGTGGCGGGGAATCAGGGTTCCAGGTCAGAGAGGGAGCGTGAGAAAGAGAGACCACATCAAAGGGAGGATTCATTTTTTCAAATTTTAAATTATAGAGTTGAAATATGGGAGAAATTATTAAAGCGTAAAAGTGTGAAAACTTTTCAAAGATTAAGCATTGAATGAAAGGATGTGGCGCACATTAATTACTGAATAATATATTAAATTTTATTCCCTGTCACCTATGCACAGCAGGTGTTTATTCACGTCTAAAATTGTATACTGTCAACCCAAGAATGTAACAGAAAAATTATTAAAATTTATTACGCTGTCAACTAGGTAGAGGAGGAGTATATTACACCCAAAAATTGGTGAATTTCACCAAAAAATGTAACTGACAATTTTTTGAAAAAACCTGTCTACTAGGTATAGCAGTGATACATCACAACCAAAAATTGGTGAATTTCACCGAAAAATGTAACTGACAATTTTTTTTATTTTTTTTAACCGGCCTACTAGGTATAGCAGTGGTACTATACACCCAAAAATTGGTGAATTTCAGCCAAAAATGTTAATGACAATTTTTTTTTTTTAACCGGCCTACTAGGTATAGCAGTGGTACTATACACCCAAAAATTGGTGAATTTCACCCAAAAATGTAAATGACAGTAGTGAAATGATATAACATAAAACAAGTACAAATAAATAAAATAAAAATTATTTATGAGGTGGAGTTCCATATAGAGTAGGAGTTTGAGGATGCGGTGGACATAGCGGTGTAGGTGGAAGCGGCGGTGGAGGAGGACGAGGTAGCCAACACAGGTTTTTGGTTTTAATTTTATTTTTTTAAATTAGGGTACACTCCAAAAGAGTGTGAAATATCCAAAATACAAGAATGAGCAATTGCGCTGCAGTATTACAATGGCTGGTTAGTGCAGCTAATCATGTCTAGTCTGAACAAGGTACGGACAAGACCTGAGGGATCCATGCCTGGTTCATTTTAATGAACATGAGCTTGTCCACATTGGCTGTGGACAGGCGGCTGCGCTTGTCTGTGATGACGCCCCCTGCCGTGCTAAACACACGTTCAGATATTACACTGGCTGCCGGGAGGGCCAGCACCTCCAAGGCGTAAAGAGCAAGCTCAGGCCATGTGCCCAATTTGGAGACCCAGAAGTTGAAGGGGGCAGACCCGTCATTCAGTACGTGTAGGCATGCGCACACATACTGCTCCACCATGTTGGTGAAATGCTGCCTCCTGCTAAGACGTTCCATATCAGCTGGTGGTGCTGGTTGTTGTGGCGTGCTGACAAAGCTTTTCCACATTTCGGCCATGCTAACCCTGCCTTCTGAGGTGCTGGCGGTGCCCCAGCTGCTTTGGCGACCTCTTCCTCGTCCTCTGCCTTTGCCTTGTGCTTCCACTGTGCCCCCGCTGTCAGGTGGGAATGCCACCAGCAGCGCGTCTACCAGTGTGCGCTTGTACTCGCACATCTTACGATCACGCTTCAGTGAGGGATTTAAGGATGGTACGTTGTCCTTGTAACGGGGATCCAGCAGCGTGGCCACCCAGTAATCAGAACAAGTTAGAATGTGGGCAACTCAGCGGTCATTGCGGAGACACTGCAGCATGTAATTGCTCATGTGTGCCAGGCTACCCAGAGGCAACGAAAAGCTGTCCTCTGTGGGAGGGTTATTGTCTGTGTCCTCTGTATCCCCCCAGCCATGCACCAGTGATGGCCATGAGCTGGTCTGGGTGCCACCCTGCATGGTTCCTCCTCCTCCATCTCCTCCTCCTCCTCATCCTCCACCTCATCATCCTCCAGAACTGTGCCCTGGCTGGAATATTGTGTACCTTGGGTTTGTGGGTGCAGGAACCCACCCTCGGAGCCACTTGGGAATGACTGGCGGGAAACCCTACAAAATGATCCCTCTCCCTCCTCCTCCTCTGCCACATCCTCTTCCACCATTTTTTTCAAGGAGGCATAGAAGTGGGATAGTAACGCTGAGAACGGCGTTATCGGCACTGGCCATGTTGGTGGAGTACTCGAAACAGCGCAACAAGGCACACAGGTCTCACATGGAAGCCCAGTCATTGGTGGTGAAGGGGTGCTTTTCCACCGAGCGACTCCCCCGTGCGTGCTGCAGCTGAAACTCCACTATCGCCTGCTGCTGCTCGCACAGTCTGGCCAGCATGTGCAAGGTGGAGTTCCACCTTGCGGGCACGTCGCATATGAGGCGGTGAACGGAAAGGCCGAAGTTACGCTGCAGTGCTGACAGGCGAGCAGCAGCAGGGTGAAAATGCCGAAAGCGGCCCGCAGTTTATGCAGCAGCTCTGACATATCGGGGTAATTTTTAAGGAATCTCTGCACCACCAAATTCAGCACATGCGCCAGGCAAGGGATGTGCGTCAAACCGGCTAGTCCCAGAGCTGCTACGAGATTTCGCACATTATCGAACACCACCAGGCCCTGCTTGAGGCTGACTGGCACAAACCACTCATCGGTCTGTTGTTTAAGGCCCGTCCACAGCTCCTGCGCAGTGTGGGGTTTGTCCCCCAAACAGATAAGTTTTAAAACTGCCTGCTGTTGTTTACCCCTGGCTGTGCTGAAGTTGGTGGTGAAGGTGTTACGCTGATCGGATGAGGAGCTGGTAGAGGATGAGGAAGCAGAGTAGGAGGAGGAAACAACAGGAGGCAAACTGAAGCGCCCTGCAATCCTCGGTGGTGGAAGGACATGCGCCAAACTGCTATCTGCCTCAGGCCCAGCCGCCACTGCATTTACCCAGTGTGCTGTTATGGAGATATAATGGCCCTGACCGTGCTTAGTGGTCCACGTATCCGTAATCAGGTGCACCTTGCCACAGATGGCGTTGTGCAGTGCACACCTGATTTTGTCCCCTACTTGGTTGTGCAGGGAAGGAATGGCTCGCCTTGAAAAGTAGTGGCGGCTGGGCACGACGTACTGTGGGACAGCCACCGCCATAAGGCCTTTAAAACTATCCGTCTCCACCAGACGGAATGACAGCATTTCAAAGGCCAGTAATTTAGAAATGCTGGCATTCAGGGCTAGGGATCGCGGGTGGGTAGGGGGGTACTTCCTCTTCCTCTCCAGCGATTGGGAGATGGAGAGCTGAACGCTTCCGTGGGACATTGTGGAGATGCTTGGTGACCCCGCTGTTGGTGTTGCTGGCAGATCCTCTGTTTGTGGGGTGGCAGGTGGCACTGTCACTCCAGAGGTGGATGAAGAGGCCGCGACTGCACCTGAAGAGGAAGCAGGAGGAGCCAGAGACCTTTCTTGGTTTTTGAGGTGTCTACTCCACTGCAGTTCGTGCTTTGCACTTAAATGCCTGGTCATGCAGGTTGTGCTCAGGTTGAGAACATTTATGCCTCGCTTCAGGCTCTGATTGCACAGTGTGCAAACCACTCGTGTCTTGTCGTCAACACATTGTCTGAAGAACTGCCACGCCAGGGAACTCCTTGGAGCTGGCTTTGGTGTGCTCGGTCCTATGCTGCGGTGGGCAGTAGCAGGCGTACTGTCTAGAGGACGGCCGCTCCGCTTTTGCACCCTGCTCCCTCTGCTGCTGTGCTGGTGGCTCTGTGCGACCACCGCCTCTTCCTCCGAACTACATAGGTCACTCGCATGACCTTGATTCCATGTGGGGTCGAGGACCTCATCGTCCTCCACATAATCTTCCACCCAGTCTTCACCCCTGCCTTCCTTGTCGGTCTGCACACTTTCGAAAGCCCCAGCAGTTGGCACCTGTGTTTCGTCATCATCCGAGCCGTGCTGCGATGGTCCTCCCATGTACTCATCTTGAAAGATAAGTGGTTGGGCATCGGTGCACTCAATCTCTTCCACTTCTGGGGCAGGGCTAGGTGGATGGCCCTGGGAAACCCTGCTAGCAGAGTCATCAAAAAGCAGAAGAGACTGCTGCATGACTTGGGACTCAGACTACTTGGCTGATTTGCAAGGGGGTGAGGTGCCAACTGTGGTCTTTCAGCAGGAGACTGGGTGGGAGACAATGTGAAGGAACTGGATCTACTGTCAGCAACCCAATCTACTATCTCCTGTACTTGTTCAGGCCTCACCATTAGTAGAGCAGCATTAGGCCCGACCAAATACTTCTGCAGGTTTTGTCGCCTACTCGCACCTGAGGAAGGGGTTTCGTGCGTGTAGCTGGAACAGATCGACCAAGTCCTTTTCCTGCAACAGGAGCTCCACCAGCAGCACCACGACCTGGGGCACGTGCCTTATTTGACGCTCTCCTCATATTTTTAGAATTTAGGATCTTGCCCTAAATGGGTGTTTAATTAATAGTAGAATAGAACGACAGTATGTAAAGGGTGTATCTCACACGGCCTGAACCAGTGTAGGCCTGAATTAAAGATTTCTATGCCAAAAATGGCTGTATTTCAAATGCCTGAAACAAACCCCTGTATGTAGACGGTGTATCTCACATGGTCTAAACCAGTGTAGGCCTGAATTAAATATTTCTTTGGCCAAAATGGCTGTATTTCAAATTGCTGTATTTAAAATGCCTGAATCAAACCCCTGTATGTAGAGGGTGTATCTCACACGGCCTGAACCAGTGTAGGCCTGAATTCAATATTGGTGCCCCAAATGGCGGTATTTAAAATCTCTGAATCTAATCCAAATGTATTAAGGGTGTATCTCACAATGACATCTTCATCAAAGGCTGCAAACTAACTAATACAGATGTTGTAGATTGCCAACAAAAGGGTATTTTTGGTAACAGAATATGAAAGCTGTATATATATTAAACTTGAATTTAACACTTTTAGATCAGGAAAATACAGTTTTTTGACAAAAAAGTATGTTTTTTAAAACCCCAGAAAATGATGGTGTATTTCTAGCTTAAAATGCACACTGACTAATCCAGATGTTGTAGATTGCCCCAAAAAATGTTCTTTTGGGACTACAGAATAATAAAGCTTATATATATTAAACTTGAATTTAACACTTGCAGATCAGGAAAATACAGGTTTTTTTTTACAGAAAAGTGTTTTTTTAAAACCCCAGGAAATGATGGGTGTATTTCTAGCTTAAATTGCACACTGACTAATCCAGATGTTGTAGATTGCCAAAAAAGTGTTTTTTTGGTAACAGAATATGAAAGCTGTATATATATTAAACTTGAATTTAGCATTTGCAGATCAGGAAAATACAGTTTTTTGACAAAAAGTGTGTTTTTAAAACCCCAGAAAATGATGGGTGTATTTCTAGCTTAAATTGCACACTGACTAATCCAGATGTTGTAGATTGCCCAAAAAAATGGTGATTTGCAATGTCCTAAAAACTCAGATGCAGTGCTGGTGCACTGATCTTGCATAAAATGGCCGCCGCTGCCGCCCACCTGTCTAACAGAATTATAAATTTATAAATTTTTGGTCAATGGGCTTAGGGCAGGGTTAAACGATTGTGCCCTGCACCCACACAACTATTTCTAGGTAGATCGCTGAGTTAGATTCTCTCCTATTCTCTCCCTGGAATCACACGTCTCCCTACACTTGTAACAGCAGAGTGACGTGCAGCGCTACGTGACTCCAGCTTATATAGAGGCTGGGTCACATGCTGCTCTGGCCAATCACAGCCATGCCATTAGTAGGCAGCCTTTCAAAAAGTGCCAAGAAAGCGCCAAACACCGAACCCGAACCCAAACTTTTACTGAAATGTTCGGGTTCGGGTCCAGGGTCCAAAAATCCTAAAGTTCGGTACGAACCCAAACTTTACAGCTCGGGTTCGCACAACCCTAGTAAGTATGATAAAAAAAAAAAATAATAATTATTTTACACTGTGTTATTACTGTAAGATGCCGCAATATCTGAGGGGTACAATGACAGGAGGTGGCACAATCGCCACTCCCTGTCATTTCACCCACTACTTAAAAAGAACTGTTCTTCGTGACAAAGTAATTAGTCATGAAGCAAATTTTTTTAATAAAATTTGACGAAGCAGCCAAATCTAATTTTTGAATACTTCACTCACCGCAAACCACCTCACTGTTTTGTCTGTGCTCAGCTTGAGCTATGGGAAAAGTATTTGACTGTTTTGCCCGAGTCCATCTTGGGGAGAAGGGGAAGGGTGAGGGGTAGGGTCTACTTCAGCTGCTCATATCTCTGGTTTGGTAGCAGCTAGAGACATGGGTCTGGTATTTGAAAGCTGACTGATTTCTCACTTTCATACAATACAAAAATTACACCATTAGGCCTCATGCACACGACGTTTGTTTTGGTCCGCATCCGAGCCGCAGTTTTTGCGGACCCATTCACTTTAATGGGGCCGCAAAAGATGCGGACAGCACTCCGTGTGCTGTCTACATCCGTTGCTCCGTTCCGTAGCCCAGCAAAAAAAATATAACATTTCCTATTCTTGTCAGTTTTGCGGACAAGAATAGGCATTTCTACAATGGGCTGCCCATTCCGTTCCACAAATTGCGGAAGGCACACGGAAGCCTTTTGTTGTTTGCGGACCGCAAAAAATGGAACGGTCGTGTGCATGAGGCCTTAGTAGAACAACAGCAGGAGATAAAGCTGAAATCAAATAGATAAAGCCACTATTAAGGGGGCAGGGCGCGGTGGAGGACACTGTTAAGTTGGCAGGGGCCACAATTAAAGGGGCAGCTGCTGTGGAGGTCACTGTTGATGGGGCAGGGGCCACTATTAAAGAAACAGGCCACTGTGGAGGTCACTGTTATGGGAGCAGGCCGCTGTGGAGGTCACTGTTAAAGGGGCGGGCAATGTGGAGGTTACTGTTAAAGCGGCAGGCACTGTGGAGGTTACTGTTATTGAGGATACTGTCGATATATTTTAACGACACACAGAAGCATTAAATGAAATAGATGAAATATACCCGTGCAAAGCCGGGTCCTTCTGCTAGTATACAGTATAAAATATTCATTGCCATTCCGTGATAGCCAGTAAAACACAAAGGCCCAGATTTACCCATGTGTCTGTGCTTAGAATCTGTCTAAAAAGTGGTACTAATTGGTTTAGTTTTGGCAAAATTAGGTAAAACTAGAATTTCTACACTTTTTTCCATTTGCTTGAAAAGGGGATGGGGTTTAGTGGGAAAGAGCTGAGCTTCATGTGGCCCAAGATGTGACATTTTGCACCAAAATGGCAAAATCTGTCTCAAAGTAAAGACATTTTTATTCACCAGTAACCATGGATGCATACAGCGTCTACTCATAATGCCTTAGTATCTGATGGTGGTCCTCTGTCCATTGGCAGTCTTCCCAAGATATTCTATTAGGAATCTATATCAGCACTAAATATTAGTACAATATATAAGCCCTGTCCATTAACCCTGTCAAAACACACAGTTGTGGACAACTATAATCTAAATGGACACATTATTAGGGATGAGCGAACCCGAACTGTATAGTTCGGGTTCGTACCGAATTTTGGGGTGTCCGTGACACGGACCCGAACCCGAACATTTTCGTAAAAGTCTGGGTTCGGGTTCAACAAGCGTCATACTACTTGGCCCAAGAGGCCATCACAGCCATGCCTACTATTGGCATGGCTGTGATTGGCCAGTGCACCATGTGACCCAGCCTCTATTTAAGCTGGAGTCACGTAGCGCCGCACGTCACTCTGCTATGATCAGTATAGGGAGGGGTTGCAGCTGCGACGTTAGGGCGAGATTAGGCAGATTACCTCCTCCAAAAGACTTTATTCTGTGATCGATCTGCAGCTGTGGATCATTGAAGTGCTATTATTGACTTGCTCACTTTTTTGAGGCTGCCCAGAGCGTTTTTAGATCACTTTTTTTCTGGGGTGATCGGCGGCCATATTGTGACTTGTGGTGCGCCAGCACGAGCTATCACCAAGTGTATTTAACCATCGATAGTGTGGTTATTTTGTGCTTTATCCTACATCAGCTGCAGGCTGAGCCTGTGTCACCGAAGTGCATTTAACCATCAACAGTCTGGTTATTTTTTGGCCATATACTACATCAGCTGCAGGCTGAGCCTGTGTCATCCAAGTGCATTTAACCATCAACAGTCTGATTATTTTTTGGCCATATACTACATCAGCTGCAGGCTGAGCCTGTGTCACCCAAGTGTATTTAACCATCGATAGTGTGGTTAATTTGTGCTATATCCTACATCAGCTGCAGGCTGAGCCTGTGTCACCCAAGTGCATTTAACCATCAACAGTCTGATTATTTTTTGGCCATATACTACATCTGGTGCAGGCTGAGCCTGTGTCACCCAAGTGCATTTAACCATCAACAGTCTGATTATTTTTTGGCCATATACTACATCTGGTGCAGGCTGAGCCTGTGTCACCCAAGTGCATTTAACCATCAACAGTCTGATTATTTTTTGGCCATATACTACATCTGGTGCAGGCTGAGCCTGTGTCACCCAAGTGCATTTAACCATCAACAGTGTGGTTATTTTTTGGCCATATATTACATCAGGGGCAAGTTGAGCCTGTCACCCAGCGCCTAAAAAATAGACCTGACATTTCTATTCAACCAAATCTGTACTGTTTTAGCTGGTCAAGTTATTTGTATTGACAGTAAAAGCACACTTTTTTTTCTGGGTTGAAAAAGCATTCCCAAATTTCCCATTCTCAAAATAACTAGTTTCTGGTATTTGAGGCCTACTTGAAATCTATCCCAAAAAGAAAATCTTACATTGAAGGTATTGATAGTGTCATTCAGAAAAACCTAAGACACACGCTAGCGTGCTGATAGAAGTGTCATTCTGTGATTAAACCTATACCTGTCACACAGCGCAAAAAAAAACAGGTCTCACATCTCTATTCAACCAAATCTGCACTGTTTTTGCTGGTCAAGTTATTTGTAGTGACCATAAAAGCAGACTTTTTGTTCTGGGTTGAAAAAGCATTCCCAAATTTCCCATTCTCAAAATAACTAGTTTCTGGTATTTGAGGCCTACTTGAAATCTATCCCAAAAAGAAAATATTACATTGAAGGTATTGATAGTGTCATTCAGAAAAACCTAAGACACACGCTAGCGTGCTGATAGAAGTGTCATTCTGTGATTAAACCTATACCTGTCACACAGCGCAAAAAAAAACAGGTCTCACATCTCTATTCAACCAAATCTGCACTGTTTTAGCTGGTCAAGTTATTTGTAGTGACCGTAAAAGCAGACTTTTTGTTCTGGGTTGAAAAAGCATTCCCAAATTTCCCATTCTCAAAATAACTAGTTTCTGGTATTTGAGGCCTACTTGAAATCTATCCCAAAAAGAAAATCTTACATTGAAGGTATTGATAGTGTCATTCAGAAAAACCTAAGACACACGCTAGCGTGCTGATAGAAGTGTCATTCTGTGATTAAACCTATACCTGTCACACAGCGCAAAAAAAAACAGGTCTCACATCTCTATTCAACCAAATCTGCACTGTTTTAGCTGGTCAAGTTATTTGTAGTGACCGTAAAAGCAGACTTTTTGTTCTGGGTTGAAAAAGCATTCCCAAATTTCCCATTCTCAAAATAACTAGTTTCTGGTATTTGAGGCCTACTTGAAATCTATCCCAAAAAGAAAATCTTACATTGAAGGTATTGATAGTGTCATTCAGAAAAACCTAAGACACACGCTAGCGTGCTGATAGAAGTGTCATTCTGTGATTAAACCTATACCTGTCACACAGCGCAAAAAAAAACAGGCCTCACATCTCTATTTAACCAAATCTGTACTGTTTTAGCTGGTCAAGTTATTTGTAGTGACCGTAAAAGCACACTTTTTGTTCTGGGTTGAAAAACCATTCCCAAATTTGCCATATTCAAGCAAATCTGTACTGTTTAATCTGGTCAAGTTATTTGTAGCGACCGTAAAAGCCCTATTTTTTTTCTGGGTTGAAAAACTATTCCCAAATTTGCCATTCTCAAAATAACTAGTTTCTGGTATTTGAGGCCTACTTGAAATCTATCCCAAAAAGGATATCTTACATTGAAGGTACTGATAGTGTCATTCAGAAAAACCTGTGTCATTCAGACACTCAGGTCTTCTGTGGTTTAAAGCTTTATTGAGGTGTAGTGCACTTGGCTGGAGCCTGTAATACAACAGGGAAACACTGCCACTATGTGGTATACAGCCAGGTAACCAGCCCACCTATATCATAACAGGCAGTCATTATATTACATTCCCACATACATGTTACAGGATATAACAAAGCATACAGAAAAATGAACAAGAGAAAATCATTTACAAAGATATTGCAGCAGGGTGACCTGGAATACAGCATGTCTTGCAGCCATTTTAGGAAGAACACATGTCTCTTTAACTGTACATCATCTACTCAGCCTAGCATGTGCTGCAGGGTTTAAAGGCTGCTAAAAAACATACAGTCACCTCTTTACATTCTACAGAACTATTATGGGTATATATTATAACTTTTTACAATAGATAAATGAACTTTAGCTTTAGAGAACTTAGACAGAGATCCTACCTCCTTCACAGTAAATGTCTGCACTGAGGAGACCAAACCAAGTAGCAGAATACACAGGGGGCTTTCTGGAAGAGTCCACTGTAAAGACTCTGTCTGTTAAAACTTTCCTCAGTTATCTAATAGCACATTTGAAGAGGTTTATTTAGCATGTCCTGACTCTCTGCTAACAGCTTATGAATATATGGAACTATATTTAACAAGTGATCATTGCTGCAGCTCCTGTATATTGGTATGACCCTATTGCAAACCTGCAGACTGGATATTTGGTACTACACCACTGACTTGGTGCCTGGGCCTAAATATGTGACAGTGGCCTGTTCCAGTGGTGGGTGACGTGATGCCTGATTCTCTGCTATGACATGAAGACAGATTCTGTGCTGACATAAGGCCAGATTCTCTGTTACGGGACCTCTCTCCTCTGCCTGGGTCTAAATGTGTGACAGTGGCCTGTTCCAGTGGTGGGTGACTTGAAGCCTGATTCTCTACTATGACATGAAGACAGATTCTGTGCTGACATAAGGCCAGATTCTCTGTTACGGGACCTCTCTCCTCTGCCTGGGTGCCTGGGCCTAAATGTGTGACAGTGGCCTGTTCCAGTGGTGGGTGACGTGATGCCTGATTCTCTGCTATGACATGAAGACAGATTCTGTGCTGACATAAGGCCAGATTCTCTGTTACAGGACCTCTCTCCTCTGTCTGGGTGCCGGGGCCTAAATGTGTGACAGTGGCCTGTTCCAGTGGTGGGTGACGTGATGCCTGATTCTCTGCTATGACATGAAGACAGATTCTGTGCTGACATAAGGCCAGATTCTCTGTTACGGGACCTCTCTCCTCTGCCTGGGTGCCTGGGCCTAAATGTGTGACAGTGGCCTGTTCCAGTGGTGGGTGACGTGATGCCTGATTCTCTGCTATGACATGAAGACAGATTCTTTGCTGACATAAGGCCAGATTCTCTGTTACGGGACCTCTCTCCTCTGCCTGGGTGCCTGGGCCTAAATGTGTGACAGTGGCCTGTTCCAGTGGTGGGTGACGTGATGCCTGATTCTCTGCTATGACATGAAGACAGATTCTGTGCTGACATAAGGCCAGATTCTCTGTTACGGGACCTCTCTCCTCTGCCTGGGTGCCTGGGCCTAAATGTGTGACAGTGGCCTGTTCCAGTGGTGGGTGACGTGAAGCCTGATTCTCTGCTATGACATGAAGACAGATTCTGTGCTGACATAAGGCCAGATTCTCTGTTACGGGACCTCTCTCCTCTGCCTGGGTGCCTGGGCCTAAATGTGTGACAGTGGCCTGTTCCAGTGGTGGGTGACGTGAAGCCTGATTCTCTGCTATGACATGAAGACTGATTCTGCGCTGACATAAGGCCAGATTCTCTGTTACGGGACCTCTCTCCTCTGCCTGGGTGCCTGGGCCTAAATGTGTGACAGTGGCCTGTTCCAGTGGTGGGTGACGTGAAGCCTGATTCTCTGCTATGACATGAAGACTGATTCTGCGCTGACATAAGGCCAGATTCTCTGTTACAGGACCTCTCTCCTCAGCCTGGGTGCCTGGGCCTAAATGTGTGACAGTGGCCTGTTCCAGTGGTGGGTGACGTGATGCCTGATTCTCTGCTATGACATGAAGACAGATTCTGTGCTGACATAAGGCCAGATTCTCTGTTACAGGATCTCTCTCCTCTGTCTGGGTGCCGGGGCCTAAATGTGTGACAGTGGCCTGTTCCAGTGGTGGGTGACGTGAAGCCTGATTCTCTGCTATGACATGAAGACTGATTCTGTGCTGACATGAAGCCAGATTCTCTGCTATGGCATGAAGAGACTGATTCTGTGCTGACATGAAGCCAGATTCTTTGCTATGGCATGAAGAGACTGATTCTCTGCTGACGTGAAGCCAGATTCTCTGCTATGGGACCTCTGTCCAATTGATATTGGTTCATTTTTATTTTTTTAATTTTTATTTTAATTCATTTCCCTATCCACATTTGTTTGCAGGGGATTTACCTACATGTTGCTGCCTTTTGCAGCCCTCTAGCTCTTTCCTGGGCTGTTTTACAGCCTTTTTAGTGCCCAAAAGTTCGGGTCCCCATTGACTTCAATGGGGTTCGGGTTCGGGACGAAGTTCACTTCGGGTTCGGATCCCGAACCCGAACATTTACGGGAAGTTCGGCCGAACTTCTCGAACCCGAACATCCAGGTGTTCGCTCAACTCTACACATTATCCATGTCTATGCAAGTGTTCTAATGAATCCTTGAACACTATTAGCAATCCACTCTTGGCTGACCTATGGGCATTCTATGCTGCTTTTATTCATTGGTACTATAGATACTTACAGTGTCTCCCTGCTATGCTTAACCACCTCAGCCCCCCTAGCTTAAACACCCTTATGACCAGGCCACTTTTTACACTTTTAGCACTACACTACTTTCATTCACCGTTTATTACTCGGTCATTGCAACTTACCACCCAAATGAATTTTACCCTCCTTTTCTTCTCACTAATAGAGCTTTCATTTGGTGGTATTTCATTGCTGCTGACATTTTTACTTTTTTTGTTATTAATCGAAATTGACAGAATTTTTGGGGAAAAAATGTCATTTTTCAATTTCTGTTTTTTAAAAAAAAAAATACATTTCCTATATAATTTTTCTCTAATTTATTGTTCTACATGTCTTTGATAAAAAAAAATGCAATAAGTGTATATTTATTGGTTTGCGCAAAAGTTATAGTGTTTACAAACTATGGTACAAAAATTAGAATTTCCGCATTTTGAAACAGCTCTGACTTTCTGAGCACCTGTCATGTTTCCTGAGGTTCTACAATGCCCAGACAGTAAAAACACCCCACAAATGACCCCATTTCGGAAAGTAAACACCCTAAGGTATTCGATGATGGGCATAGTGAGTTCATAAAAGTTTTTATTTTTTGTCACAAGTTAGCGGAAAATGATTTTTTTTTCTTACAAGTCTCATATTCCACTAACTTGTGACAAAAAATAAAAACTTCCATGAACTCACTATGCCAATCACGAAATACCTTGGGGTGTCTTCTTTCCAAAATGGGGTGACTTGTGGGGTATTTATAATGCCCTGGCATTTTAGGGGACCTAAAGCGTGAGAAGAAGGGTGGAATCCAAATGCGTAAAAATGCCCTGCGAAATCCTAAAGGTGCTCTTTAGAATTTGGGCCCCTTTGGGCACCTAGGCTGCAAAAAAAGTGTCACACATGTGGTATCGCTGTACTCAGAAGAAGTAGGGAAATGTGTTTTGGGGTGTATTTTTACATATACTCCATGCTGGGTGAGAGAATTATCTCTCTAAAAGTCAACTTTTCCCATTTTTTCATACAAAGTTGTCATTTTAGAGAGTTATTTTCTCACCCAGCATGGGTATATGTAAAAATACACCTCAAACACATTGCCAACTTCTCCTGAGTACGGCGATACCAAATGTGTGACACTTTTTTTGCAGCCCTAGGTCCGCAAAGGGGCCCAAATTCTAAAGAGCACCTTTAGGATTTCACAGGGCATTTTTTACGCATTTGGATTCCAAATTACTTCTCACTCTTTAGGTCTCCTAAAATGCCAGGGCAGTATAAATACCCCACAAGTGACCCCATTTTGGAAAGAAGACACCCCAAGGTATCCGTGAGGGGCCATGGCGAGTTCCTAGAATTTATTTATTTTTGGCACAAGTTGGCGAAAATGCAGATTTTTAAAAAAAAAATTTCTTACAAAGTCTCATATTCCACTAACTTGTGACAAAAAATATAATTTTACATGAACTCACCATACCCCTCACGGAATACCTTGGGGTGTCCTTCTTTCCAAAATGGGGTCACTTGTGGGGTATTTATACTGCCCTGGCATTTTAGGGGCCCTAAAGCGTGAGAAGAAGTCTGGAATCCAAATGCCTAAAAAATGCCCTGTGAAATCGTAAAGATACTCTTTGGAATTTGGGCCCCTTTGCGCACCTAGGCTGCAAAAAAGTGTCACACATGTGGTATCGCCGTACTCAGAAGAAGAAGGGCAATGTGTTTTGGGGTGTATTTTTACATATACCCATGCTGGGTGAGAGAAATATCTCTGTAAACGTCAACTTTTCCCATTTTCTTATACAAAGTTGTCATTTTAGAGAGATATTTCTCTCACCCAGCATGGGTATATGTGAAAAGACACTCCAAAACACATTGCCCAACTTCCCCTGAATACGGCGATACCACATGTGTGACACTTTTTTGCAGCCTACGTGCGCAAAGGGGCCCAAATTCCAATGAGTACCTTTTAGGAAGGCATTTTTAGGCATTTGGATTCCAGACTTCTTCTCACGCTTTAGGGCCCCTAAAATGCCAGGGCAGTATAAATTCCCACAAGTGACCCCATTTTGGAAAGAAAACTCCCCAAGGTATTCCGTGAGGGGCATGGCGAGTTCATAGAAGTTATTTTTTTTTGGCACAAGTTAGCGGAAATTGATTTTTTTTTGTTTTTTCTCATAAAGTCTCCATTTCCGCTAACTTGTGACAAAAAGTTCAATCTTTCATGGACTCAATACGCCCCTCAGCGAATACCTTGGGGTGTCTACTTTCCGAAATGGGGTCATTTGTGGGGTGTGTTTAATGTTCTGGCATTTTGGGCGGGGCTAAATTCTGAGCAACCCTGTAAAGCCTAAAGGCACTCGTTGGACTTTCGGCCCCTTAACGCACCTAGGCTGCAAAAAAGTGTCACACACGTGGTATCGTCGTACTCAGGAGAAGTAGGGCAATGTGTTTTGGGGTGTATTTTTAAATATACCCATGCTGGGTGAGAGGAATATCTCTGTTAATTGACAACTCTGTATAAAAAAAATTAAAAAGTTGTCATTTACAGAGATATTTCTCTCACCCAGCATGGGTATATGTAAAAATACACCACAAAACACATTGCCTTACTTCTCCTGAGTACGGCAATACCACATGTGTGACACTTTTTTGCAGCCTAGGTGCGCAAAGGGCCCCAAATTCCAATGAGTACTTTTAGGATTTCACAGGGCATTTTTTACGCATTTGGATTCCAAACTACTTCTCACGCTTTAGGGCCCCTAAGATACCAGGGCAGTATAAATACCCCACAAGTGACCCCATTTTGAAAAGAAGACACCACAAGGTATTTCGTGAGGGGCATGGCGAGTTCCTAGAATATATTTTTTTTGGCACAAGTTAGCGGAAAATGATTTTTTTTATTTTTTTTATTTTTTTTCTCTTACAAAGTCTCATATTCCACTAACTTGTGACAAAAAATAAAATTTTACATGAACTCGCCATGCCCCTCACGAAATACCTTGGGGTGTCTTCAAATGGGGTCACATGTGGGGTATTTATACTGCCCTGGCATTTTAGGGGCCCTAAAGCGTGAGAAGAAGTCTGGAATATAAATGTCTAAAAAGTTTTACGCATTTGGATTCTGTGAGGGGTATGTTGAGTTCATGTGAGATTTTATTTTTTGTCACAAGTTAGTGGAATATGAGACTTTGTAAGAAAAAAAAAAAAAAAAAAAAAAAAAATCAATTTCCTCTAACTTGTGCCAAAAAAAAAAAATCTTCTATGAACTCGCCATGCCCCTCAAAAGTGATCTTTATAGCGCCGCAGCGATTTTACGGTGTTTTTGAAGTGATCAGAAAAAAATTAATTTATGTCACTGCGGTGGGGCGGACTGAACGCAAGTGTGCGCACAAGATCAGGCCTGATCGGGCGAACACTGCGTTTTTTGTACAGCCTATAGAACATGTCCTATTCTTGTCCGCAATTGCGGACAAGAAAAGACATTTTCTATATAGTTCTGGCAATGTGCGGAACCGCAAAATGCGGAAAGCACATTGCCGGTGTCCGTGTTTTGTGGATCCGCAGTGTCCGTGTTTTGCGGATCCGTGGATCCGCAAAACACATACGAGCGTCTGAATGGAGCCTTACAGGGGGGTGATCAATGACAGGGGGGTGATCAATGACAGGGGGGTGATCAGGGAGTCTATATGGGGTGATCACCCCCCTGTAAGGCTCCATTCAGACGTCCATATGTTTTTTGCGGATCCGCAGATCCATAAAACACATACTGACGTCTGACTGGAGCCTTACAGGGGGGTGATCAATGACAGGGGGTGATCAGGGAGTCTACAGTTGCAAGAAAAAGTATGTGAACCCTTTGGAATGATATGGATTTCTGAACAAATTGGTCATAAAATGTGATCTGATCTTCATCTAAGTCACAACAAAAGACAATCACAGTCTGCTTAAACTAATAACACACAATGAATTAAATGTTACCATGTTTTTATTGAACACACCATGTAAACATTCAGAGTGCAGGCGGAAAAAGTATGTGAACCCTTGGATTTAATAACTGGTTGAACCTCCTTTGGCAGCAATAACTTCAACCAAACGTTTCCTGTAGTTGCAGATCAAACGTGCACAACAGTCAGGAGTAATTCTTGACCATTCCTCTTTACAGAACTGTTTCAGTTCAGCAATATTCTTGGGATGTCTGCTGTGAATCGCTTTCTTGAGGTCATGCCACAGCATCTCAATCGGGTTGAGGTCAGGACTCTGCCTGGGCCACTCCAGAAGGCATATTTTCTTATGTTTAAGCCATTCTGTTGTTGATTTACTTCTATGCTTTGGGTCGTTGACCTGTTGCAACATCCATCTTCTGTTGAGCTTCAGCTGGTGGACAGATGGCCTTAGGTTCTCCTGCAAAATGTCTTGAAAAAGTTGTGAATTCATTTTTCCTTCGATGATAGCAATCCGTCCAGGCCCTGATGCAGCAAAGCAGCCCCAAACCATGATGTCCCCACCACCATACTTCACAGTTGGGATGAGGTTTTGATGTTGGTGTGCCTTGCCTCTTTTTCTCCACACATAGTGTTGTGTGTTTCTTCCAAACAACTCAACTTTGGTTTCATCTGTCCACAGAATATTTTGCCAGTACTGCTGTGGAACATTCAGGTGCTCTTGTGCAAACTGTAAACGTGCAGCAATGTTTTTATAGGACAGCAGAGGCTTCCTCTGTGGTATCCTCCCATGAAATCCATTCTTGTTTAGTGTTTTACGTATCGTAGATTTGCTAACAGGGATGTTAGCATATGCCAGAGACTTTTGTAAGTCTTTACCTGACACGCTAGGATTCTTCTTCACCTCATTGAGCAGTCTGCGCTGTGCTCTTGCAGTCATTTTTACAGGACGGCCACTCCTAGGGAGTAGCAGCTGTGCTGAACTTTCTCCATTTCTAGACAATTTGTCTTATTGTGGACTGATGAACAGCAATGCTTTTGGAGATACTTTTATAACCCTTTCCAGCTTTATGCAAGTCAACAATTCTTAATCGTAGGTCTTCTGAGAGCTCTTTTGTGAGAGGCATCATTCACATCAGGCAATGCTTCTTGTGAAAAGCAAACCCAGAACTGGTGTGTGTTTTTTATAGGGCAGGGCAGCTGTAACCAACACCTCCAATCTCATCTCATTGATTGGACTCCAATTGTCTGACACCTCACTCCAATTAGCTCTTGGAGATGTCATTAGTCTAGGCGTTCACATACTTTTTCCAACTGCACTGTGAATGTTTACATGGTGTGTTCAATAAAAACATGGTAACTTTTAATTCTTTGTGTGTTGTTAGTTTAAGAAGACTGTGATTGTCTATTGTTGTGATTTAGATGAAGATCAGATCACATTTTATGACCAATTTGTGCAGAAATCCATATAATTCCAAAGGGTTCACATACTTTTTCTTGCAACTGTATATGGGGTGATCACCCCCCTGTCATTGATCACCCCCCCTGTAAGGCTCCATTCAGACGTCCGAATGTGTTTTACGGATCCGTGGATCCGCAAAACACATACAGACGTCTGAATGGAGCCTTACAGGGGGGTGATCAATGACAGGGGGGTGATAAGGGAGTCTATATGGGTTGATCACCCCCCTATAAGGCTCCATTCATAAAGTCTGTATGTGTTTTGCGGATCCGCAGATCCGCAAAACACATACGGACGTCTGAATGGAGCCTTACAGGGGGGTGATCAATGACCGGGGGTGATCAGGGAGTCTATATGGGGTGATCACCCCCCTGTCATTGATCACCCCCCTGTAAGGCTCCATTCAGACGTCCGTATGTGTTTTGCGGATCCGCGGATCCGCAAAACACATACGGACATCTGAATGGAGCCTTACAGGGGGGTGATCAATGACAGGGGGGTGATCAGGGAGTCTAATATGGGGTGATCAGGGGTTAATAAGGGGTTAATAAGTGACAGGGGGGGTGTAGTGTAGTGTAGTGGTGTTTGATGCTACTTTACAGAGCTGCCTGTGTCCTCTGGTGGTCGATCCAAGCAAAAGGGACCACCAGAGGACCAGGTAGCAGATATATTAGACGCTGTTAACAAAACAGCATCTAATATACCTTTCAGGGGTTAAAAAAATCGGATCTACAGCCTGCCAGCGAATGATCGCCACTGGCAGGCTGTAGATCAGCTCGTTTACCTGCAGTTCCTGTGAACGCGCGCTCCTGTGTGAGCGCGTTCACAGGAAATCTCGCATCTCGCGAGATGACGCGCATATGCGTCTAGGAGGAATGAATCGACCGCCTCCGGAACGCAATCCTGCGTTAGGCGGTCCGGAGGCGGTTAAAGAGGACCTTTCACTAGATTAAAAAATCTAAACTAAGCGTTCAGACATGGAGAGCGGCGCCCAGGGATCTCCCTGCACTTACTGTTATCCCTGGGCGCAGCTCCGTTCGCCCGGTATAGGCTCCGGTATCTTCACATGTTAGGCTCCACCCAGTGGAACCTGCCGGCGTCTCTTTCTCCCATGCTGTAGCGCTGGCCAATCGCTGCGCTCAGCTCATAGCCTGAGAGAAAAAAAAAACTCTCAGGCTATGAGCTGAGCGCTGCAATTGGCTAGCGCTACAGCATGGGAGAAGGAGACGACGGCAGGTTCCCCTGGGTGGAGCCTAACTATGAAGATACCTAAGGCTATACCGGGCGAACGGAGCGGTGCCCAGGGATAATAGTAAGTGCAGGGGGATCCCTGGGCGCCGCTCTACATGTCTGTATAGTTAGTTTAGATTTTTTAATCTAGTGAAAGGTCCTCTTTAAGGACTCAGGACGTACCGGTACGTCCTAAGTTTAAAAGTAGATTGTGGCACGGCGGGGGTTAATTGTGACAGGATGCCTGCTGAAATCCTTCAGCGGGCATCCTGTCAAAACGCCGGGGGGGTTCATGTGACCCCCCCGTATCGGCGATCGCCGCAAACTGCAGGTCAATTCAGACCTGCGGTTTGCGGCTTTTACCTGGTGCGGCGTCGGTGGTCGGCGGTGCCATCGGGTCCCCATGCGGCTGTGGGGGGGACCCGATGGCATGGAAGGCAGCGCGATGTCTAAGGAAGGCATCGCGCTGCCTTCCGGTGATGAGCCTGTGAGATCCAGCCCCCTGGATCTCACAGGCCGGAAGCTGTATGAGTAATACACATTGTATTACTCATACAGCCAATGCATTCCAATACAGTAGTATTGGAATGCATTGTAAAGGATTAGACCCCCAAAAGTTCAAGTCCCAAAGTGGGACAAAAGAAAAGTTGAAAAAATAAAGTTTCCCCCCCAAAAAATTAAAAGTTTCAAGTAAAAATAAATAAACGTCATTTTCCCAAAATAAATTAAAAAAAATTGGTAAAAAATAGGGAAAAAATATTAAGTATACATATTAGGTATCGCCGCGTCCGTATCGACCGACTCTATAAAAATATTACATGACCTAACCCCTCAGATGAACACCGTAAAAAATAAAAAATAAAAACTGTGCTAAATAAACAATTTTTTGTCACCTTACATCACAAAAAGTGTAATAGCAAGCAATCAAAAAGTCATATGCACCCCAAAATAGTTCCAATCAAACCGTCATCTCATCCCGCAAAAAATGAGACCCTACCTAAGATAATCGCCCAAAAACTGAAAAAACTATGGCTCACAGAATATGGAGACACTAAAACATGATTTTTTTTGTTTCAAAAATGATATTATTGTGCAAAACTTACATAAATAAAAAAAAGTATACATATTAGGTATCGCCGCATCCATATCGACCGGCTCTATAAAAATATCACATGACCTAACCCCTCAGATGAACACCGTAAATTTTTTTTAATAAAAACTGTGCTAAATTTAAAAAAAATTGTCACCTTACATCACACAAAGTGTAATAGCAAGCGATCAAAAAGTCACACGTACCCCAAAATAGTGCCAATAAAACTGTCATCTCACCTCTCAAAAATCATACCCTACCCAAGGTAATCACCCAAAAAAATTATGGCTCTCAGACTATGGCAACATTAAAACATGATATTTTTTGCTTCAAAAATGAAATCATTGTGTAAAACTTACATAAATGAAAAAAAGGATGCATATTAGGTATCGCTGCATCCGTGACAACCTGGTCTATAAAAATATCACATGATCTAACCTGTCAGATGAATGTTGTAAATAACAAAAAATAAAAACGGTGCCAAAACAGCTATTTCTTGTTATCTTGCCTCACAAAAAGTGTAATATAGAGCAACCAAAAATCATATGTACCCTAAACTAGTACCAACAATACTGCCACCCTATCCCGTAGTTTCTAAAATGGGGCCACTTTTTTGGAGTTTCTACTTTAGGGGGGCTTCAAATGGGACATGGTGTAAAAAAAAACAGTCCAGCAAAATCTGCCCTCCAAAAACCGTATGACATTCCTTTCCTTCTGCACCCTGCCCTGTGCCCATACAGCTGTTTAGGACCACATATGGGGTGTTTCTGTAAACTACAGAATCAGGGCCACAAATATTGAGTTTTGTTTGGCTGTTAACACCTTGCTTTGTTACTGGGAAAAATGGATTAAAATGGAAAATTTGCCAAAAAATCTAAATTCTGAAATTTCATCTCCATTTGCCAATAACTCTTGTGGAACACCTAAAGGGTTAACAACGTTTGTAAAATCTGTTTTGAATACCTTGAGGGGTGTAGTTTCTTAGATGGGGTCACTTTTATGGAGTTTCTACTCTAGGGTTGCATCAGGGGGGCTTCAAATGGGACATGGTGTCAAAAAAAACAGTCAAGCAAAATCTGCCTTCCAAAAACTGTATGGCATTCTTTTCCTTCTGTGCCCTGCCGTGTGCCCGTACAGCAGTTTACGACCACTTATGGGGTGTTTCTGTAAACTACAGGATCAGGGACATAAAATTTGAGTTTGGTTTGGCTGTTAACCCTTGCTTTGTAACTGGAAAAAAATTATTAAAATGGAAAATCTGCCAAAAAGTGAAATTTTTAAATTGTATCTCTATTTTCCATTAATTCTTGTGGAACACCTAAAGGGTTAACGACGTTTGTAAAATCAGTTTTGAATACCTTGAGGGGTGTAGTTTCTTAGATGGGGTCACTTTTATGGAGTTTCTACTCTAGGGGTGCATCAGGGGGGCTTCAAATGGGACATGGTGTCAAAAAAACCAGTCCAGCAAAATCTGCCTTCCAAAAACCGTATGGCATTCCTTTCCTTCTGCGCCCTGCCGTGTGCCTGTACAGTAGTTTACGACCAGATATGGGGTGTTTCTGTAAACTACAGAATCAGGGCCATAAATATTGAGTTTGGTTTGGCTGTTAACCCTTGCTTTGTAACTGGAAAAAAAATATTAAAATGGAAAATCTGCCAAAAAAGTGAAATTTTGAAATTGTATCTCTATTTTCCATTAATTCTTGTGGAACACCTAAAGGGTTAACAAAGTTTGTAAAATCAGTTTTGAATACCTTGAGTAGGGTAGTTTATAGAATGGGGTCATTTTTGGGTGGTTTCTATTATGTAAGCCTCGCAAAGTGACTTCAGACCTGAACTAGTCCCTAAAAATTGGGTTTTTGAAAATTTCCGAAAAATTTCAAGATTTGCTTCTAAACTTCTAAGCCTTGTAACATCCCCAAAAAATAAAATATCATTCCCAAAATGATCCAAACATGAAGTAGACATATGTGGAATGTAAAGTAATAACTATTTTTGGAGGTATTACTATGTATTTTAGAAGTAGAAAAATTGAAACTTGGAAATTTGCAATTTAAAAAAAAAATATGTAAATTTGGTATTTTTTTTATAAATAAAAATGAATTTTTTTGACTTCATTTTGCCAGTGTCATGAAGTACAATATGTGACGAAAAAACAATCTCAGAATGGCCTGGATAAGTCAAAGCGTTTTAAAGTTATCAGCACTTAAAGTGACACTGGTCAGATTTGCAGAAAATGGCCAAGTCCGTAAGGTGAAATAGGGCCGAGTCCTTAAGGGGTTAAACCTACAGTTGTGTCCAAATTATTCAACCCCCACTGAAATTGAGTGTTTTGGCCAGTTTGACATTGATTTTGATCATTTCAGTCATCTTGTTTACAATTAAATCAAAGAGGCACTTGTAAGTCAGACAAATATAACATAACATTTATAATGAAATAACCACAAATGTATTTTCTGTGCTCACATCATTATCAGTTTTATTCAACTCCCAAGTGACATTCAATCTTAGTACTTAGTACAACATCCTTTTCCAGGTATAACAGCTTTTAAACGTGACACAAGTGTCTTGCAGCGATCTACGGGTATCTTCGCCCATTCTTCATGGGCAAAAGCCTCCAGTTCAGTCACATTCTTAGGCTGCAACTGCTTTCTTTAAGTCCCACCAGAGGTTCTCAATCGGATTTAAGTCTGGTGACTGCGATGGCCACTTCAAAATGTTCCAGCATTTAATCTGCAACCATGCTCTAGTGGATTTGGAGGTATGCTTGGGATCATTGTCCTGTTGAAAGGTCCAACGTCTCCCAAGCCTCAGGTTTGTGACGGACTGCATCACATTTTCATCCAATATCTCCTGGTACTGAAGAGAATTCATGGTACCTTGCACACGCTGAAGCTTCCCTGTACCTGTAGAAGCAAAACAGCCCCAAAGCATGATTGACCCCCCGCCATGCTTCACAGTAGGCAAGGTGTTCTTTTCTTCATAGACCTTGTTCTTCCTCCTCCAAACATAGCGTTGATCCATGGGCCCAAACAGTTCTAATTTTGTTTCATCAGTCCACAGAACACTATCCCAAAACTTTTGTGGTTTGTCCACATGACTTTTGGCATACTGCAGTCGACTCTTCTTATTCTTTGGAGACAGCAAGGGGGTGCGCCTGGGAGTTCTGGCATGGAGGTCTTCATTACGCAGTGTGCGCCTTATTGTCTGAGCTGAAACTTCAGTACCCACATCTGACAAATCTTTTTTCAGTTCCTCAGCAGTCACACGGGGACTTTTCTCCACTTTGCGCTTCAGGTAGCGCACAGCAGTCGAAGTCAGCATCTTCTTTCTGCCACGACCAGGTAGCGTTTCAACAGTGCCCTTTGTCTTGAATTTGCGAATGATGCTTCCTATGGTGTCTCTTGGTATGTTTAACATCTTTGCAATCTTCTTATAGCCATTGCCCTTCCTGTGAAGAGAAATCACCTCTTCTCTTGTCTTCCTGGACCATTCTCTTGACTTCACCATGTTTGTAAACACACCAGTAAATGTCTAGAAGGAGCTGAGTATCACAGTCCTTTTAAATCTGCCTAATTGGTGCTTATTATGCTTGATTGCTGCTCCTTGACATCCACAGGTGTTTTCAATACCTGATCGAAAACACTTGAATGAACCTCTGTTCTTAAGAGTGGTAGTCTTTAAGGGGTTGAATAATTGTGTCAATGAAGAAATCACAAAAAAAAAACATTTAATACTGTATTACAAAAACAATTGATGTCATTTTAGTTGCATTTGGTTCTTTAAAAAGTCCTTGTAAGATTTCATTCTGAACACAATTACAAATGTACACTAAATTCCCTAAAACCCTTTACAGCATTGGGGGTTGAATAATTTTGAACACAACTGTATATTATGACTTAGAATCACTTTAGTCTCTATTTATTAAAAGACCTTTAACCTGTTAGGGACATAGGGCGTACAGGTACGCCCTGATGTCCTGGTACTTAAGGACGCAAGGAGTACCTGTACGTCCTGTGTAGTTTTGATCACCGCCGCGCAGGCACCCTGGGACAATGCCCAGGGGGGTCCTGCGACCCCCCGTGTCGGCGATCACAGGAAATTCAGTCCTGCGGTTTGCTGCGTTTCCGGGTTATTCGGGTTTCTGGGGACACGATAACCAGGAACAGGAAGGTGATCGGTGGTGTGATAATACACCACCAATCACCATCCTGCGATCCTGAGAGGTGATGGTGATATCACCTCTCAGGATCGGCTCTGATTGGTCAGCTGGGGCGGGCGGGCCATTCAAATTAGTGCAGCGCTCCTCTCTTCCTCCTTTTGTGTCTGGGAGCAAGTTGAACGATCTCCAGAGCCAGCACCCCAGCACCCCCATTTGTGCCCCAGCACCTCCCTCTGACCCTGCACAGTGAAAGGTATTTAGGGAAAGATTAGGGACAGGTTAGGTTAGGCAGGGATATTCAGGAAAAGTTACTGGGAAAAAAAAAGTTTTTTTGATTGCATCACCCTAAATCGGGTGTCTGGGGTCCACAGCACAGCTGTGTGACCCTAGACCCCCCCCAGGGGTGCTGTAGCTTGACCCCTTGCCCCCCCATAACAACTTTTTTTGGGGCGCAAGCATTTGTTTATTTTTTTTCTGCGTACGCTGACTGTGGCCAGCACTCTTAGCGTCCAGCCACTGTTAGCGCATCGCACACCCCACCGCTGATCAGCTTCGGACGGTTGATCAGCGAGTTTGAATAATTTATTTTTATTTTTTCAAATTTTTTGTCCTTTTTTATTTTAATTTTTTTATTTTTTGTCTGTTAGGTTTAGGGTAAGTTCGTGAACACCTGTGCCCCCACACACACACGCACACCAAATAAAGTTTAACACGCACGCACACACACACACTCCCTTATGGCCTGCCGGATGTTCTCGGCCGAGGAGGCATATGCCCAGCTTGCCTCCGAGACAGACACAGTGAGGACGAGGATGACCCCACTTTCCTTTTGTCATCCGCGTCCTCCTCATCATCTAGCGATGATGATGAGCCCCAAGGCGGCGGAGACGCCGCCATGCGGAGAAGGGGACCTCCATGCTAGGGACCCTATGGACCACACTAGTACAAGCAGCTCTGGGGCTCATAGTAGTTTTCCAGCCCACCAGATAAGTCCACCTGAGCCCCCTACCGGTGGACCTGTCTGGTGTACCCCAGAGCATTTTGAGCCTGCGATTCCTGATTTTGTTGGTCAACCAGGAATCCAGATTTCCACAGTGGGCTTCACTGAATATGACTATTTTAGTCTTTTTTTCAGTGACCACTTTGTAAATCTGATGGTGCAGCAAACGAACCTGTACGTCCAACAGTTCATTGCTTAACACCCGGGCTGCTTTTTGGCTAGGGCCGGTGGCTGGACTCCGGTCAGTGCAGCCGAGATGAGGACGTTTTGGGGCCTCGTGCTGCACATGGGCCTAGTCAAAAAACCTACGTGTCAGGCATTACTGGAGTGGGGACATCCTCTACCAGACCCCACTTTACAGTACCGCCATGACATGTACCCGGTTTGAGGCCATCCGGAAATGCCTGCATTATGCAGATAATGCAGCATGTCCCCCCCAAGGTGATCCTGCCTATGACCGCCTGTACAAAATCACGCCGGTCATCGATCACTTTGGGGCCAAATTTGTGCAAGCCTATGTACCTGGAAGGGAGGTCACGGTTGATGAGTCTCTCATTGCTTTCAAGGGGAGACTCATTTTTCGCCAGTATGTTTCCTCTAAGCGGGCGAGGTATGGCGGGAAGCTGTACAAACTTTGTGAGAGTACCTCAGGGTACACTTACAAGTTTCGTGTGTACGAGGGGCAAGATTCCCGTATTCAACCCCCAGAATGTACCCCCACTCTGGGTGTTAGCGGGAAACTTGTGTGGGACCTTATGCACCCACTGCTAGATAAGGGTTACCACCTGTACGTGGATAACTTTTATACTAGTATCCCCTTGTTCCAGTCCCTCGCCGCCAGATCCACATCTGCTTGTGGGACCGTGCAGAAAAATCAACGCGGCCTCCCTACCCACCCCCTCCAGGTACCTAACCCCATGACCTAACCCCTCAGATGAACACGGTCAAAAAAATTTAATAAAAACTGTGCCAAAACAGCTTTTTTTCAATTTTTGGGCAAATTTTCCATTTTATTCAGTTTTTTCCCAGTAACAAAGCAAAGGTTAACAGCCAAAAAAAACGTAATATTTATTACCCTGATTCTGAAGTTTACAGAAACACCTCTTATGTGGTCGTAAATTGCTGTATGACCAAACGGCAGGGCGCAGAAGGAAAGGGACGCTGTATGGTTTCTGGAAGGCAGATTTTGATGACCTTTTTTTTTGGGCACCATGTCCCATTTGAAGCCCCCTTGATGCACCCCTAGAGTACAAACTCCATAAAAAGCAACCCCATCTAAGAAACTACACCCCTCAAGGTATTCAAAACTGATTTTACTAACTTTATTAATCCTTTAGGTGTTCCTCAACAGTTTATGGCATATTGAGATGAAATTCCAGAATTTCTATTTTTGGTAACCTTGCCTCACAAAAATGTAATATAGATAAACTAAAAATCATATGTAGCCTAAAAATAGTCCCAACAAAACTGCCACCTTATCCCGTACTTTCCAAAATGGGGTCACTTTTATGGAGTTTCTACTCTAGGTGTGCATCAGGGGGGCTTAAAATGGAACAGTAAATAAACCAGTCCAGCAAAATCAGTCTTCCAAAAACCACATGGCACTCCTTTCCCTCTACGCCCTATTGTGTGCCCGTACAGTAGTTTACAGCCACATATGGGGTGATTCTGCAAACTACAGAATCGGGACAATAAATATAGCATTTTGTTTGGCTGTTAACCCATTGTGGCAAACCTAGCCACATAGAATATCTTTGTATATATCTTGCTCTTACTGTAATGTTTACTATGTTAAATGCATTGCTTTTCTGTGCCTCTTCCCCTCCCCCTTTTTCCTGTCCCATTGTTTCCCCATCAAGGTGTTGTCTCAGGGACACTGGGAGACTAGTAAACTAGCTGCTCTGTCCCACCTCAATCTCCCATCAGCCCTTGCTATTGTCTGGCCCCACCCTTCCTTGTACCATAGTCATCTATGTGCCCTATTGTGTGTAAATGAGGCTGTTGGGGGGTATAAAGTAGGTGTGCTATGTCTAAATAAAGTTAGTTGACTCCCAAACTATTTGTCGTCTAGTTCTTGGGAAAAAGGGATTATTGTAAGGCTACCTGGATTATTGTATGCTGTTCCTGTCTACCAGCGGAGTTATTGTGGATTATACGGCCTCTCCGCTACAATTGATGGCAAACAACGGGATTCAAACCGCACAGCAAAGCAGCAGTTCGTTGAAACAGCCATTCGGATATACCGGAGTTCGAGAATATGTGCAGTCATACGAACGAACGGTGAATGGAGACGAATTATGCAACATTGAAACGAACTACGTTAAAGGAATTATTGGAAGCAAGGGGAAGAAAAGCCAGCAACAAAACCAAAGCTACTCTTGTGGCCGAACTCATGGAGGGGGACAGAGCAACCACTGCGGCAACTCCACAGGAGACAGAGCCAACGGAATTTACAAGAGAGCTCAATAGCAGGTTAGCTTTTTACCCAAACACCCCCTCCATGGAGACACTAGAAAGACTGATAGCAGATGTACACGAGTACATTGTAGCAAAGCAAAACGCTATTCAGCAAGTCGGGGAAGGAGCCCCAGCGCCCACCAGCACTACCCAGGGAAAAGCTTAGATTCCCTACCAAGCTTTTAAAAATTACACAGAAGGAGAAAGTGATATCGACGAATACCTACAGGATTTCGAAAGGTTGTGCCAGCTACACGACATCAGCCGAGCCGACCAAGTACCCCTGCTGGCAGGTAGATTGTCAGGCCGCGCCGCAGAGGCATACCGGACCGTCCCAGACAAAGACATCAGGAATTATCCCAAAGTCAAACAAGTCATCCTAGCACGGTATGCTATTACCTCTGAGGCATACCGACTCAAATTCTGGGACATCAAGAAACAAACAAAAGACTCTGCACACTGAATGGGCACACCGACTACAGCGAGCCGCCAAGGGGTGGATGGAAGCAACACAGGTCACCACTATGGAAAAGATTTTCCAGTTGATAGTAATGGAGCAGTTTTTCAATGGACTAACCACAGAACTGCAAAATTGGGTACGAGATCGCAAACTCCGTACCCTACCAGAGGCAGCCAAGCTAGCTGACGAGTTCCAAGACACCAGGCGAGACCAACGCACACCACACCAGACCACGTATGGATCTACCACCCCTCTGCCAGCAGTGACTACCTTGGCTCACCCACGACCAGCCGCGAGCCACAACCAGTACCCTCCTAGGTACAATACCCAACCACCGATCCGCTGCACACACCTGCAACCAACAGGGGCACATCCAGAGAGACTGCCCACGTAACCGACCTCGCCAGAACTGGAACCACCAGGGTCCTCCTCCCCAAAATCGGGCTGCAGTACACTGCTGCCAAAGAGAATCTGTGCTCCCAACTCCCCAAAAACTAAAATGTCATTCCCAAAATGATCCAAACATGAAGTAGACATATAGGGAATGTAAAGTAATAACTATTTTTGTAGGTTTTACTATGTATTATAGAAGTATCTCAGAATGGCCTGGATAAGTCAAAGCGTTTTAAAGTTATCACCACATAAATTGACACTGGTCAGATTAGCAAAAAAATGGCCTGGTCCTTAAGGTGAAAAAGAACCCGGTCCCTAAGGGGTTAATTATTTTCTCAGCCAAATTCATCCAACAATTCAATTATTTTATAAAACAAGCATACAAGAGTATTATGCATGGAAGGCTATGTATTAATTAAGTCCTAGGGTGACGTGGGAGTTGTGTGCTGAAGAGATTGCTCCCTGTGGACACAAAGTATACCCCTGCAGATACAAGTGACACACATGCATTCTGATACACATATTCTTTCATCTAAATTCTATTTGTATTATTGACTCTTGGAGGGAAAATGGTGTATTATAATATTTATGGTCAAATACAATATATATAAAGAATTTATGTTATGCTATAATACTGTACAGTATATAAAACTTGATGTAAATGTAGCCACTAAATATACAGTAGAGATGTATTGGGAAACTTGTGAAGATTTTCCACCATCTGACCCTATCAGTTTATCTGTGCCGGAAAATAAACAAAAAACATGGATAGAAGACTACCAGGGGTCACACACCCACTGACTATGTGAAGATATAAACTGTGCATACCACCTTAAACTCTAGTGTAGCATAGTGAGACATTCTGCCTAGAAAATTATTTGTAATAATGATTTATCTGTGCATTATCCATAGCTGGGAATCTGATATCATTACAGTAATAGAGGGGATGGTATGGTTTTGTGGTAGACATATCTGCCACATGGCTTAAAAGCTCAGTTTTGTCTCCTCACACCATACAACTTTATTTTGGCATCTCATATTTAACATTTGGAGGTTCTCCTCTCTAAAGCTCACTCTTCATGTACAGTAATGCCATATTTTCAATTTTTTTAGGCATTCTCACAGCAGATAGTCATGGCTATCCATCCCCTGACAGACATATTTAGTTGTATGTAGTGTTATTTGTCTTAATGTCATTTTAACCATGATTCTGATTCCTCAGTAGTTGGACTTTTCTGATGTACTGTATGACGATCACTTGAAATATCTTGAATGCTCACATTTCATCTCTATATGATTAATGTTGTGACTTCTGAAAATTACTCCAGTAATGAAGATGGTTATATTAATATAAAGGGAACAGTTACACATTCAGTTATTCTTTTTTATTATTTTTAATGATTATGTTTTTTTCTTTTTTGGGAATATTTTTTTTTTCCTGTTGATCAGTGTCCATATTGTCTAATTATATGTCTCTGTGTATGCTTTCAATAATTGATTCTTCGCGTTTAAAAGAAGTTGAAAGGTTAAACAGAAAAGGTAAAAAAGTAAATTAATTGAACAAGATAAACCTGGGAATAGTAATTAACGGCAATTCAGAAAAGTAAAATTCTAAAATATGCTAAGCATTAAAGATACTGTTAAGCTCTTGATTTGGAATCGGTTATGGCATTAAAGTCACCTTAAGATGAGCTGGCAATGTAATATTCCTTTTGTATATCTTGGCATCCCCATTGAAGATGATTAAAATGGCAATTAAGTGTGGGCTGACATTTCTAACTGAACAAAGTTTAAAATTAAAGGAAGAAAGGTCAGTAAGATGTTTTCCTGTGACTTTCTTCCTTTCACATTTAAATGAATGTCATTGTCTTTAATAAAATAAAATCGGATATGAATTTTGTATATGGAGTCATAAGTTATAATGATAGATTTTATAGATGTTATTATTTAATATTCTACCACTTTCTCTTTGTAGATTGATGTATTCTGTGTAATGAATATTTCAGATTGAAATGTAATTATAAACTAAGAACATTTTAAAACCAGACTTTGATTTTGAAATGTAAATAATTTGAAAATATATGAAATATTGTTCAGCTGTATAGGAAATAAATATATTGAAAAGCAATTTCCTGTTCTGTTCAAGTAGAGCACAAAATGACAAACTATAAAGAATATTTATGTTTCATCACTTTATACAGAAAAATTAAAAAAAGAATGTCTTTATATTTTCCCAATGCTGACAAAATTCCTTCTGGAGACTGCTTATAAGCTTTTCATCAATTTACTACTGTGAAAATGAATTAATATGCTAATTATGGGAAATTACTTTTCTCTGGCTATTGATTTTTAAATATTCTATATGGTTTTTTTCTGTAGTTTCAGTTTTGACCAGAACACTGCTGATTACTTGTCAAGCTTTCTTCTGGCTATAAAATTTTAACAAAAATAAAAGCAGAAAAAATCCTAGTTAAATACATCTATTCAGCTATTGCTTCTGAATCACTGACAAAGTGAACTTGATTTTGGACTGCAACGTTATATGAATATAGAAAAATGGGTTACACATGTGTTATACACTGCAGGCAGAGGGAAACACCAACAAGGCTAGAGATTAGGATCCCTTTCAGTGGGGGCGTGGCCTGCACGCTGATGGCGCCGGTCGCATAGCGCTTTTGCACCGGGCTAAATCACTAACCAGTGGCTCACAGCATCTACTCCCGACACCCTGATCCAGCGATCTGAAGCTCTGCACTGAGTGTCAGCCATGGAGAAGTTCAAAAGGCACCCTGCTCCAGCAAAACTGACCGAATTCTTCAGTAAATCGGGGCAAGCAGAGACAAGCCAGAGAGGGACTCCACCGCCAGCATGCACGCTGGTCTTTCTGGATGGAATGCCATTACCGCCTCCCCACAGCTCTTCCCGCTGAGCGGGAAACATATGAGTCTACCCAACTCACAGCGGACATTATGCGGTCTATGCTGGACAATCTGCGAACCTCTATGAAGGAGGACATGTTGGGTCTTTTGAAAGACCTCAGAAAAGACATCCAAAGTATTGGAGAGTGTACGTCTCACTTGGAGGGTAAGATGGCCGAGTTCGCCACGTCCCATAACACTCTCATTGATGCCCATGAGGCTATGGAGGAAGACATTGCTAAAATATCAGCTAAACTACATGATCTGGAAGACAGACATAGACGTAACAACGTCAAAATATGAGGGATCCCAGAGTCTGTAGAAGCAGGAGAGCTAGAACCACTCCTCTAACAGCTTATCAAAGCAGCGCTACCTGAGTCCACAGAAAGAGACTTGATAATTGACCGCGTACATAGAGTGCCTAAACCTAAGGGGCTAGACGTATCCCTACCACGCGACGTTATCGCAAGGATCTAATTCTACACCATCAAAGAGGCATTCCTGAGGGTCTTGAGGCAAAATCCAACCCCATCGGAGGTGTTTAAGGATATAGCAGTCTTCACAGATCTCTCCGCAGCAACGCTTGTTAAAAGGAAAGAGTTTGCTCCGATTACTACAGCGTTAAGGCAGCAACAGATAAAGTAACGCTGGGGATTCCCAGTAAAGTTACTTGTCACCTACAATGGAGCCCTGCAGGTCCTCAACTCACCACAAGAGGCGTCTCGTCATCTACTCGAATGGAGTCTCATCGCTGAAGAGTCTCAAGGGGCGAAAGACAACGCTCCGCGTCCAGACAAGATTCTTCCAGAATGGGACACTGCCTGATACGTTAGTCTGCCATCAGTCGGGAGTAGCTGATTGATATAGAAGAAAGACAGCTCACCACCTTGTAAATTCGCTTGCAATGGAAGGGATCGCTCCCACTATAAAATCAAAATAAATCCCAGCAGGGGTATCAATTTTTTCTTCAATGCTTTATTCCATACACAGATTGATCCATATACAGGACGCGTTTCGGCCCGTCCAGCCTTCCTCAACTGCATGTTTAACGACTGAAGATATCACATATTTATAGGCTTATAGATCCAGAGAAGACACAGTCGGCACTCCGTGTATCAGTGATGTGGTGCGCGCGTCCAGAGAGTATCCACACGAACTTGCACAGAGAGGACCGGCACTCGCTATAGTGGTAATTATAGAATATTTTAATGGTCACATACAGGAGGCAAGTGACGCGTTTCGGCTACTATGAGCCTTTCTCAAACATGTTTGAGAAAGGCTCATAGTAGCCGAAACGCGTCACTTGCCTCCTGTATGTGACCATTAAAATATTCTATAATTACAACTATAGCGAGTGCCGGTCCTCTCTGTGCATATTTATAGGCTTAGTCACCTGACCCTGCCAATCAATTTAAACAGGAAATGACATCACATCACAATTAGTATCAACACATTTGAAACACCCTTGTGAATACTACGATGAACAGGTGCCCTTATAAATATTTATAGCAAGAGTCTTCTCCCATCATGATCATGTCGTAGTAGTCTGCAAGGAAACATATAAAAAATCTAATTAAAAACACATCACCTCATAATCCCTATTCAGATCCTTGGGATATAAAGTATCAAGGGTATGAATCCAGAACGCCTCCCTTTTGAGTAACAACTTTTTCAGATCCTCCCTCTCCGTGGTAAATGTACACGCTCAATGACTTGGTATTTCAATTGTGATATGGAATGATTGTGATTATGGAAATGTAACGGTATAGGGAATAAAAGATTCTTGTTCCTTATTGTCGATTTGTGTTTGTTCATCCGGTCTTTTACTTTCTGCATTGTCTCCCCTATATACAACATGCCGCAAGGGCACTTGATTACATATATGACATATGTTGTTTTGCATGTATAATAACCCTTGATTTTATAGGATTTTCCTGTCTGTGGATGTTGAAAATACTGACCTTTCTGCACATTGCTGCATTGCATACAGTGGAGACAAGGGAAAGTTCCTCCCTTCTGATTAGTGAGTGTACTCTGTGATGGGGCCTTCTTCATAGTGCCAATATCTGAGCGAACGAGATGATCTCTCAAACTGGGATTGCGTCTATTACATATAAGTGGTGGGTTTTTAAATTCCACTATAGTGGGGTACGCCTTCTCCAAAATATGCCAATGTTTGCGCACCACATTGTCCAGTTGCTGATTCAGTGGATGATATTTATGTATAAGTGCTATGCGCTTACTGTTATCTCTTGGTGGAGTTCGTACCCCACTAGCACTTATTGCTGTGGATAAAATATCACGAGGATAACCTCTCTCCAGAAATCGGGACGTCATCTCGTTCACCCTCACATCCTGCATTTTCGAATCTGTCACAATCTTCTTCACTCTCATATATTGCGATTTTGGAATAGATTTTTTTAAGAGAAGGAGGATGTGCACTGCGATAATGCAGGATACTATTCCTGTCTGTATTTTTTCGATATAAATCATTGCATAAAATTCCTCCCAGACCCCATTCAGATGTTCAAACAGCTGGAGGAGGGGTGCGAGTGGCCCCGCCCACACGCAAAAAATGTTGTCGATAAACCTTTTCCATACTAGTGCGAATTTTTTAAAATATTCATTCGGATATACAAAGCACTGTTCAACAACGACATATAAATATTTGCGTAGGGCGGGGCCACATTCGCACCCATCGCCGTCCCACGCTGCTGCCCGTAAAAATGATCTCCAAAAAGAAAATAGTTCTCATAAAGAACTACCTTCAACAAATCGAGAAAAAATCGCTGTTGTTCAGCAGAAAAATGACTCTGTTCTAATGCAGATGTAATTGCCACTATACCTTTTTGATGTTCAATTGACGTATATAAGCTCACTACGTCAATGGTTACCAACCAACTATCCTCAGGTATATTTTCCAAATCTCTAATCACCTGCAAAAAGTGAGACGTATCCAAAAGAAAAGAATGGGTATTCTTAACTAATGGAGTAAACGCCTTTTCCAACACTATTGCCAAAGGTGATAGCACTGAATCGATCGAAGCCACAATGGGTCGGCCTGGTGAATTTATCAAGGTTTTATGCACCTTTGGCAATATGTAGAACGCAGGTGTCACCGGTGAGTGATTGACCAAAAATTTGCTCAATTTCTCGTCAATGATTCCCTGAGCCTTATATTCGGTCACCAACCCCATGATCTTTTCTTTAATTCGAAAAACTGGGTTGTGATCCAATTTCCTATAGGTGTCAGTGTCGGACAGTTGGCGATAAACTTCTTGTAAGTATTGAACCTTATCCATGATCACAATCGATCCGCCTTTATCGGCGGGTTTCACAATAAGGGACTTATCCCCCATCAAATCGCGCACAGCTCTCCTTTCTTCTGTGGTAATATTCTGAAAAATCGAATGATCACCCCTCTTTATTATGTCCAACTTCTGTTGTATTTCTTTAGTGACAAGATGAACAAATGTCTCGATGGGATGATAGCTTTGTTGGGGAATAAAGCGGCTCTTGACCCGCAGATCCAGGTCAGTCAACCTCAAACGCCGGGCGGGCCGCCACAAGGAAATGCCGGGCGGGCCGCAAGCATAGGAGATCCCGAAAGATTGATACAGTCGATACAACCGACGGTGACCATGCAATCCCAGTGTAGGACACAGTCCATAGTGATTAATTTATCATCGAAAGTTATTTCATGTGAAATGATTGAGCTGCTTGAGAAAGGTCTTTCCTTCTCTCCTACAAATAACATGGATATTTTCGAATTAGATGTGGAATTACAAAAGTTTTTTTGTAAGATCAGATTGAAAACCCATTTTGCTCAGAAAGATTCCCCCGGTATTATGAAAGATATGAGTTTGGATGGGGGTGGGGGTTGTGGTTGTTTGAGGTTGACTGGCCTGGATCTGCGGGTCAAGAGCCGCTTTACCCCCCCAAAAAGCTATCATCTCATCGAGACATTTGTTCATCTTGTCACTAAAGAAATACAACAGAAGTTGGACATAATAAAGAGGGGTGATCTTTTGATTATGCAGAATATTACCACAGAAGAAAGGAGAGCTGTGCGCGATTTGATGGGGGATAAGTCCCTTATTGTGAAACCCGCCGATAAAGGCGGATCGATCATGGATAAGGTTCAATATTTACGAGAAGTTTATCGCCAACTGTCCGACACTGACACCTATAGGAATTTGGATCACAATCCAGTTTTTCAAATAAAGGAAAAGATCATGGGGTTGGTGACCGAATATAAGGCTCAGGGAATCATCAACGAGAAATTGAGCGAATTTTTGGTCAATCACTCATTGGTGACACCTGTGTTCTACATATTGCCAAAGGTGCATAAAACCTTGATAAATCCACCAGGCCGACCAATTGTGGCTTCGATCGATTCAGTGCTATTGTCTTTGGCAATAGTGTTGGAAATGACGTTTACTCCATTAGTTAAGAATATCCATTCTTTTGTTTTGGATACGTCTCACTTTTTGCAGGTGATTAGAGATTTGGAAAATATACCTGAGGATAGTTGGTTGGTAACCATTGACGTAGTGAGCTTATATACGTCAATTGAACATCAAAAAGGTATAGTGGCAATTACATCTGCATTAGAACAGAGTAATTTTTCTGCTGAACAACAGCGATTTTTTTCTCGATTTGTTGAAGGTAGTTCTTTATGAGAACTATTTTCTTTTTGGAGATCATTTTTACGGGCAGCTGCGTGGGACGGCGATGGGTGGGAATGTGGCCCTGCCCTACGCAAATATTTATATGTCGTCGTTTGAACAGTGCTTTGTATATCCGAATTAATATTTTAAAAAATTCGCACTAGTATGGAAAAGGTTTATTGACGACATTTTTTGCGTGTGGGCGGGGCCACTCGCACCTCTCCTCCGGCTGTTTGAACATCTGAATGGGGTCTGGGAGGAATTAAAATTCACCATTACATATGATCAAACATCTGTGCATTTTCTAGATGTCACAATACTCAAGCAGGAGGGGGGAATTTTATGCACTGATTTATATCGAAAAAATAGTATCCTGCATTATCACAGTGCACATCCTCCTTCTCTTAAAAAAATCGATTCCAAAATCGCAATATATGAGAGTGAAGAAGATTGTGACAGATTCAAAAATGCAGGATGTGAGGGTGAACGAGATGACGTCCCGATTTCTGGAGAGAGGTTATCCTCGTGATATTTTATCCACAGCAATAAGTGCTAGTGGGGTACGAACTCCACCAAGAGATAACAGTAAGCGCATAGCACTTATACATAAATATCATCCACTGAATCAGCAACTGGACAATGTGGTGCGCAAACATTGGCATATTTTGGAGAAGGCGTACCCCACTATAGTGGAATTTAAAAACCCACCACTTATATGTAATAGACGCAATCCCAGTTTGAGAGATCATCTCGTTCGCTCAGATATTGGCACTATGGAGAAGGCCCCATCACAGAGTACACTCACTAATCAGAAGGGAGGAACTTTCCCTTGTCTCCACTGTATGCAATGCAGCAATGTGCAGAAAGGTCAGTATTTTCAACATCCACAGACAGGAAAATCCTATAAAATCAAGGGTTATTATACATGCAAAACAACATATGTCGTATATGTAATCAAGTGCCCTTGCGGCATGTTGTATATAGGGGAGACAATGCAGAAAGTAAAAGACCGGATGAACAAACACAAATCGACAATAAGGAACAAGAATCTTTTATTCCCTATACCGTTACATTTCCATAATCACAATCATTCCATATCACAATTGAAATACCAAGTCATTGAGCGTGTACATTTACCATGGAGAGGGGGGGATCTGAAAAATTGTTACTCAAAAGGGAGGCGTCCTGGATTCATACCCTTGATACTTTATATCCCAAGACTGATGGTAGTGCTCACCTTTTCTTCTCCGGACAAGCCTTTTTCCAGATGCCCCAAACAATCGGAAAGAGGCTTCATCGGAGAATATGACTTTGCCCCAGTCCTCATCAGTCCATTCACCATACTTTCTGCAGAAGATCAATCTGTCCCTGATGTTTTTTTTTGGAGAGAAGTGGATTCTTTGCTGGCCTTCTTGACACCAGGCCATCTTCCAAAAGTCTTCGCCTCACTGTGCGTGCAGATGTGCTCACACCTGCCTGCTGCCATTCCTGAGCAAGCTCTGCACTGGTGGCACTCCGATCCCGCAGCTAAATCCTCTTTAGGAGACGATCCTTGCGCTTGCTGGACTTTCTTGGACTCCCTGAAGCCTTCTTAACAAGAATTTAACCTCTTTCCTTGAAGTTCTTGATGATCCTATAAATTGCCGATTGAGGTGCAATCTTAGTAGCCACAATATCCTTGCCTGTGAAGCCATTTTTATGCAACGCAATGATGGCTGCACGCGTTTCTTTGCAGGTCACCATGGTTAACAATGGAAGAACAATGATTATGCAAATTGCTATTATAAAAACTTAAGCAGCAACTTTTCCAATTTCCAATATTTATGTAATTCTCAAAACTTTTGGCCACGACAGTACTATGACACGATCATGATGGGAGGAGACTCTTGCTATAAATATTTTTAAGGGCACCTGTTCATCGTAGTATTCGCAAGGGTGGTTCAAATGTGTTGATACTAATTGTGATGTGATGTCATTTCCTGTTTAAATTGATTGGCAGGGTCAGATGACTAAGCCTATAAATATGTGATATCTTCAGTTGTTAAACATGCAGTTGAGGAAGGCTGGACGGGCCTAAACGCGTCCTGTATATGGATCAATCTGTGTAGGGAGTAGCTGATTGACTGCAGTCAATAGTGTTGGTCCGTAGCAGGGAGCTTTTGTTTTCTGTCTCAATCGGACTTTCTTTGGTCCCTTGACCACTAATTTGTAGGCTTGTTACGCCATGATGACCTTATTGTGTTCAGCTTTTAAGTTTCTTTTTAATGTATTTAGTTTTCTTTTTAAGTTTGTTCCAGCAAATGCTATGAACATGAAATTTACAGTTTAGTTTTAAAGGGCTACTACATAGAAACATAGAAACATAGAATGTGTCGGCAGATAAGAACCATTTGGCCCATCTAGTCTGCCCAATATACTGAATACTATGGATAGCCCCCGGCCCTATCTTATATGAAGGATGGCCTTGTGCCTATCCCATGCATGCTTAAACCCCTTCACTGTATTTGCAGCTACCACTTCTGCAGGAAGGCTATTCCATGCATCCACTACTCTCTCAGTAAAGTAATACTTCCTTATATTACTTTTAAACCTTTGCCCCTCTAATTTAAAACTGTGTCCTCTTGTGGTAGTTTTTCTTCTTTTAAATATGCTCTCTTCCTTTACCGAGTTGATTCCCTTTATGTATTTAAAAGTTTCTATCATATCCCCTCTGTCTCTTCTTTCTTCCAAGCTATACATATTAAGGTCCTTTAACCTTTCCTGGTAAGTTTTATCCTGCAATCCATGTACTAGTTTAGTAGCTCTTCTCTGAACTCTCTCTAGAGTATCTATATCCTTCTGGAGATATGGCCTCCAGTACTGCGCACAATACTCCAAGTGAGGTCTCACCAGTGTTCTGTACAGCGGCATAAGCACTTCACTCTTTCTACTGCTTATACCTCTCCCTATACATCCAAGCATTCTGCTGGCATTTCGTGCTGCTCTATTACATTGTCTTCCCACCTTTAAGTCTTCTGAAATAATTACTCCTAAATCCCTTTCCTCAGATACTGAGGTCAGGACTGTGTCAAATATTCTATATTCTGCCCTTGGGTTTTTACGCCCCAGGTGCATTATCTTGCACTTATCCACATTAAATTTCAGTTTCCAGAGTTCTGACCATTCTTCTAGTTTTCCTAAATCCTTTTCCATTTGGCGTTTCCCTCCAGGAACATCAACCCTGTTACCTATCTTTGTGTCATCAGCAAAAAAACAAACCTTACCAGCGAGGCCTTTTGCAATATCACTTATGAAGATATTAAACAAAATCGGTCCCAGTACAGATCCCTGTGGAACCCCACTGGTAACATGACCTTGTTTTGAATGTTCTCCATTGACTACCACCCTCTGTTGTCTGTCACTGCCTAATCCACTCAACAATATGGGAGTCCATGCTCAATGACTGCAGTTTATTGATAAGTCTTCTATGTGGGACAGTGTCAAAAGCCTTACTAAAATCTAGATATGCGATGTCTACTGCACCTCCACCGTCTATTATTTTATTCACCCATTGGGGTATGGCAATACATATCACAGGGCGATTATATCTGTAGAAAATGGGGATAAAAATTCTCTCACTTAATGTCCGTGGGCTAAATACTCCATATAGACGCACCCAATTGTGGTCAGAAACCCTTAAATCTAAATGTGATGTGGTTTTCATACAAGAATCACACCTATTGGAAAAGGATGCTTATAGATGTACACATAAGAATTTCCCTGTAATATATCACTCTCATACAAGGAAAAAGAGGAAAACAGGGGTATTCATTGGTATAAAATCCACAATCACTTTTTCCCTAAATTATTGTATAACATATTCAGCAGGGAGATATGTTATTTTTATATGCACACTAGATGGTAAACCTTTCACGCTTGTGTCTGTATACGCCTCCAATGTCGGACAAGTGGCCTTTTGCGGAAGGCTGTTTAACAAAGTGGAAAAAATTGCGGTGGGCGAAGTTATAGTGGGAGGAGACTTTAATATCCCGGTTAACTCAGATTTAGACTGCAAGACTGTTCATGGGAGTCGCCGTACAGAACTGCAGGGAACTCTCCATGAGTCTGCCTTTCATGATATTTGGCGCTATCAACATAGTAACGAACGGGACTACACATTCATGTTGACAGCGCACCTATCTCAGTCTCGTATTGATTATATACTAGTCTTAAAAAACCTTTTGCATAGGGTCCTGAGATCCGACATTGGGGGAGCGACGTGGTCTGACCACGCACTGGTGAGCATTGCTATAGAAGATGATCTACCTAATCTTCCCCGCCCACAATGGAGAATGAACACTTATCTTCTCAAATGTCCTGAAAGAGTTAAAGGGTTTTCTGCTAAACTGCAAGAATTTCTGCACTTTAATGACGTACCTGACACCAACGCTAACACATTATGGCTCACACACAAAGCATTCATGAGAGGGATCCTATTGCAGTCATCTGCGAGACTGAATAGATATAGGAACAAAGCATTGCAAGACGCTTTATCCCGTCTACAATCAGCAGAAAAAAAACACAAGCTACTTAACAACCCCCTAACGTTAGCCTCCCTCCAAGAATGCAGATCTGCTCTGAGATCCTTACTCTTATACCGTCAAGAACTGGGTATGAAGCGATTGCAGACAAATTTCTACCACGCAGGCGATACAGCAGGTGCATTATTGGCACGTAGACTAAAAAGCAGGAAAGCTGCAGCTATAATAACAAGTCTAAAACATGCTAATAAAGTGTTTACTCACCCTCAAGAAATAGCCAATGCCTTTGCATCATACTACTCCTCCTTGTACAATTTACGGCTTGACAGTAACACTACTCAGCCCTCTGCAGAGGCCATTTCGGCCTTTATGGGTTCCCTTACCCTCCCCAAAGTATCTTCAGACGATTTAAGCATATTAAATAGGCCAATCACCACCAAAGAAATTCTCACTACCATCAAAACTGCCCCATCTAATAAAGCACCGGGGCCGGACGGCTTTCCAGCAGAATATTATAAAAGCTTTCACCCCACGTTACTTCCTCACTTAACTAAGTTATATAATGGAATTTTGACTTCTGGGAACATCCCCCCTGAAATGTTAGCGGCCACAGTGGTTACTTTTCCCAAACTCCTAATGCCCCTGAGAATTTCAGACCAATTTCCCTGTTGAATGCTGACCTCAAATTATTTGCTAAAATTTTAGCCTCTCGCCTCAATACTGTGTTACCTGCTCTCATAAGCCCTGATCAGGTCGGCTTTGTGCCAGGAAGTAGAGTTGAGCGAACACCTGGATGTTCGGGTTCGAGAAGTTCGGCTGAACTTCCCGGAAATGTTCAGGTTCGGGATCCGAACCCGACCCGAACTTCGTCCCGCACCCGAACCCCATTGAAGTCAATGGGGACCCGAACTTTTCGGCACTAAAAAGGCTGTAAAACAGCCCAGGAAAGAGCTAGAGGGCTGCAAAAGGCAGCAACATGTAGGTAAATCCCCTGCAAACAAATGTGGATAGGAAAATGAATAAAAAAAAAAAAAAAATTAACCAATATCAATTGGACAGAGGTCCCATAGCAGAGAATCGGGCTTCACGTCAGTAGAGAATTAGTCTCTTCATGCCATAGCAGAGAATCTGGCTTCATGTCAGCAGAGAATCAGTCTTCATGTCATAGCAGAGAATCAGGCTTCAAGTCACCCACCACTGGAACAGGCCACTGTCACATATTTAGGCCCAGGCACCCAGGCAGAGGAGAGAGGTCCCATAACAGAGATTCAGGCTTCATGTCAGCACAGAATCAGTTTTCATGTCATAGCAGAGAATCAGGCTTCACGTCACCCACCACAGGAACAGGCCACTGTCACATATTTAGGCCCCAGCACCCAGACAGAGGAGAGAGGTCCCGTAACAGAGATTTAGGTTTCATGTCAGCACAGAATCAGTCTTCATGTCATAGCAGAGAATCAGGCTTTACGTCACCCACCACTGGAACAGGCCACTGTCACATATTTAGGCCCCGGCACCCAGACAGAGGAGAGAGGTCCTGTAACAGAGATTCAGGCTTCATGTCAGCACAGAATCAGTCTTCATGTCATAGCAGAGAATCAGGCTTCACGTCACCCACCACAGGAACAGGTCACTGTCACATATTTAGGCCCCGGCACCCAGACAGAGGAGAGAGGTCCCGTAACAGAGATTCAGGCTTCATGTCAGCACAGAATTAGTCTTCATGTCATAGCAGAGAATCAGGCTTCATGTCACCCACCACTGGAACAGGCCACTGTCACATATTTAGGCCCAGGCACCCAGGCAGAGGAGAGAGGTCCCATAACAGAGATTCAGGCTTCATGTCAGCACAGAATCAGTCTTTATGTCATAGCAGAGAATCAGGCTTCACGTCACCCACCACAGGAACAGGCCACTGTCACATATTTAGGCCCCGGCACCCAGACAGAGGAGAGAGGTCCCGTAACAGAGATTCAGGCTTCATGTCAGCACAGAATCAGTCTTCATGTCATAGCAGAGAATCAGGCTTCACGTCACCCACCACAGGAACAGGCCACTGTCACATATTTAGGCCCCGGCACCCAGACAGAGGAGAGAGGTCCCGTAACAGAGATTCAGGCTTCATGTCAGCACAGAATCAGTCTTCATGTCATAGCAGAGAATCAGGCTTCACGTCACCCACCACTGGAACAGGCCACTGTCACACATTTAGGCCCCGGCACCCAGACAGAGGAGAGGTTCATTCAACTTTGGGTTGCCCCGCAATATAATGGTAAAATGAAAATAAAAATAGGATTGAATGAGGAAGTGCCCTGGAGTACAATAATATATTGTTAAGGGGAGGTAGTTAATGTCTAATCTGCACAAGGGATGGACAGGTCCTGTGGGATCCATGCCTGGTTCATTTTAATGAACGTCAGCTTGTCCACATTGGCTGTAGACAGGCGGCTGCGTTTGTCTGTAATGACGCCCCCTGCCGTGCTGAATACACGTTCAGACAAAACGCTGGCCGCCGGGCAGGCCAGCACCTCCAAGGCATAAAAGGCTAGCTCTGGCCACGTGGACAATTTGGAGACCCAGAAGTTGAATGGGGCCGAACCATCAGTCAGTACGTGGAGGGGTGTGCACACGTACTGTTCCACCATGTTAGTGAAATGTTGCCTCCTGCTAACACGTTCCGTATCAGGTGGTGGTGCAGTTAGCTGTGGCGTGGTGACAAAACTTTTCCACATTTCTGCCATGCTAACCCTGCCCTCAGAGGAGCTGGCCGTGACACAGCTGCGTTGGCGACCTCTTGCTCCTCCTCTGCCTTCGCCTTGCGCTTCCACTGGTTCCCCTGTGACATTTGGGAATGCTCTCAGTAGCGCGTCTACCAACGTGCGCTTGTACTCGCGCATCTTCCTATCACGCTCCAGTGTAGGAAGTAAGGTGGGCACATTGTCTTTGCACCGGGGATCCAGCAGGGTGGCAACCCAGTAGTCCGCACACGTTAAAATGTGGGCAACTCTGCTGTCGTTGCGCAGGCACTGCAGCATGTAGTCGCTCATGTGTGCCAGGCTGCCCAGAGGTAAGGACAAGCTGTCCTCTGTGGGAGGCGTATCGTCATCGTCCTGTGTTTCCCCCCAACCACGCACCAGTGATGGGCCCGAGCTGCTTTGGGTGCCACCCCGCTGTGAACATGCTTCATCCTCATCCTCCTCCACCTCCTCCTCATCCTCGTCCTCCTCGTCCTCCAGTAGTGGGCCCTGTCTGGCCACATTTGTACCTGGCCTCTGGTGTTGCAAAAAAACTCCCTCTGAGTCACTTCGAAGAGACTGGCCTGAAAGTGCTAAAAATGACCCTTCTTCCTCCTCTTCCTCCTTGGCCACCTCCTCTTCCATCATCGCCCTAAGTGTTTTCTCAAGGAGACATAAAAGTGGTATTGTAACGCTGATAACGGCGTCATCGCCACTGGCCATGTTGGTGGAGTACTCGAAACAGCGCAACAGGGCACACAGGTCTCGCATGGAGGCCCAGTCATTGGTGGTGAAGTGGTGCTGTTCCGCAGTGTGACTGACCTGTGCGTGCAGCAGCTGAAACTCCACTATGGCCTGCTGCTGCTCGCACAGTCTGCCCAGCATGTGCAAGGTGGAGTTCCACCTGGTGGGCACATCGCATATGAGGCGGTGAGCGGGAAGGCCGAAGTTACGCTGTAGCGCAGACAGGCGTGCAGCAGCAGGGTGTCGGAAGCGCGAACAGATGGCCCGCACTTTATGCAGCAGCTCTGACATGTCAGGGTAGTTGCGAATGAGCTTCTGCACCACAAAATTCAGCACATGTGCCAGGCAAGGGATGTGCATCAAACCGGCTAGTCCCAGAGCTGCAACGAGATTTCGCCCATTATCGCACACCACCAGGCCGGGCTTGAGGCTCACCGGCAGCAACCACTCGTCGGTCTGTTGTTCTATACCCCCCCACAACTCCTGTGCGGTGTGGGGCCTGTCCCCCAAACATATGAGTTTCAGAACGGCCTGCTGACATTTACCCCGGGCTGTGCTGAAGTTGGTGGTGAAGGTATGTGGCTGACTGGATGAGCAGGTGGAAGAAGAGGAGGAGGAATCTGAGTAGGAGGAGGAGGAGACAGGAGGTAAAGAATGTTGCCCTGCGATCCTTAGCGGCGGAAGGACGTGCGCCAAACAGCTCTCCGCCTGGGGCCCAGCCGCCACTGCATTTACCCAGTGTGCAGTTAGGGAGATATAGCGTCCCTGGCCGTGCTTACTGGTCCACGTATCTGTGGTTAGGTGGACCTTGCCACAGATGGCGTTGCGCAGTGCACACTTGATTTTATCGGACACTTGGTTGTGCAGGGAAGGCACGGCTCTCTTGGAGAAGTAGTGGCGGCTGGGAACAACATACTGTGGGACAGCAAGCGACATGAGCTGTTTGAAGCTGTCTGTGTCCACCAGCCTAAATGACAGCATTTCATAGGCCAGTAGTTTAGAAATGCTGGCATTCAGGGCCAGGGATCGAGGGTGGCTAGGTGGGAATTTATGCTTTCTCTCAAATGTTTGTGAGATGGAGAGCTGAACGCTGCCATGTGACATGGTTGAGATGCTTGGTGACGCAGGTGGTGGTGTTGATGGTACATCCCATGTTTGCTGGGCGGCAGGTGCCAACGTTCCTCCAGAGGCGGAGGAAGAGGCCGAGGCGGCGGCAGCAGCAGAAGAAGCCGAGGCGGCAGCAGCAGAAGAGGTAGCAGGGGGAGCCTGAGTGACTTCTTTGTTTTTAAGGTGTTTACTCCACTGCAGTTCATGCTTTGCATGCAGGTGCCTGGTCATGCAGGTTGTGCTAAGGTTCAGAACGTTAATGCCTCGCTTCAGGCTCTGATGGCACAGCGTGCAAACCACTCAGATCTTGTCGTCAGCACATTGTTTAAAGAAATGCCATGCCAGGGAACTTCTTGAAGCTGCCTTTGGGGTGCTCAGTCCCAGATGGCGGCGGTCAGTAGCAGGCGGAGTCTCTTGGCGGCGGGTGTTCTGATTTTGCCCACTGCTCCCTCTTTTGCTACGCTGTTGGCTCGGTCTCACCACTGCCTCTTCCTCCGAACTGTGAAAGTCAGTGGCACGACCTTTATTCCATGTGGGGTCTAGGACCTCATCGTCCCCGCATCGTCTTCCACCCAGTCTTGATCCCTGACCTCCTGTTCAGTCTGCACACTGCAGAAAGACGCAGCAGTTGGCACCTGTGTTTCGTCATCATCAGAGACGTGCTGAGGTGGTATTCCCATGTCCTCATCATCAAGAAACATAAGTGGTTGTGCGTTAGTGCATTCTATCTCTTCCACCCCTGGGGAAGGGCTAGGTGGATGCCCTTGGGAAACCCTGGCAGCAGAGTCTTCAAACAGCATAAGAGACTGCTGCATAACTTGAGGCTCAGACAGTTTCCCTGATATGCATGTGGGTGATGTGACAGACTGAAGGGCTTGGTTTTCATGCGCCATCTGTGCGCTTTCTGCAGAAGACTGGGTGGGAGATAATGTGAACGTGCTGGATGCATGTCGGACACCCAATTGACTAATGCCTGTACCTGCTCAGGCCTTACCATCCTTAGAACAGCATTTGGCCCCACCAAATGTCGCTGTAAATTCTGCTGGCTACTGGGATCTGAGGTAGTTGGTTCACTAGGACGTGTGGCTGTGGCAGAACGGCCACGTCCTCTCCCAGCACCAGAGGGTCCACTAACACCACCACGACCATGTCCACGTCCGCGTCCCTTATTAGATGTTTTCCTCATTGTTCCTGTTCACCACAATTTTGAAAATGGCAAATTTGGGAATAGTTTTTCAACCCAGAACAAAAACTGTGCTTTTACGGTCACTACAAATAATTTGACCAGCTAAAACAGTACAGATTTGGTTGAATAGAAATGTGAGGCCTATTTTTTTTTGTGCTGTGTTACAGGTATACGTTTAATCACAGAATTAGACTTGTATCTGCACGGTAGCGTGTGTGTTAAGTTTTTCTGAATGACACTATCAGTACCTTGAATCTAAGATATCCTTTTTGGGATAGATTTCAAGTAGGCCTGATATAGCATAAACTACTTATTTTGAGAATGGCAAATTTGGGAATAGTTTTTCAACCCAGAACAAAAACTGTGCTTTTACGGTCACTACAAATAATTTGACCAGCTAAAACAGTACAGATTTGGTTGAATAGAAATGTGAGGCCTATTTTTTTTTGCGCTGTATGACAGGTATACGTTTAATCACAGAATTAGACTTGTATCTGCACGGTAGCGTGTGTGTTAAGTTTTTCTGAATGACACTATCAGCACCTTGAATCTAAGATATCCTTTTTGGGATAGATTTCAAGTAGGCCTGATATAGCATAAACTACTTATTTTGAGAATGGCAAATTTGGGAATAGTTTTTCAACCCAGAACAAAAACTGTGCTTTTACGGTCACTACAAAAAACTTGACCAGCTAAAACAGTACAGATATGGTTGAATAGAAATGTGAGGCCTATTTTTTTTTGCGCTGTGTGACAGGTATACGTTTAATCACAGAATTAGACTTGTATCTGCACGGTAGCGTGTGTGTTAAGTTTTTCTGAATGACACTATCAGCACCTTGAATCTAAGATATCCTTTTTGGGATAGATTTCAAGTAGGCCTGATATAGCATAAACTACTTATTTTGAGAATGGCAAATTTGGGAATAGTTTTTCAACCCAGAACAAAAACTGTGCTTTTACGGTCACTACAAATAACTTGACCAGCTAAAACAGTACAGATTTGGTTGAATAGAAATGTGAGGCCTATTTTTTATTGCGCTGTGTGACAGGTATACGTTTAATCACAGAATTAGACTTGTATCTGCACGATAGCGTGTGTGTTAGGTTTTTCTGAATGACACTATCAGCACCTTGAATCTAAGATATCCTTTTTGGGATAGATTTCAAGTAGGCCTGATATAGCATAAACTACTTATTTTGAGAATGGCAAATTTGGGAATAGTTTTTCAACCCAGAACAAAAACTGTGCTTTTACGGTCACTACAAATAATTTGACCAGATAAAACAGTACAGATTTGGTTGAATAGAAATGTGAGGCCTATTTTTTTTTTGCGCTGTGTGACAGGTATACGTTTAATCACAGAATTAGACTTGTATCTGCACGGTAGCGTGTGTGTTAAGTTTTTCTGAATGACACTATCAGCACCTTGAATCTAAGATATCCTTTTTGGGATAGATTTCAAGTAGGCCTGATATAGCATAAACTACTTATTTTGAGAATGGCAAATTTGGGAATAGTTTTTCAACCCAGAACAAAAACTGTGCTTTTACGGTCACTACAAATAATTTGACCAGCTAAAACAGTACAGATTTGGTTGAATAGAAATGTGAGGCCTATTTTTTTTTGCGCTGTGTGACAGGTATACGTTTAATCACAGAATTAGACTTGTATCTGCACGGTAGCGTGTGTGTTAAGTTTTTCTGAATGACACTATCAGCACCTTGAATCTAAGATATCCTTTTTGGGATAGATTTCAAGTAGGCCTGATATAGCATAAACTACTTATTTTGAGAATGGCAAATTTGGGAATAGTTTTTCAACCCAGAACAAAAACTGTGCTTTTACGGTCACTACAAATAACTTGACCAGCTAAAACAGTACAGATTTGGTTGAATAGAAATGTGAGGCCTATTTTTTATTGCGCTGTGTGACAGGTATACGTTTAATCACAGAATTAGACTTGTATCTGCACGATAGCGTGTGTGTTAAGTTTTTCTGAATGACACTATCAGCACCTTGAATCTAAGATATCCTTTTTGGGATAGATTTCAAGTAGGCCTGATATAGCATAAACTACTTATCTTGAGAATGGCAAATTTGGGAATAGTTTTTCAACCCAGAACAAAAACTGTGCTTTTACGGTCACTACAAATAACTTGACCAGCTAAAACAGTACAGATTTGGTTGAATAGAAATGTCAGGTCTATTTTTTAGGCGCTGGGTGACAGGCTCAACTTGCCCCTGATGTATTATATGGCCAAAAAATAACCACACTATTGATGGTTAAATGCACTTGGGTGACACAGGCTCAGCCTGCACCTGATGTAGTATATGGCCAAAAATTAACCACACTGTTGATGGTTAAATGCACTTGGGTGACACAGGCTCAGCCTGCACCTGATGTAGTATATGGCCAAAAATTAACCACACTGTTGATGGTTAAATGCACTTGGGTGACAGAGGCTCAGTCTGCACCAGATGTAGTATATGGCCAAAAAATAACCACACTGTTGATGGTTAAATGCACTTGGGTGACACAGGCTCAGCCTGCACCTGATGTAGTATATGGCCAAAAAATAACCAGACTGTTGATGGTTAAATGCACTTCGGTGACACAGGCTCAGCCTGCAGCTGATGTAGGATATAGCAAAAAATAACCACACTATTGATGGTTAAAAGCACTTGGTGGTAGCTTGTGCTGGCGCACCACAAGCCACAAAATGGCCGCCGATCACCCCAGAAAAAAGTGATATAAAAACGCTCTGGGCAGCCTAAAAAAAGTGAGCAATTCGATATTAGCACTTCAATGATCCACAGCTGGAGATCGATCACAGAATGAAGTCTTTTGGAGGAGTTAATCTGCCTAATCTCGCCCTAACGTCGCAGCAGCAACCTCTCCCTATGCTTGAATCAGCAGAGTGACGTGCAGCGCTACGTGACCCAAGCTTATATAGAGGCTGGGTCACATGCTGCACTGGCCAATCACAGCCATGCCAATAGTAGGCAAGGCTGTGATGGCCTCTTGGGGCAAGTAGTATGACGCTTGTTGATTGGCTGCTTTGCAGCCTTTCAAAAAGCGCCAAGAAAGCGCCGAACACCGAACTCGAACCCGGACTTTTACAGTTCGGGTTCGCTCATCCCTACCAGGAAGGCAATGCAGGGACGGTGCTAGAAAAATTATAAACTTAATCCAAATTGCGTAATGGTCCAGGACCCCCACGATCTTTGTCTCCTTAGACACTGAAAAAGCGATTGACTGAGTGCACTGGGGGTTCCTGGACCAGACCCTTTGGAAATTTGGGTTTAGTGGGCATATTCTGCAAGCTATACTAGTATTGTTCTCAGCGCCATCAGCGAATGTGTTGGCATCAGGGTTCCTGTCAGAGCCCTTCTCGATCACCAATTGCACTAGACAGGGGAACCCATTATCGCCCCTGATCTTTGTGTTGGTTATGGAGCCATTGGCAGAAAAGATACGTAATTGTAGCCAGATTTCAGGGATTATGGTGGGAAAACGTTCACATTGTATTGGATTATACGCTGATGACGTCATCCTAATGCTGTCAAATCCCCTAACTTCACTAAAGGCAGTTACTGAGATACTTCACCAATACTCCCTGGTATCATATTACAAGCTAAATGTTAGTAAGACTAATGTACTCCCCATTAATGTACCAGACAGCTTGAAGCACGAAATTAGCGAGCGTCATCCTTTTAACTGGGCCACTGAATCAATTAGATACTTAGGAGTAGAACTAACAAGCTCACTAACTGACATGGTTTCCCTTAACTTTAAGAATCTGAGGTCTGAACTTCAGGAAGATTACTCTAAATATAGCAAGGTACAGCTTTCATGGATAGCAAAAATTAATACAGTCAAGATGTTAATACTCTCAAAAATCCTATATGTGTTTAGATGTATTCCCCTTAAGTTTCCTAAAACTTGTATCAAGCAATTACAGGATGATATGCTAGGTTTTATATGGGGTAACACCCGTCCTAGAGTCAACAAGAATATTCTATATCCCTCTCTACGTAAAGGAGGTCTGGGGGTTCCAGATCTGAACAATTACTACTTAGCCAACTTGTTATACCAGGCCATGGAATGGTGGTCCCCATCCTCGCCCCATCAGTGGCTACACATTGAAGAGCACTATGTTAGAAGGAGATCCCTAAAGTCACTATTGGCAGCATACCTACTAAAACCGTTTACTTTCTCCCTGCCTTTAAATACAATGCAAGCCACCATATCTGCGTGGGCACAATTGTTCAAACCTAAAACACCCTTCCCCCTAGATCAGAAACATTTTCCTATCTCGGTCATAGAATACCATATTCCTACACTCCTACTTACAAACTGGCTAAACTGCGGGTTGGATACATTGGGAAGCCTATTTGACCAATCCATTTTGAAGCCTTTTGAAACATTACATTCCACCTACAACCTGCCTAATTCTCTATTTTACCAGTATCTGCAGATTCGCCACTTTCTTTCCTCTCTCCCAACTCGTGTGGAGGGGAAAGATTGCGACACACTCTGCGGCCTACTCAAAGAAAGCACCACTCTTTACTGTAGTCTTTCATTTTGGTACTCGTTTCTTTTGTCATTAGACAAAGAATGCAAAAAAACTTTTATGACTAAGTGGGAGGCTGAAATGGGAAAATAATTTTCACTAGATACCTGGGCAGACGCTATGTACTGGTCAATGAAATGCTCGAGATGAATAAATCATACAGAGCAGATAAGGAAGATGCAATTAAGGTGGTACCTAACGCCAAACAGATTATCTCATACTATCCCGAACTACTCTCCATTGTGTCGGAGGGGATGTGGTCAAATAGGCACCCCTCTCCATATGTGGTGGTTGTACCCTTCACTCACACGTTTCTGGACTTCCATCTCTAGGGTCATAGAAGAGGTAACAGGGATAAAGGGAATATTAAGCCCGGAATTAGCTGTTCTAAGCATTGGTTTGGCAGAGGTCCCTCACAACAGCAGGGGCATTGTAGCCCATATCCTCTCCGCATCAAAAAATGTGATTGCGCGCCAATGGAAGGGAATAAAATCCCCCTCAATCAGTGAAGTCCTCAAGCTGGTAAATTACCATATGCAATGTGAATTCATTTTTGCTTACTCGCTGAATCACAGGATAGCAATGCACAACACATGGCTATTATGGCTATCTAGCTCGTATGCTGATCCACTCCCTTATTGTCTTCTTTAACTGGTAAATTTGGGGTAGTTAGCTGTCTGTAACTGTTTTCTGGACAGGATTACTGTTTAATGTATACTGTATATGACCACTGTATATTTCACATGACTACTATACACTGACCTAAAGAATTATTAGGAACACCTGTTCTATTTCTCATTAATGCAATTATCTAGTCAACCAATCACATGGCAGTTGCTTCAATGCATTTAGGGGTGTGGTCCTGGTCAAGACAATCTCCTGAACTCCAAACTGAATGTCAGAATGGGAAAGAAAGGTGATTTAAGCAATTTTGAGCGTGGCATGGTTGTTGGTGCCAGACAGGCCGGTCTGAGTATTTCACAATCTGCTCAGTTACTGGGATTTTCACGCACAACCATTTCTAGGGTTTACAAAGAATGGTGTGAAAAGGGAAAAACATCCAGTATGCAGCAGTCCTGTGGGCAAAAATGCCTTGTGGATGCTAGAGGTCAGAGGAGAATGGGCCGACTGATTCAAGCTGATAGAAGAGCAACGTTGACTGAAATAACCACTCGTTACAACCGAGGTATGCAGTAAAGCATTTGTGAAGCCACAACACGCACAACCTTGAGGTGGATGGGCTACAACAGCAGAAGACCCCACCGGGTACCACTCATCTCCACTACAAATAGGAAAAAGAGGCTACAATTTGCACAAGCTCACCAAAATTGGACTGTTGAAGACTGGAAAAATGTTGCCTGGTCTGATGAGTCTCGATTTCTGTTGAGACATTCAAATGGTAGAGTCCGAATTTGGCGTAAACAGAATGAGAACATATATCCATCCTCTGATGGCTACTTCCAGCAGGATAATGCACCATGTCACAAAGCTCGAATCATTTCAAATTGGTTTCTTGAACATGACAATGAGTTCACTGTACTAAAATGGCCCCCACAGTCACCAGATCTCAACCCAATAGAGCATCTTTGGGATGTGGTGGAATGGGAGCTTCGTGCCCTGGATGTGCATCCCTCAAATCTCCATCAACTGCAAGATGCTGTCCTATCAATATGGGCCAACATTTCTAAAGAATGCTATCAGCACCTTATTGAATCAATGTCACGTAGAATTAAGGCAGTTCTGAAGGCAAAAGGGGGTCCAACACCGTATTAGTATAGTGTTCCTAATAATTCTTTAGGTGAGTGTATATTGCACATTATCACTGCAATACCTTCAATATGTCACAGCAATGTGTATTTTGCATGGAACCTTTCTTTATTTCTTTATTGTTTATAACTGTATAACTACCCAACTTGCAAAATCATCTCTCAATAAAAACTTTATTTATTTAAAAAAAGGATCCCTTTCAGTGGTGTTTTTGCACTCAGCTTGCATTTTTATTCAACATTTCAATACATACAACATGATAAAAAAAAAAAAAGTTTGTGGTTGGGCAGAACATCAACAAGCTAGTTCAATAGTTAACCAAAAGCTGACCAGATGCTTTGAAACACAGAGTTATACAATAAAATAATTTTAACAAACATAAGGAGCACCTACAGAATGCTGCTCTCTGAAAAAAATGCAACTGACCCCAAAAAAAACACCAAAAGTTTAAAGATAAGCTACAAACAATACTATTTGAAATATGTTTCATCTTGCAGCAGTGTATACAAACAAATCTGAAAAAACACCAGTAAACATGGCATTTTCCCATGGCATTAAAATTTTTTTGCCCGTTACGCCATTTGCCGTATGCAATTAATATTGTTATATTTTAATTGTATGGGCATTTTTGCACACGGTGATGCCCATGATGTTTATTTTTTTTATTGGCTAAGTATTTTTATTTTAAGGAAAGAGGGGTGATTTGAACTTTTATTTTTTCACTTTTTTTTTCACTTTTTTTAAGTCACCTTGGGTGACAATAACTGGCAATCATTAGATTGCCCATAGTGTTTATTGATGGCTATATAGCCATCATTGAACACTTTATTTTCACTATAACAATACAATGATGCCACCTAGTGGCCTGTATTGGTATATACCTGAAATAGGCACTGAAGCCTGCTTGAGAATTCGGGCTATTTCGGCAATGTAACAGGTTCCCGGATCTAGGTCGGGGAACGCTGTTACCGGAGCAGAAGAGTGCGAATTCCACTTCTGGACTGATCAGATGCCATGGTCACATTTGACCACGGCATCTGAAAGGTAAAATGTATGTGATCAGCCTTTTGGCTGATCGCATACATTTGCCGCGGGTCTCTGCTATTTAAAATAGCAGAAACCCGACAGACATCGTGCCCGCTGCACCCACGAGCAGGCGCCATATTCAGGGACCGGACTTCTGCCATACATACAATATACGGCGGAGATCCTTAAGGGGTTAAACTACCCTAGTAGAAACAGTAGTTTCCTGTATAGTATTTTATATCATTTTGTGGCTTTTTTGCATGCTTTTTTCTGACATCTTTGGCTTGTAGAAATGCACATGGCTTAAGAGAAAATGCCATTAAAAGCACATGCTCAAACACACTACATACATTTGTGGGAAAAAAACATAAAAAAATACATGCACAAAATCTACATAAAATACAGAATAGATTAATTTTGTTAATCACAATCTCAAGATAGCAGGAGAAAAAGAGTGGTGGAGCCAATTCATAGGCACTGTCAGCAGTCCAGATGGATAAACAATGGTCTTAAAACATTCTTTTTTATTTTAATAATACACGGTCAATGCATTTCAAGGGCGAAGAGCCCCCTTCATCAGGACAGTAAAAATGACATACAGATGCAGCGATTTAAAAAGCAAGTTTTTTTTTTTAAATAATGAAATTGGGGTGGGGGGGACAGAGTTTTGTTAAGTTTCTTCAATGTATTTTAACATAACAACCACCGCAAGGTGTTCTGAAAAGCACTTTACTAAGGTATTTTTAGGTACACAATATTTAATCTTTAAAATGGATGCCATTGTGATTTGTAGACTATAAAATATTGCAGTGGAACAGAGCCCTAATACATTTTATTATAGAAAGATAAAAGGTAAATGGTTTTATTGACAGATGCATAAACTTTCTATGGATGCCCTCTGTACCTTCACCTCTAAAATAGGAAGGAGTGGACCTTACTTAATAGAAAGGGATAATTGCATTTAAGTCAATCAGTAAAAAGGCCTTTTTTAATAACTGCATAGCATAAAAATATATTATCTTTATTATTATATTGGGTGGACCCTGACATAAACAAAATTAAATCACATACATCTTATTTGTAGTTTATTTGCATAGTTTGTTTTACACTCTATTTTCTTTATATATATTTTTTTTTATTTGATAGAAGAAAGAAGAAGATAGAAGAAAATTATTCAACATGAAAGGGGTTATCCAGGAATTTGATATTGATGGCCTATCCGCAGGATAAGGCATCAATATCAGATCAACTGTTTGAAGAGGCCATGGCTCTTAGTGGGCTCTTAGTGAGCTCTTAGGCCTGATTGTAGGCCAGGGACATCACTTCACATCGGTCATGTGGCCTAAGCGCTGCTTAGTCCCATTCAATTGAATGGGGCTGAGTGACAATATCAAGCTAAGCCGCTATACAATGCTTGGTAAGCCATGAAGAGAACACAGCGCTCACTGTAGCTCTGGTGACTGCAGCAGTCTCTTCAAACAGCTGATTGGCAGGGGTGATGGTAGTCAGACCCAAAACAATCTAATATTGATGCCCTATCCTGAGTATAGGTTATTAATATAAAATTCCTGGATAATCCCTTTAAAATACTGTATGTGGTCACAAGAAAAATGGGGGAGATTTACTAATGAAAATGAGTCAGAATTCTTCTATGGTCTTTTTTGTGACTCGCTTGACAAGAGGTCATGTCTTAGCAAAAGGTTGTGACTTAAAATACGCCATTGTGCATTAAAAAATGCACCACAAATTTGGCATACTTTTCTGGAGTAAACTGAGACACCAAATAAGTTGTGTGAAGTTAGAAGAACTTTATTATCTAGTAGCGGCCACTATAATAAATCTGGTGCAGTTTAAGACTGTCTAGTCTATGTTTACACTGTGCAACCTTCAATGGTATTGGTAAATTAACCCCAATATACTGTGTCTGTAAGAGCTCATGCACACAGTGTAACTGCATTCACAGAACCTGTATGGTTGCACAAGCTCTATGTGCTCCATTTGCCAATGCTTTCCTGCTGATGGAACAAACATTTCTCTGTTGGACATTTCCAATGAAGGCATGTGAAAGTATACTATGTCCGTGTAAACATGTATGGGAGCACTGTTATGATGCATGCACAGAGCCAAAGTAAGACCATTTCAATCAATCTTTTTTTTTTTAATAAAAAAATCTAAACAAAAAATAATAAAAGAACTGTAATTTACCTAATACAAAACAGATGAATTATACACTGATGTTGCATTGATATCTGTACACATAGAATGTAGGCTTGTTTATTTACTGTTTTGTTACTTTTTCAGTACTATTAATTATTTTATCAAATTGTATATTATTGTCTATTATCTAGTCCAATTTTATTTGGTGTAATCATTGCCACATCTATTACCATTTTATTTGCTAAATATTTGTAATTGGAATTTTCTTTACCCACTAGTGTATTGAGTGATTTAGCAAGCAGTCTCTATTAACCCCTTAAGGACATAGGACGTACCGGTACGCCCTATTTCCCGAGTCCTTAAGGACACAGGACGTACCGGTACGTCCTGACTTAAAATCTGTATTCCGGCGCCCGAGGGGTTAAACGGAACGGGATTTCGGCTGAAATCCTTCAGCCGGCATCCTGTGACAACGCCAGGGGGGGTCATGTGACCCCCCCGTGTCGGCGATCGCAGCAAACCGCAGGTCAATTCAGACCTGCGGTTTGCTGCGCTTTTTGCAGTTTCTGATGCCTGCGGTCCCTGACCGCGGGGATCAGAAACTTTAGAGTGGCTAAAATCATTATTATTCACCCCCCCCTGCACCCCTGCATGATTTGATGCCGGCGGGTGGTGCAGGGGGGGTGTCGCATGCGGTGGGGGCGTTGCGGGAGGCGGGCGGTGCGGCAGGCGGGATCGCGATCCCCCGCCCGCCTCCCCATGAATGATCGTTGGTGTCTAGTGGTTATACCAGGGTGCCAGCACATTGCTGGCACCCTGGTACAAACGGCTGACATCTGTGCAGATGTCAGCCGTTTAACCCTTTCCATACCGCGGTCCGTACGGACCGCTGTATGGAAAAAGTTAACTGTCATCGTCAGGGAGCTCCCTCCCTCCCCGCTGTGCCTTTGCAGCCCCCCGATGGAGAGGGAGAGAGCTCCCAGAGAGCCCCCCTCAGCCCCGTGCTTACCCTTCCCCGTCTGCGAAGTTCTGAGCAGACGGGGAGGGTTCCCATGGCAACAGGACGCCTGCTCAGGCGTCCTGCTGTCCATGGTGCTGAACAGATCTGTGCTAAAAGCACAGATCTGTTCAGTGTAAGTAAAATACAGTACAGAACAATATATATTGTTCTGTACTGTATTATACAAACATCAGACCCACTGGATCTTCAAGAACCAAGTGGGTCTGGGTCAAAAAAATGTAAAAAGAAGTGAAAAAAGTTAAGATAAAAAAAAAAACCATTTATCACTGAATAAAAATTAAAAAAATAAAATAAACTACACATATTAGGTATCGCCGCGTCCGTAACGACCTGATCTATAAAACGGTCATGTTACTTTCCCCGCACGGTGAACGCCATAAAAATAAAAAAATAAAAACTATGAGAAAATTGAAATTTTGCCCACCTTACTTCCCAAAAAAGGTAATAAAAGTGATCAAAAAAGTCGCATGTACGCCAAAATAGTACCAATCAAACCGTCATCTCATCCCGCAAAAAATGAGACCCTACTCAAGATAATCGCCCAAAAGCTGAAAAAACTATGGCTCTTAGACTATGGAAACACTAAAACATGATTTTTTTTTGTTTCAAAAATGAAATGATTGTGTAAAACTTACATAAATAAAAAAAGTATACATATTAGGTATCACCGCGTCCGTATCGACCGGCTCTATAAAAATATCACATGACCTAACCCCTCAGATGACCACCGTAAAAAAAATAAAAATAAAAACAGTGTAAAAAAAGCCATTTTTGCCATCTTACGTCACAAAAAGTGTAATAGCAAGCGATCAAAAAGTCATATGCACCCCAAAATAGTGCCAATCAAACCGTCATCTCATCCCGCAAAAAATGAGACCCTACTCAAGATAATCGCCCAAAAACTGAAAAAACTATGGCTCTTAGACTATGGAGACACTAAAACATTTTTTTGGTTTTAAAAATGAAGTTATTGTATAAAACTTACATAAATAAAAAAAAATGTATACATATTAGGTATCGCCGCGTCCGTGACAACCTGCTCTATAAAATTACCACATGATCTAACCTGTCAGATGAATGTTGTAAATAACAAAAAAAAAAAACGTGCCAAAAAAGCTATTTCTTGTTACCTTGCTGCACAAAAAGTGTAATATAGAGCAACCAAAAATCATATGTACCCTAAACTAGTACCAACAATACTGCCACCCTATCCCGTAGTTTCTAAAATGGAGTCACTTTTTTGGAGTTTCTACTCTAGGGGTGCATCAGGGGGGCTTCAAATGGGACATGGTGTCAAAAAAACCAGTCCAGCAAAATCTGCCTTCCAAAAACCATATGGCATTCCTTTCCTTCTGCGCCCTGCCGTGTGCCCGTACAGCGGTTTACGAACACATATTAGGTGTTTCTGTAAACTACAGAATCAGGGCCATAAATAATGAGTTTTGTTTGGCTGTTAACCCTTGCTTTGTAACTGGAAAAAAAATATTAAAATGGAAAATCTGCCAAAAATTTGAAATTTTGAAATTGTGTCTCTATTTTCCATAAAATCTTGTGCAACACCTAAAGGGTTAACAACGTTTGTAAAATCAGTTTTGAATACCTTGAGGGGTGTAGTTTCTTAGATGGGGTCACTTTTATGGAGTTTCTACTCTAGGGGTGCATCAGGGGGGCTTCAAATGGGACATGGTGTCAAAAAAACAGTCCAGCAAAATCAGCCTTCCAAAAACCAAACGGCGCACCTTTCACTCTACGCCCTACTGTGTGCCCGTACAGTAGTTTACGGCCACATATGGGGTGTTTCTGTAAACAGCAGAGTCAGGGCAATAAAGATACAGTCTTGTTTGGCTGTTAACCCTTGCTTTGTTAGTGTAAAAAATGGGTTAAAATTGAAAATTAGGCAAAAGAATGAAATTCTCAAATTTCATCCCCATTTGCCAATAACTCTTGTGCAACACCTAAAGGGTTAACGACGTATGTAAAATCAGTTTTGAATACCTTGAGGGGTGTAGTTTCTTAGATGGGGTCACTTTTAGGGAGTTTCTCCTCTAGGGGTGCATCAGGGGGCTTCAAATGGGACATGGTGTCAAAAAACCAGTCCATAAAAATCAGCCTTCCAAAAACCATACGGCGCACCTTTCACTCTACGCCCCGCTGTGTGGCCATACAGTAGTTTACGGCCACATATTGGGTGTTTCTGTAGACGGCAGAGTCAGGGCAATAAAGATACAATCTTGTTTGGCTGTTAACCCTTGCTTTGTTAGTGGAAAAAATGGGTTAAAATGAAAAATTAGACAAAAAAATGAAATTCTCAAATTTCCTCCCCATTTGCCAATAACTCTTGTGCAACACCTAAAGGGTTAACAATGTATGCAAAATCAGTTTTGAATACCTTGAGGGGTGTAGTTTCTTAGATGGGGTAATTTTTGGGTGGTTTCTATTATGTAAGCCTCGCAAAGTGACTTCAGAGCTGTAGTGGTCCCTAAAAATTGAGTTTTTGTAAATTTCTGAAAAATTTCAAGATTTGCTTCTAAACTTCTAAGCCTTATAACTTCCCCAAAAAATAAAATATCATTCCCAAAACAATTCAAACATGAAGTAGACATATGGGGAATGTAAAGTCATCACAATTTTTGGGGGTATTACTATGTATTACAGAAGTAGAGAAACTGAAACTTTGAAATTTTTCAAATTTTTTCAAATTTTTGGTAAATTAGGTATTTTTTTGTGCAAAAAAAATAATTTTTTTGACTTCATTTTACCAGTGTCATGAAGTACAATATGTGACGAAAAAACAATCTCAGAACGGCCTGGATAAGTCAAAGCGTTTTAAAGTTATGAGCACTTAAAGTGACACTGGTCAGATTTGCAAAAAATGGCCTGGTCCTTAAGGTGAAAATGAGCCCGGTCCTTAAGGGGTTAAAAGTGCAAAGTATGCCAATTAGCTCATTTCAGTTAAACCAGAGACTCATCAAAAAGAAAAGAGATCCATGGGTCCCTGGCTTCGCTGACATGAGCTAGTTTGAATATTTCACCTACAGCAAACATATTAACTGAAAATAGCAGTAGGCAACAGAAAACTCTCCATAGACAGTTAAAACATAGTTAACAACAGTCCTCGGGAAAGAAAAGGGGCCAACCACAATAGGGCCAGGCAAAGGGGCCAAGTGTTTCTTGGATGTTTCAGGCCAGCCATGGAGTTGAGCATTAGTGCTTCTGGGGGACAGGGCTTAAATGTTCTGGGATATGTTGGCAACTAGAGTTGAGCGGACACCTGAATGTTCGGGTTCGGACGAACTTCACAAAAAATTTCGAGTTCGGGACTCAAACTTGACCCCGAACCCCATTGAAGTCAAAGGTGACCCGAACTTTTGAGCACTAAAATGGCTCTAAAAATGTCATGGAACGGGCTAGAGGGCTTGGCAAGTGGTTAAGAGCATGGCAAGTGCTCTGCAAACAAATGTGGATAGGGAAATGACTTTAAATAACATAAAATACATAAAAATAAAAAAGAATAATCTTGATCTAGGAGGACAAGGTCCATGTGGAGTAGGAGGTTGAGGAGGCAGTGGATGTGGCGGTGTAGGTGAAAGAAGCGGTGGAGGAGGAGGAGGTACCCTACACTGCCTTTTGGTTTTAATTATTTATTTTTTTGTTTAAATTAGGGTACACCCCAAAACATTTGGAAATATAACCTGTGATAACCCCCTCCAGTCGTGCTAAAAACACGTTCAGAAAATACACTGGCTGCAGGGCAGGCCAGCACCTCCAAGGCGTAAAGGGCAAGCTCAGGCCATGTGCCTAATTTGGAGACCCAGAAGCTGAAGGGGGCAGACCCGTCATTCAGTACGTGTAGGCGTGTGCACATATACTGCTCCACCATGTTGCTAAAATGCTGCCTCCTGCTAAGACGTACCATATCAGCTGGTGGTGCTGGTTGTTGTGGCGTGCTGACAAAGCATTTACACATTTCGGCCATGCTAACCCTGCCTTCTGAGGTGCTGATGGCGCCCCAGTTGCGTTGGCGACCTCTTCCTCCTCCTCTGCCTTCGCCTTGTGCTTCCACTGTCCCCCGCTGTCAGGTGGGAATGCCAACAGCAGCGCGTCTACCAGCGTGCGCTTGTACTCGTGCATCTTATGATCACGCTCCAGTGACGGAATTAAGGACGGTACGGTGTCCTTGTATCCAGCTGTGTGGCCACCCAGTAATCAGCACAAGTTATAATGTGGGCAACTCGGTGGTCGTTGCAGAGACACTGCAGTATGTAATCGCTCATGTGTGCCAGGCTGCTCAGACGCAACGACAAGCTGTCCTCTGTGGGAGGTGTATCGTCTGTGTCCTCTGTATCCCCCCCAGCCACGCACCAGTGATGCCATGAGCAGGTTTGGGTGCCACCCTGCTGTGAACACGGATCCTTCACCCTCGGAGCCACTTGTGAATGACTGGCCGGAAAACCTATGAAATTATCCCTCTTCCTCCTCCTCCTCCTATTGTGCCACATCCTCTTCCATCATCGCCAGAAGCGTTTTTTCAAGGAGGCATAGAAGTGGGATAGTAACGCTGAGAACGGCGTTATCGGTAATGGCCATGTTGGTGGAGTACTCGAAACAGCGCAACAAGGAACACACGTCTCGCATGGAGGCCCAGTCATTGGTGGTGAAGTAGTGCTGTTCCACAGAGCGACTCACCCGTGCGTGCTGCAGCTGAAACTCCACTATCTTCTGCTGCTACTCGATCAGTCTGGCCAGCATGTGCAAGGTGGAGTTCCACCTTGTGGGCACGTCGCATATGAGGTGGTGAGCGGAAGGCCGAAGTTACGCTGCAGTCCTGACAGGCGAGCAGCAGCAGTTTGAGAACACCGAAAGTGCGCACAGATGGCCCACACTTTATGCAGCAGCTTTGACATATCGGGGTCATTTTTAAAGAACCTCTGCACCACCAAATTCAGCACATGCACCAGGCAGGGGATGTGCGTCAAACCGGCTAGTCCCAGAGCTGCTACAAGATTTCGCCCATTATCACACACCACCAGGCCGGGCTTGAGGCTCACTGGCACCAACCACTCATCGGTCTGTTGTTCAAGGCCTGTCCACAGCTCCTGCACGGTGTGGGGTTTGTCCCCCAAGCAGATAAGTTTTAAAATTGCCTGCTGTCGTTTACCCCTGGCTGTGCTGAAGTTGGTGGTGAAGGTGTTACGCTGACCGGATAAGGAGCCGGTAGAGGATGAGGAAGCGGAGTAGGAGGAGGAAGCAACAGGAGGCAAACTGAAGCGCCCTGCAATCCTCGGTGGTGGAAGGACATGCGCCAAACTGCTATCCGCCCCAGTCCCAGCCGCCACTGCATTTACCCAGTGTGCTGTTCGGGAGATATAACGTCCCTGACCATGCTTACTGGCCCACGTATCAGTAGTTAGGTGGAACTTGCCACAGATGGCGTTGCGCAGTGCACACCTGATTTTGTCACCCACTTGGTTGTGCAGGGAAGGGATGGCATGCCTGGAAAAGTAGTGGTGGCTGGGCACGACGTACTGTGGGACATAAGGCTTTTAAAACTCTCCGTCTCCACCAGACGGAATGACAGCATTTCAAAGGACAGTAATTTTAAAATGCTGGCATTCAGGGCCAGGGATCGCGGGTGGGTAGGGGGGTTCTTCCTCTTCTGCTCCAGTGTTTGGGAGATGGAGAGCTGAATGCTTTTGCGGGACATTGTGGAGATGCTTGGTTTGACCCAGGTGGTGGTGTTGCTGTCAGATCCTCGGTTTGCGGGGTGGCAGGTGGCACTGTCACTCCAGAGGTGGATGAAGAGGCCGAGACTGCAGCAGAAGAAGCAGGAGGAGCCAGAGACCTTTCTTAGTTTTTGAGGTGTCTACTCCACTGCAGCTTGTGCTTTGCACTTAGATGCCTGGTCATGCAGGTTGTGCTCAGGTTGAGAACGTTTATACCTCCTTTCAGGCTCTGATTGCACAGCATGCAAACCACTCGAGTCTTGTCGTCAGAACATTGTCTGAAGAACTGCCATGCCAGGGAACTTCTTGGAGCTGGCTTTGGTGTGCTCGGTCCCTTGCTGCGGTGGGCAGTAGCAGGTGTACTGTCTAGGGGACGGCCGCTACGCTTTTGCACTCTGCTCCCTCTTCTGCTGTGCTGGTGGCTCTGTGCGACCACTGCCTCTTCCTCTGAACTACACAGGTCACTCGCATTACCTTGATTCCATGTGGGGTCGAGGACCTTATCGTCCTCCACATCATCTTCCACCCAGTCTTCACCCCTGCCCTCCTTGTCGGTCTGCACACTTTCGAAAGCCACAGCAGTAGGTACCTGTGTTTTGTCATTATCCGAGACGTGCTGCGGCGGTCCTCCCATGTACTCATCTTGAAACATAAGTGGTTGGGCATCAGTGCACTCAATCTCTTCCACTTCTGGGGCAGGGCAAGGTGGATGGCCATGGGAAACCCTGCTAGCAGTCATCAAAAAGCGGAAGAGACTGCTGCATGACTTGGGGCTCAGACTGCTTGGCTGATTTGCAAGGGGGTGAGGTGAAAGACTGATGAACATCGGGTGCTTGTGCCAACTCTGATCTTTCAGCAGGAGACTGGGTGGGAGTCAATGTAAAGGAACTGGAGGCACTGTAAGCAACCCAATCTACTATCGTCTGTACTTGTTCTGGCCTCACCATTCGTAGAGCCGCATTAGGCCCGACCAAATAACGCTGAAAGTTCTGTCGCCTACTCGCACCTGAGGAAGGTGTTTCACTTGTGCGTGTAGCTGGCACAGATCGACCACATCCTCTCCCTGCAACAGGAGCTGCACCAGCAGCAGCACGACTGGGGCCACGTCCCTTATTTGACGCTCTCATCATATTTTTCAAATTTAGGATCTTGCCCAAAATGGGTGTTTTTTTAATAACGGAATAGAACAGAAGTATCTAACGTGTGTATCTCACACTGACAAATGCAGCAAAGGCTGCAAATTTAGTTTCTTGCCCAAAATGGATGTTTTTTTAAATAACAGAATAGAACACAAGTATCTAACGCGTGTATTTCCCACTGAAAGATGCAGCAAAGGCACCAAATGTAGGATATTGCCAAAAATGGGTGTTTTTTAAACCCAGAATATTATTGCAGTATTTCAAGTTTATCTCACACTGACAGATGCAGCGAAGGCCGCAAATTTAGTATTTGGCCCAAAATGGGTGTTTTTTTAATAACAGAAAAGAACAGCAGTATCTAACGCGTGTATCTCACACTGACAGATGCACCAAAGGCTGCAGATAATTTCTTTTTGCCCAAAATGGGTGTTTTTTTAAACACAGAATATTATTGCAGTATTTCAAGCTTGTATCTCACACTGACAGATGCAGCAAAGGCTGCAAAATTCAGTATTTTGCCCAAAATGGGTGTTTTTTAATAACAGAATAGAACAGCAGTATCTAACGTGTGTATCTCACAATGACAGATGCACTAAAGGTTGCAAATTAATTTTTTGCCCAAAATAGGATATATCCAAAAATGGGTGTTTTTTTAAACCTAGATTTTTATTGCAGTATTTCAAGCTTGTATTTTTTACACATAAAAATGCAGCATAGGCCCCAGATGTAGGGTGTGTTTTTTCAGCTCCGCGCGATTATTCACTACCTCCTCCTCTCTCAAAGATCCTCCAGTTATGCAAGCACTAGTGGGATGCCGTATACTCCAAATATTCCTCTTTCCACTATAGCTCCTGTAGGGAAAAGCGCACCAATAGTGTAGAACAGTATATGCTTCTCACCTGCACCTTTCCCTATTATACTCACAGGGCCAGGTGGAAATCAGGCACCTCAGACACAGTAAACACCACAAATCATCTGATGTTCTTATTCCTTAGTAATTCTATATAACATTAAAGCTCCAATAATGAAGAGCCGCTATTCAGTAGATTTTTTTTAATAATACTCACAAATGTAGGTGGACACAAGCACGATTATAACAAATAGCAGCCTATTGCTCCTGCCCGACCCGGGTTTCGCTCCAAAGCTTCATCAGGGGCGTAACCTAAAATCCCACCTCCCGTCTTTAAATTCCCCCTCCCTTCCCGCATTTTAATCTGAAACACTTAAAACCAGTAAAACTTTTCATAATTCTTCCTCTTCTTCAAACCACCTACAGTATCCACATTAATATCTTATCTATAAACCGCAATTTCTTTAGGTGTTCCTTTCATTCATCCACAAATATTCTTTTATCCGCACCCATCCAGGTCACATGTTCTTTTTCATTCATCTCCATATACTAGGTTTTTACACCTATACCAGCCGGCACACACACCCTCTCCTGCTTACTCCAACATCCATTCATCAGAGCTCAAACTCTCTTCTTAGCCTTAAGTGACGTAGTTCATACCTAACTGTAAAGTATGTGTTTGCAAAGTCTTCCCTGGTGTAGGGGTACTGTGCTTCCATGATGTCAATCTACAAGGCAGGCCGCGAGATCGAACTCCACATTGAGCCCCTTTGGTTGAAGTGTATCTAATTCATAAATCCATTTAACTTCACATCGATCTATCTTTGCAACCAAATTCCCTCCTCTCCAATTACTTTTCACTACTTCCACCCCAGTAAACTTTAACCCTTTCGGGTTCTTCTGATGTTTGTTTTTGAAATGCAGGGACAACCCATGCGATTCTAGACCCTTCTTTATATATTGTGCTCCTGCACCCGAACTTTGAGCTTCCTCGTTGTTTGGCCCACATACTGGAGGCCCCACGGGCACTCCAGCACGTAGACCACCCCTGAAGTTTCACAGGTAATCTCTCCCTTGACCTTAAAATCCTTGTTCCTTGCAATCGAATGCACTATTTGCACATACCTCTCTTTTTTTATTCTATTTTTACATGGGGGACAAAAAACGCACCATGTTAACTTCTCCTGACCTTTCTCCTTACCTTCCAATGAGATAGCGCTATAAACCAAGTGATTGCGAAAATTGGGGGCTTTTCTGAAGATAACATCCGGACGATCCGGTATTTCCTTTCCTAACACAAGGTCATTTTTAAGTACTCCCCAGTTTTTTTTTTATCGCGTTCTTCATCAATCCAGTCAGTACAGTATATTAAGGAATAAAAGAGCATCTAAAATCCTTCTTTTTAATCCCCTCTTTTTTTTCTTTATAGCCTCCTACCTCTATTTCTTGGCTACACATACAAAGATCTTCCCTCTTATAGCCTTTTTCAACAAACCTATCTTGTAACACCTTACTCTGTTCTCTGAAGGTAATTACTTCTGTACAATTTCGATGAATTCTTTTTATCTGGCCTTTTGGGATATTTCTCAACCAAGGCTTGTGATGGCAACTTTTTATATCTATGTACCCATTTACATCTGTTTCTTTGAAAAACGTTTTAGTCTTCAATCTTCCATCCTCTATGATCCACTAGTGCTTGCATAACTGGAGGATCTTTGAGAGAGGAGGATGTAGTGAATAAACGCGCGGACCCGAAAAAACTCATGCTGATATTGTGAATTGGGCCCACTTCACTCCTGGGACCCACGGCGGTAAAACCATTGTGAAACCATGGTTTGGAACTTTTGTGACTTTTTACCCAGATGTAGGGTATTGCCAAAAAAAATTGTTTTTTAAACCCATAAAATGATTGCAGTATTTCAAGATCGGATTTCACACTGTCAAATGCTGCAAAGGCCCCAGATGTAGGGTCTTGCAAAAAATGGGTGATTTTTTTAAACCCCGAAAATTATTGAAATATTGCAAGCTTCTATTTCACACTGACAAATACTGCAAAGGCCCAAGATGTAGGATATTGCCAAAAATTGGTGTTTTTTTAAACCCAGATTATTATTGCAGAATCTCAAGCTTGGATTTGAATGTCACAAAAGCACATACAGTATGCTGTGCTGGTGCACTGAGCTTGCATAAAATGGCCGCCGCCGCCCACCTAACTAACAGACAGATACAAGTTATTTTTCTGTGTCACTGGGCTCAGGGCAGGGTAGAAAGATTGTGCACTGGACCCACAAAACTAAATCTAGGTAGATCGCTGAGTTAACAAGCACTTCTGATTCTTTCCTATTCTCTCCCTCACAGCAGCAGCATCCTCTCCCTACACTAGTAACAGCAGAGTGACGTGCAGCGCTACGTGACTCCAGCTTATATAGAGGCTGGGTCACATGCTGCACTGGCCAATCATAGCCATGCCATTAGTAGGCATGGCTGTGGTGGCTTCTAAGGGCACATGAGTTAAACGCTTGTTGATTGGCTGCTCTGCAGCCTTTCAAAAAGCACCATTAACTCACCGAACCCTGAACCTGAACTCGAACTTTACTGAAAAGTTTGGGTTCGGGTCTGGGGTCCAAAAATCCTAAAGTTCGGTACGAACCCGAACTTTACAGTTCGGATTCGCTCAACCCTATTGGCAACTATAAAACAAACAACTATCCACGTTTATTAGTTTTGCAAACCATGGAAGTCTTTATTACATTAAAAGCCCATACATATAACATGTTTTGAGAACCTTATTCAGCTACCATATTTTTCGCCCCATAAGAGTGAATACTAATTAATATTTCCATTATGTAAGTGCTCATTTGTACCGGAGGATCAGGAAGTGGTGAAGGCTCTGTACTCACCGCTTCCCAGTCCTCGGCTTTCGACTGTGCAGTGGCTGTGCACAGCGGGAGGGGGCTCTGTGACCTCATGCTGTGCACGTCAGAACAGCCATCCAACAGATGTGAAGCAACTTTGAGGCTTACTGGCTCTCAGTCAGATGAGAGCTAGTTTGGAATGTCTCATAGTGCACAAGGCTGCCATTATAAGGTATGCTGACTGTTATCTGTCTCATGGATAGATTGTTGGCTTCCACATACCTGGCTTTTGGCATATAGCCTTTGTGTGGTTATCTAATGTATGTCATAGATAACAGGAGTCTAAGACACATCCAGCCAACCTCTTAATGCTATTTCCAAACCATTTTGATGGGTTTTCCATCAATTTCTAACCTTTTTTTGTGAACCAGACATCCTCTTCCGAGCAGGGGGTGCCTGGGGTTCTCCCATTGACTTCCATTATGCTCGGGTGCTCGGTAGAGCACTGGAGCATACCGATGTGTTCGGCCAGAGCACACGAGCACTTTGATGCTCGATCAACACTAGTACTGACTCAAAAAATAAAATTAATTTGCCCCTTATACTGCATGGTTAACTCTATAAAACAAAAGTGGAATTGCTGTGCTTTTTCACACCATCACTATCCTAAACAATATACAGTAGGTGAACCCGATTTTGTGTCAATCTCGCTGTATTTCTCGGCGAGATTGAGCACATACGAGCCCCATCGCGGGAGCCAGCGCCGAGCTGGCTTGCCGCGATGGAGAGCAAGCGCGTCATAGAAGCGACGGGAGATCCGACTTGGATTCCCGCCAATTCTACACGTGTGCGGCGTTTGTTATGAATCCTGAGGGGGAAGTCCCCGCCGGATTTTAAATAAAAATCCGGCCTGGGTCCCGCCCTCAGGAGCATACCGGGCCCTTAGGTCTGTTATGGGTTGTAAGGAGAGCCCCCCCTACGCCGAAAAAAACGGCGTAGGGGGTCCCCCTACAATCCATACCAGACCCGTATCCAAAGCACGCTACCCGGCCAGCCAGGAAGGGAGTGGGGACGAGCGAGCGCCCCCCCCCCCCCCTCCTGAGCCGTACCAGGCTGCATGCCCTCAACATGGGGGGTTGGGTGCTCTGGGGCAGGGGGCGCACTGCGGCCCCCCCACCTCAGAGCACCCTGTCCCCATGTTGATGAGGACAGGGCCCCTTCCCGACAACCCTGGCCGTTGGTTGTCGGGGTATGCGGGCGGGAGGCTTATCGGAATCTGGGAGCCCCCTTTAATAAGGGGGCCCCCAGATACCGGCCCCCCACCCTAAGTGAATGAGTATGGGGTACATCGTACCCCTACCCATTCACCTGCAAGAAAAGTGGTAAAAACACAAATAAACCACACAGTGTATTAAAATATTTTATTTTTCTGCTCCGGAGGCCGCCCCCTGTCTTCTTTATTAGCTCTTTTACCAGGGGGGGCTCTTCTTCTTCCGCTATCCTGACGGGTCTTCTCCGCTATCCGGGGGGTCTTCTCAACTCTCCGGGGTTCTCCTTCTGTCTTCTCCTTCTGTCTTGTTGTCTCCTTCTGTCTTCTGTCTCCGGGGGGGGGCTCTTCTTCTTCCGATATCCCGACGGGTCTTCTCCGCTATCCGGGGGGGTCTTCTCAACTCTCCGGGGTTCTCCTTCTGTCTTCTCCTTCTGTCTTCTCCTTCTGTCTTGTTGTCTCGGCGCACCCAGATTCTTCGTCTTCTCTTCTTGTTTTCGCCTCTCTCTGTTGTTGACTCGGCGCACCCCGGTTCTTCGTCTCGCGAGACGAAGAATCGGGGTGCGCCGAGTCTCGCGAGACGAAGAATCGGGGTGCGCCGAGTCTCGCGAGACGAAGAACCGGGGTGCGCCGAGTCAACAACAGAGAGAGGCGAAAACAAGAAGAGAAGACGAAGAATCGGGGTGCGCCGAGACAACAAGACAGAAGGAGAAGACAGAAGGAGAAGACAGAAGGAGAACCCCGGAGAGTTGAGAAGACCCCCCCGGATAGCGGAGAAGACCCGTCGGGATATCGGAAGAAGAAGAGCCCCCCCCCGGAGACAGAAGACAGAAGGAGACAACAAGACAGAAGGAGAAGACAGAAGGAGAACCCCGGAGAGTTGAGAAGACCCCCCGGATAGCGGAGAAGACCCGTCAGGATAGCGGAAGAAGAAGAGCCCCCCCTGGTAAAAGAGCTAATAAAGAAGACAGGGGGCGGCCTCCGGAGCAGAAAAATAAAATATTTTAATACACTGTGTGGTTTATTTGTGTTTTTACCACTTTTCTTGCAGGTGAATGGGTAGGGGTACGATGTACCCCATACTCATTCACTTAGGGTGGGGGGCCGGTATCTGGGGGCCCCCTTATTAAAGGGGGCTCCCAGATTCCGATAAGCCTCCCGCCCGCATACCCCGACAACCAACGGCCAGGGTTGTCGGGAAGGGGCCCTGTCCTCATCAACATGGGGACAGGGTGCTCTGAGGTGGGGGGGCCGCAGTGCGCCCCCTGCCCCAGAGCACCCAACCCCCCATGTTGAGGGCATGCAGCCTGGTACGGCTCAGGAGGGGGGGGGCGCTAGCTCGTCCCCACTCCCTTCCTGGCTGGCCGGGTAGCGTGCTTTGGATACGGGTCTGGTATGGATTGTAGGGGGACCCCCTACGCCGTTTTTTTCGGCGTAGGGGGGGCTCTCCTTACAACCCATAACAGACCTAAGGGCCCGGTATGCTCCTGAGGGCGGGACCCAGGCCGGATTTTTATTTAAAATTCGGCGGGGACTTCCCCCTCAGGATTCATAACAAACGCCGCACACGTGTAGAATTGGCGGGAATCCAAGTCGGATCTCCCGTCGCTTCTATGACGCGCTTGCTGGGATGTGCTGTCACTATTCCAGTGAGTGCGAGATCTCGGCACCACGTCGCCGAGTATCAGCGCGACGCTGTCGTGCTGAAAACACAATCTCACAAACACCTACTGTATAATAGATATACCTCAATATAATGCCTGTTATGACCAATACTGACAATGCCATTAAAAAATATAACTTGTCCTACATAAAGCAAGCTTCATATGACTAGCTCAACTGAAAAATAAACATGTTAGGGCTAACAGAAAAACGCCTATGAGGTCATTTACAAAACTTGTATGCTAGTTTTAGCAACAATTGTTTATGGTTTTTCGCTGCTCTTGACACTTTTTAAAGAGTGGAAAGTGCTTAGCAGAAGGGTCTGGGACTCATTTACATTAAAACCGGCACACATCATAACTGAACTGTATGCCAGCTCCTAGTTGGAGTAGATTGTGGTTTCTGGTGCATGGACCTTTTTACTAAGACTGGTGTATAAAACACTAGTCTTGAGAAAAGGAGTCCAAATAAGCCTTGGAAAGTGGCAACCCCAAAATAATTTCACCCCCATAGAATATACAGTCGTGGCCAAAAGTTTTGAGAATTACATAAATATTGGAAATTGGAAAAGTTGCTGCTTAAGTTTTTATAATTGCAATTTGCATATACTCCAGAATGTTATGAAGTGATCAGATGAATTGCATAGTCCTTCTTTGCCATGAAAATTAACTTAATCCCAAAAAAACCTTTCCACTGCATTTCATTGCTGTCATTAAAGGACCTGCTGAGATCATTTCAGTAATCGTCTTGTTAACTAAGTGAGAATGTTGACGAGCACAAGGCTGGGGATCATTATGTCAGGCTGATTGGGTTAAAATGGCAGACTTGACATGTTAAAAGGAGGGTGATGCTTGAAATCATTGTTCTTCCATTCTTAACCATGGTGACCTGCAAAGAAATGCGTGCAGCCATCATTGCGTTGCATAAAAATGGCTTCACAGGCAAGGATATTGTGGCTACTAAGATTGCACCTCAATCAACAATTTATAGCATCATCAATAACTTCAATGAAAGAGGTTCAATTCTTGTTAAGAAGGCTTCAGGGCATCCAAGAAAGTCCAGCAAGCGCCAGGATCGTCTCCTAAAGAGGATTTAGCTGCGGGATCGGAGTGCCACCAGTGCAAAGCTTGCTCAGGAATGGCAGCAGGCAGGTGTGAGCGCATCTGCACGCACAGTGAGGCGAAGACTTTTGGAAGATGGCATGGTGTCAAGAAGGGCAGCAAAGAAGCCACTTCTCTCCAAAAAAAACATCAGGGACAGATTGATCTTCTGCAGAAAGTATGGTGAATGGACTGCTGAGGACTGGGGCAAAGTCATATTCTCCGATGAAGCCTCTTTCCGATTGTTTGGGGCATCTGGAAAAAGGCTTGTCCGGAGAAGAAAAGGTGAGTGCTACCATCAGTCCTGTGTCATGTCAACAGTAAAGCATCCTTAGACCATTCATGTGTGGGGTTGCTTCTCATCCAAGGGAGTGGGCTCACTCACAATTTTGCCAAAAAACACAGCCATGAATAAAGAATGGTACCAAAACACCCTCCAACAGCAACTTCTTCCAACAATCCAACAACAGTTTGGTGAAGAACAATGCATTTTCCAGCACGATGGAGCATTGTGCCATAAGGCAAAAGTGATAACTAAGTGGCTCAAGGACCAAAACGTTGACATTTTGGGTCCATGGCCTGGAAACTCCCCAGGACTTAATCCCATTAAGAACTTGTGGTCAATCCTCAAGAGGCGGGTGGACAAACAAAAACCCACTAATTCTGACAAACTCCAAGAAGTGATTATGAAAGAATGGGTTGCTATCAGTCAGGAATTGGCCCAGAAGTTGATTGAGAGCATGCCCAGTCGAATTGCAGAGGTCCTGAAAAAGAAGGGCCAACACTGCAAATACTGACTCTGCATAAATGTCATGTAATTGTCGATAAAAGCCTTTGAAACGTATGAAATGCATGTAATTATATTTCACTACATCACAGAAACAACTGAAACAAAGATCTAAAAGCAGTTTAGCAGCAAACTTTGTGAAAACGAATATTTTTGTCATTCTCAAAACTTTTGGCCACGACTGTACTTTAGGCTGAAACAGAGTAAAATCCTTTTTCTCAATGTAAAAAAAATCTAAAACAAACTATTATATGGATAGTTTGGAAATATCTCATGATCAGTATTTCAAGTTATTACAAATTTAGCTTTTTTTAAGAAGTTTAGGTCAGGGAAACGTCTAAAAGTATCATAACTAGAAATATTTTTTCTAAATCCAGTAGGGTTGGGCTCAATATCTTTTATTGATTTAGATTTGAATCAACCACCTGATGGTAAACTTGAATGCATTTTGCATATACTCCAGAATGTTATGAAGAGTGATCAGATGAATTGCATAGTCCTTCTTTGCCATGAAAATTAACTTAATCCCAAAAAAACCTTTCCACTGCATTTCATTGCTGTCATTAAAGGACCTGCTGAGATCATTTCAGTAATCGTCTTGTTAACTCAGGTGAGAATGTTGACGAGCACAAGGCTGGAGATCATTATGTCAGGCTGATTGGGTTAAAATGGCAGACTTGACATGTTAAAAGGAGGGTGATGCTTGAAATCATTGTTCTTCCATTGTTAACCATGGTGACCTGCAAAGAAACGCGTGCAGCCATCATTGCGTTGCATAAAAATGGCTTCACAGGCAAGGATATTGTGGCTACTAAGATTGCACCTCAATCAACAATTTATAGCATCATCAATAACTTCAATGAAAGAGGTTCAATTCTTGTTAAGAAGGCTTCAGGGCATCCAAGAAAGTCCAGCAAGCACCAGGATCGTTTCCTAAAGAGGATTTAGCTGCGGGATCGGAGTGCCACCAGTGCAGAGCTTGCTCAGGAATGGCAGCAGGCAGGTGTGAGCGCATCTGCACGCACAGTGAGGCGAAGACTTTTGGAAGTTGGCATGGTGTCAAGAAGGGCAGCAAAGAAGCCACTTCTCTCCAAAAAAAACATCAGGGACAGATTGATCTTCTGCAGAAAGTATGGTGAATGGACTGCTGAGGACTGGGGCAAAGTCATATTCTCCGATGAAGCCTCTTTCCGATTGTTTGGGGCATCTGGAAAAAGGCTTGTCCGGAGAAGAAAAGGTGAGTGCTACCATCAGTCCTGTGTCATGTCAACAGTAAAGCATCCTTAGACCATTCATGTGTGGGGTTGCTTCTCATCCAAGAGAGTGGGCTCACTCACAATTTTGCCAAAAAACACAGCCATGAATAAAGAATGGTACCAAAACACCCTCCAACAGCAACTTCTTCCAACAATCCAACAACAGTTTGGTGAAGAACAATGCATTTTCCAGCACGATGGAGCATTGTGCCATAAGGCAAAAGTGATAACTAAGTGGCTCAAGGACCAAAACGTTGACATTTTGGGTTCATGGCCTGGAAACTCCCCAGATCTTAATCCCATTGAGAACTTGTGGTCAATCCTCAAGAGGCGGGTGGACAAACAAAAACCCACTAATTCTGACAAACTCCAAGAAGTGATTATGAAAGAATGGGTTGCTATCAGTCAGGAATTGGCCCAGAAGTTGATTGAGAGCATGCCCAGTCGAATTGCAGAGGTCCTGAAAAAGAAGGGCCAACACTGCAAATACTGACTCTGCATAAATGTCATGTAATTGTCGATAAAAGCCTTTGAAACGTATGAAGTGCATGTAATTATATTTCACTACATCACAGAAACAACTGAAACAAAGATCTAAAAGCAGTTTAGCAGCAAACTTTGTGAAAACTAATATTTTTGTCATTCTCAAAACTTTTGGCCACGACTGTACTTTAGGCTGAAACAGAGTAAAATCCTTTTTCTCAATGTAAAAAAAATCAAAAACAAACTATTATATGGATAGTTTGGAAATATCTCATGATCAGTATTTCAAGTTATTACGAATTTCGCTTTTTTTAAGAAGTTTAGGTCAGGGAAACGTCTAAAAGTATCATAACTAGAAATATTTTTTTCTAAATCCAGTAGGGTTGGGCTCAATATCTTTTATTGATTTAGATTTGAATCAACCACCTGATGGTAAACTTGAATGCATTTTAAAATGGAAAAGTGACCTCCATTTTGAACAATCTTTAGATAGGCGTAGAGTCAATGAAAATTTTAATCGAATGTCATTAAAGGGGTTTTCAGCTTTTGTATTATTGATGACCTATCCTCAGGATAGGTCATCAATATCAGATCGTGGGGGTCGACTGCCGGTACTCCTGACGATCAGCTGTTTGAAGAGAAAACAGTACTTGTACGAGCACTGCCTTCTCTTCATTGTTTATCTGTATGACGTCTACATCACAATGCAGAACAGTGGGGTTCATTCACTTCAATGGCATAACTCTATTCAATTCACTTGAATGGGAAGGAGCTATCCCTATGAAGTGAATGGGCATGGCAGAGTTGTACTTACACCTGCTTCAATGTAGATGGAGGGCAGGTAAACAGTGAGCACTATTTTCTCTTTAAACAGCTAATTGGTGGGTCAAGATTACAAAATCTGGCAACCCCTTTAATAGAAACTACTTTAAAGGTATTACATTGGGCATTTTTTACATCTGCCAGATTGAATAAAGTATTTCCTGTGTCTGATCTTAATTGCTTTAGAGGTTGTGGGAAAACAGGTTCTATATGCCACACATAAAGGGAGGGAACTGAACATGTGGAATCCCTATCAAATACATGGAGGCAGAACCAATAATAAAATACCAGTAGGGGTTTGTTATAAGCCACCTAATATACTGGAGTCCACAGAAAATCTACTATTAGGGAAATAGATGAGGTGGCAAATCATAATAAGGTTGTTATTATGGGGGACTTTAACTACCCAGATATTGACTGGGAAGCTGAAATATTTAGACATCATAAAGGAAACAGGTTCTTTGCAATAACCAAAGGCAATTACCTTTCCCAACTTGGTTCAGGACCTGACAAGAGAGGTGGTCATACTGTACTAACCAATAGACCTGACAGAGCAACACATGTGCAGGTTGGGGGACACTTGGTAAATAGTGACCATAAAATAATAACCTTCCAATTGTCATTCAAAATTGACCAGCTAAGAGAGAAAATGTCCTGAATGAATATTAATGCAACCAAAAAAATTGGATATTTTTTAAGGCATCGTAAATTAGAATTGTGAGAGGTACAGTACATATCATATGGGGATAAAAGGGTGAGGAATAAGAAAAAAAAACAATGTGGATAAATAGAAATGTAGAGGGAGCAATGAATGACAAAAAGAAAACAAAAAAAGTAAAAAGTAGAATGTGTAAAAGACAGATAAAAGTTGCCACGCTGGAGATAGACAGAGTTTTTAACAAAGACAGTAAAAACAACCCAAAATTGTTCTTCAATTATATGAATGGTAAAAAGTTTAAACCAGATAGTATTGACCTATTGCAGAGTGATGAGGGAGGAGTTGCATAGAGTGATGAGGGAAAAGCAAAGGTGCTAAATATTTTTTTTCTCCACTCTATTCACTGAGGAAAATTAACTGTTAGATGAAATACAGAATGTCAAAATATACTCCATATTAAAAGTGGCCTTTCTTAAAATAGACAAATCACTGGATCTAGAAGGCATATAACCCTGTATCCTAAGAAAATTAAGTAATTAAATAGATATACCTTTATTTCTGATATTTAAGGTCTTTATATTGCCAGGGAGTTGGTGTTTAGCAAATGTGGTGCCAATATTCAAAAAGAGATCAAAAACAGACCTTGGAAACTATAAGCTGGTAAGTTTAACATCTGTTGTGGATAAACTGCTTGAGGGTTTTCTAAGAGATGTTATTCTGGAATATCTAAATGAAAATAAGTGAATAACACCATATCATCATGGCTTCATGCTGGATCGGTCATGTCAAACTAATTTCAGTGACAGAAAACAGAGGGTGTTTATTAATGGTACATATCTGATTGCGTCACTGTCACTAGTGGGGTTCCAGAGTGGACAGTGTCTGGTCCTATTCTCTTCAATGTAGATAACACTAAACTGTGTAAAATAATTAACACTGAAGAGAACAGTATACTGCTACAGATGGATCTGGATAGATTGGAGGCTTGGGCAAAAAAGTGGCAGATGAGGTTTAACACTGACAAATGCAAGTCACCCAAAAATACTAAATGGTAAAACACTAGGTAACACTGACTTAGGAATTTTAATGGACAGCAAATATAACTGTAAAAATTATTGTCAGTCAGCTGCTGCCAATGATATGGGATGCATCAAAAAGAACAAACATGCCCATTATGCGAACATAGTCCCGCCAACAAGGCAGACATAGCACAGCTGAAGAGAGTTCAGAGGAGGGCAACTAAAGTAGTAATGGGAGTAGGTGGACTACAGTACCCAGAAAAATAGTCAAAATTAGGGTTATTCAGTTCAGAAAAAAAAATGACTGAGGGAAGATCTAATAACTGTGCAAATATATCAGGTGTCAGTACAGAGATCTCTCCCATGATCTATTTATACCCAGAACTGTGACGAGGGGTCATCCTCATCCTCATCTAGAGGAAAAAAAGTTTTCTACACAAACATACAGTAGAAATGGATTCTTTACTGTAACAGCAGTTAGAGTATGGAACTGTTCGCCAGAAGAAGTGGTAATGGTGAACTCACTAAAAGAGTTAAATAGGGGCCTGGATATATTTCTGGAGTCTAAAAATTTTACAGGTTATAGTTACTAGAATACTTGAGAAAGGTTGACGATTCATGGAGTTATTCTTATTGGCTAATTGGAGTCTCCTAAAATGAGGAAAAATGCCTTCCACCTCATGTTTTTTTTGCCTTTTTAAATCAACTTGCATTTAACAGGCTGAACTGGATGGACACATGTATTTTTTTTCAGTCTTGTAAACTATGCTACTACGTTACATGGTGGGAATTTGAATTGGTAAAACATTTTAGGTTGAATTGAGAGAGACCAGAGAATTAAGTTGTCACCGACTAGTTTGTATTTGGAGAATCGTTAGAATTGTAGTAGAATTGGATACAAATAATGCAAACAATAATAAAGCATAAGAAGCAGTAGAAGAAACATATTTGGCAACTAGATGATAGAATAATGGACTATAAAGTAATAGATAAAGAAAAAATGGTAATGTGTGTAAAAAAGATTGATGATTGGACAGGATGAAGAAGCATTTTTATTTGATCTTGAACATTTGGATAAATTATGTAGAGAATAATGAAAATATTTAAGGGGGTTTATATGTTTTTCTATTTACCTTACTTTCCCGTTTCCCCTTTTTTGGTTTTCTTTTTCTTTTAGTTTTAAATAGTTTATTTATTTATTTATTTTTTACAAAAATGCTACGCTATTTGTTGTAAATCTATAGGATAAATATTTTAAATTCTGAAAGTAAAAAAGAACATGCTTTAATTCAGCATAGACACTAAAATATAAAATATAAATGTGCTATCATTGTGATCGTAAATGAATAATAGAATATAGTTATACTTTAATATGTAATAGAATAAAGCATACTATTTATACAACATGGTCCATGGTGTAAAAGATAGTGGAATTACTGGGGCTTTTTTTCATACACCACCAAAATTAGTACAAGATAAAATTATCAGTACTAGGTTTGAGTGAACCCGAACTGTAAAGTTCATACCGAACTTTAGGATTTTTGGACCCTGGACCCGAACATTTCAGTAAAAGTTTGTGTTCGGGTTCGGTGTTCAGCGATTTTATGGAGCTTTTTGAAAGGCTGCAGAGCAGCCAATCAACAAGCATTTAACTCTGTGCCCTTAGAAGCCATCACAGCCATGCCTACTAATGGCATGGCTGTGATTGGCCAGTGCAGCATGTGACCCAGCCTCTATATAAGCGGGAGTCTCGTAGCGCTGCACTTCACTCTGCTGTTACTAGTGTAGGGAGAGGATGCTGCTGCTGTGAGGGAGAGAATAGGAAAGAAACTTTAATCAGAAGTGCTTGTTAACTCAGCGATCTACCTAGATTTAGTTTTGTGGGTGCAGTGCACAATCTTTTTACCCTGCCCTGAGCCCAGTGACACATAAAAATAAATTTATCCGTCTGTTAGTTAGGTGGGCGGCAGCGGCCATTTTATGCAAGCTCAGTACACCAGCACATCATATGCGCTTTTGTGACATTCAAATCCAAGCCTAAAATACTGCAATAATAATTGTTTACAAAAACACCCATTTTTGGCAATATCCTACATCTTGTGCCTTTGCAGTATTTGTCAGTGTGCAATTTAAGCTAGAAATACAGCAATAATTTTCTGGGTTTTAAAAAACACCCTTTTTGGGCAAAATACTCAATTTTACAGCCCTTCCTGCATCTGTACGTGTGAAATTCAAGCATTATATACTGCTGTCATATTCTGTTATTAAAAAAACACCTTTTTTGGGCATAAATACATAATATTGCAGCCTTTGCTGCATCTGTGATTGTTAAAAACAAGCTTGAAATAATTCAATAGTTTTCTGGGTTTTTAAAAACACCAATTTTTGGCAATACCCTCCATCTTGCGCCTCTGCCGCATTAGTCAGTGTGCAATTTAAGCTAGAAATACAGCTATAATTTTCTGGGTTTTAAAAAACACCCTTTCTGGGCAAAATACTAAATTTTACAGCCCTGTCATATTCTGCTATTAAAAAAATAAATAAAACTTTTTGGGCAAAATACTTAATTTGCGGCCTTGTCTACATCTGTCAGTGTGAAATTCAAGTGTTATATACTGCTGTCATATTCTGTTAGTAAAAAAACCATTTTGGGGCAAAGTACTTAATATTGCAGCCTTTGCTGCATCTGTGATTGTTAAAAACAAGCTTGAAATAATTCAATAATTTTATGGGTTTTAAAAAACACCCATGTTTGACAATACCCTCCATCTGGGGCCTCTGCCATGTTAGTCAGTGTGCAATTTAAGCTAGAAAAACAGCTATAATTTTCTGGGTTTAAAAATAACCCATTTTGGGCAAAATACTTAATTTGCGGCCTTTTCTGCATCTGTCATTGTGAGATAAACACTTTAGATACTGCTGTGCTATTCTGGTATTAAAAAAACACCCTTTTTGGGCAAAAATCTTAATTTGCGGCTTTGTCTGCATCTGTACGTGTGAGATACACGATTTAGATACTGCTGTGCTATTCTGGTATTTAAAAAAAACACCCATTTTGGGAAACAAATCTTAATTTTGCAGCCTTTGCTGCATCTATCATTGTGAGATACACCCTTTAGATACTGCTGTTCTATTCTGCTATTAAAAAACACCCATTTAGGGCAAAAATCTTAATTTGCGGCCTTGTCTGCATCTGTATGTATGAGATACATGCTTTCGATACTGCTGTGCTATTCTGGTATTAAAAAAAACACCCATTTTTGGCAAGATCCTAAATTTGAGAAATATGAGGAGAACGTCAAATAAGGGACGTGGCCCTGGTCGTGGTGCTGCTGGTAGAGCTCCTGTTGCAGGGAAAGGATGTGGTCGATCTGTGCCAGCTACACGCACAAGTGAAACACCTTCCTTAGGTGCAAGTAGGCGACAGAACCTTCAGCGGTATTTGGTCAGGCCTAATGCGGCTCTACGAATGGTGAGGCGAGATCAAGTACAGGCGCTAGTAGATTGGGTGGCTGACAGTGCCTCTAGTTCCTTTACATTGTCTCCCACCCAGTCTCCTGCTGAAAGATCAGAGTTGGCACCTGCAGCCAATGTCCATCAGTGTTTCACTTCACCCCCTTGCAAATCAGCCAAGCAGTCTGAGCCCCAAGTCATGCAGCAGTCTCTTCTGCTTTTTGATGACTCTGCTAGCAGGGTTTCCCAGGGCCATTCACCTAGCCCTGCCCCAAAAGTGGAAGAGATTGAGTGAACCGATACCCAACCACTTATGTTTCAAGATGAGTACATGGGAGGACCATCGCAGCACGTCTTGGATGATGACGAAACACAGGTGCCAACTGCTGTGGCTTTCGAAAGTGTGCAGACCGACACAGAGGGCAGGGGTAAAGACTGGGGGGAAGATGATGTGGAGGATGATGAGCTCCTCGACCCTACATGGAATCAAGGTCATGCGAGTGACCTGTGTAGTTCGTAGGAAGAGGCGGTGGTCGCACAGAGCCACCAGCACAGCAGAAGAGGGAGCAGGGTGCAAAAGCATAGCGGCCGTCCCCTAGACAGTATGCCTGCTACTGCCCACCGCAGCAAGGGACCAAGCACACCAAAGCCAGCTTCAAGGAGATCCCTGGCGTGGCAGTTCTTCAGACAATGTGCTGAAGACAAGACACGAGTGGTTTGCACACTGTGCAATCAGAGCCTGAAGCGAGGCATAAACGGTCTCAACCTGAGCACAACCTGCATGACCAGGCATCTAAGTGCGAGTGGGGTAGACACCCTTAAATTTAAAGAAAGGTCTCTGGCTCCTCCTGCTTCCTCTTCTACTGCAGTCTCGGCCTCTTCATCCACCTCTGGAGTGACAGTGCCACCTGCCACCCCGCAAACAGAGGATCTGCCAGCAACATCACTACCTGGGTCACCAAGCCTCTACACAATGTCCCACGGAAGCGTTCAGCTCTCCATCTCCCAAACACTGGAGCGTTAGAGGAAGTACCCCCCTACCCACCTGCGATCCCTGGCCATTTAAAAATTACTGTCCTTTGAAATGCTGTCATTCCGTCTGGTGGAGATGGAGAGTTTTAAAAGCCTTATGGAGGTGGCTGTCCCACAGTACGTCGTGCCCAGCCGCCACTACTTTTCCAGGCGTGCCATCCCTCCCCTGCACAACCAAGTGGGGGACAAAATCAGGTGCGCAACGCCATCTGTGGCAAGTTCCACCTAACTACGGATACGTGGACCAGTAAGCACAGTCAGGGATGTTATATCTCCATAACAGCACACTGGGTAAATGCAGTTGTGGCTGGGCCTGAGGCGGATAGCAGTTTGGTGCATGTCCTTACACCACCGAGGATTGCAGGACATTTCTCTTTGCCTCCTCCTCCTAGTCTTCTTCCTCCTCTACCGCCTCCTCATCTGGTCAGCATAACACCTTCACCACCAACTTCAGCACAGCCAGGGGGAAACGACAGCAGGCTGTTTTGAAACTCATCTGTTTGGGGGAAAAAACCCACACCGCACAGGAGCTGTGGACGGGCATGGAACAACAGACCGATGAGTGGTTGGTGCCAGTGAGCCTCAAGCTCGGCCTGGTGGTGTGCGATAATGGGCGAAATCTCGTAGCAGCTCTGGGACTAGCTGGTTTGACGCACATTCCTTGCCTGGCGCATGTGCTGAATTTGGTGGTGCTGTTGTCCCTTAAAAATTACCCCGATATGTCAGAGCTGCTGCATAAAGTGCGGGCCCTCTGTGCGCGCTTTCGGCGTTCTCACCCTGCTGCTGCTCGCCTGTCAGCGCTGCAGCGTTACTTCGGCCTTTCCGCTCACCGCCTCATATGCGACGTGCCCACAAGGTAGAACTCCACCTTGCACATGCTGGCAAGACTATGCGAGCAGCAGCAGGCAATAATGGAGTTTCAGCTGCACGCACAGGTGAATCGCTCTGTGGAACAGCACCACTTTACCACCAATGACTGGGCCTCCATGCGAGACCTATGTTCCTTGTTGCGCTGTTTCGAATACTCCAAAATGGCCAGTGCCGTCCCACTTCTATGCCTCCTTGAAAAAACGCTGCTGGCGATGATGGAAGAGCATGTGGCACAGGAGGAGGAAGAGGAAGAGGGATAATTTCGTAGGGTTTCCGTCCAGTCTCATTCACTTATGGCTCCGAGGGTGTGTTCCTGCACCCACAAACGCCAGGTACACAATTGTCCAGCCAGGGCACAGTTCTGGAGGATGATAAGGTGGAGGATAAGGAGGAGGAGATGGAGGAGGAGGAGCCGTGTTCACAGCAGGGTGACACCCAAACCAGCTCATTGCCATCATTGGTGCGTGGCTGTGGGGAAACAGAGGACACAAACAATACACCTCCCACAGAGGAAAGCTTTTCGTTACCTCTGGCAGCCTGGCACACATAAGCAATTACATGCTGCAGTGTCTCTGCAACGACCGCCGAGTTGCCCACATTCTAACTTGTGCTGATTACTGGGTGGCCACGCTGCTGGATCCCCGTTACAAGGACACCGTAAAGTCCTTAATTCTGTCACTGGAGCGTGATCGTAAGATGCGCGAGTACAAGCGCATGCTGGTAGACGCGCTGCTGGTGGCATTCCCACCTGACAGCGGGGGCACAGTGGAAGCACAAGGCGAAGGCAGAGAAGGAGGAAGAGGTCGCCAACATAGCTGGGGCACCACCAGCACCTCAGAAGGCAAGGTTAGCATGGCCAAAATGTGGAAAAGCTTTGTCAGCATGCCACAACAACCAGCACCACCAGCTGATATGGAACGTCTTAGCCAGAGTCAGCATTTCACCAACATGGTGGAGCAGTATGTGTGCACACGCCTACACGTACTGAATGACGGGTCTGCCCCCTTCAACTTCTGGTTCTCCAAATGGGGCACATGGCCTGAACTTGCCCTTTACGCCTTGGAGGTGCTGGCCTGCCCTGCAGCCAGTGTATTGTCTGAACGTGTGTTTAGCACAGCAGGGGGTGTTATCGCAGACAAGCGCAGCCGCCTGTCCATAGCCAATGTGGACAAGCTCACGTTCATTAAAATGAACCAGGCATGGATCCCACAGGACTTGTCCGTACCTTGTGCAGAATAGACATGTATACCGGCCTTAGCCAGCCATTGTTATACTACAGCGCTATTGCTTATTGTTGTATTTTGGATATTTCACACTCTTTTGGAGTGTACCCTAATATAAAAAAAAAATATGTAAACCAAAAACCAGTGTTGACTACCCCGTCCTTCTCCACCGCCGCTTCCACCTACACCGCTATGTCCACCGCCTCCTCAAACTCCTACTCCATATGCATCTCCACCTCATAAATTGACATTTATGTCATTTCAATAATTTGTCTTACGTTTTTGGGTGAAATTCACCAATTTTTGGCTGTGATATACCCCTGCTCTACCTAGTAGACAGGTAAACAAATTTCACTAATTTGTCTGTTACATTTTCGGGTGAAATTCACAGATTTTAGGCTGTGATATACCCCTGCTCTACCTAGAAGACAGGTAACATTTCACTAATTTGTCTGCTACATATTCGGGTGAAAATCACCAATTTTTGGGTTTGATATACCCCTGCTGTACCTAGTAGACAGGTAAAAACATTTCACTAATTTGTCTATTACATATTCGGGTGAAATTCACCAATTTTTTGGGCTGTGATATACCCCTGCTCTACCTAGTAGACAGGTAAAAACATTTCACTAATTTGTCTGTTACATATTCGGGTGAAATTCACCAATTTTTGGGTGTGATATACCACTGCTATACCTAGTAGACAGGTAACATTTCACTAATTTGTCTGTTACATATTCGGGTGATATTCACCAATTTTTGGGTTTGATATACCCCTGCTGTACCTAGTAGACAGGTAAAAACATTTCACTAATTTGTCTGTTACATTCTTGAGTGACATTTGACCATTTTTGCCGTGATTAAACCCCTGCTCTGCATAGGTGATAGGGACATAAATTTAAAAAAATCGTCTGTTACATTGTCAGGTGACATTTTACCAATTTTGCCGTATACAAACCCCTGCTCTGCATAGGTGACATGAAATTAAATTTCTAAAATTCTTCTTTAATTGATTCGCGCCACCTCCTTTCATTCAATGCTTAAAATTTAACAAGTTGTCCCACATTTGCGCTTCAATAATTTGTCCCACTTTTCCGCTCGATCATATTTAATTTGAAACAATTAATCTCCCTTTCTCACGCTCCATCTCCGGCGTGGAAGCCTGATTCGCCGGTAACCGTGATCAACATGGTAGGCGCAGAAAAGAACATCGAAAGTTGATAGAGAAAATATCCAATTGGATCGTGGACGTCACTGGGACGTGCGATCAGGCAGAAGTTATCAAGGGTCAACAAAGCGGCAGCAGGGCCTCTCCTGTCTAACGTTTCCAAATCAAAAATACCCCAGTGACATTCCCTATAATTTTTCAATAATCATTCTAATAACAGGGCATCTTAAGAGTCCTGTATTGTTATTTATCGTCACTACCTCCCCGAGTCAGGAGTGGGTAATTGCCGCGCGCCCCCTCCTTTCCTTTAATTCTTCCCTTTTTATAGCTTCTCGCACATTTTCGCTCGATCACAATAAAATTTCATCCATTGATCTCCCTTGGATGTGCTATCCCTTTCTCACGCTCCCTCTCTATCGTGGAACCTTGATTCGCCGCTAACCGTGATCAACATGGTAGGCGCAGAAAAAAACATTGAAAGTTGATAGAGCAGATATCCAATTGGATTGTGAACATCACGGGGACGTGCGACATGGTGGAGCAGTATGTGTGCACACGCCTACACGAACTGACAGATGGGTCTGCCCCCTGCAATTTCTGGGTCGCCAAATTGGGCACATGGCCTGAGCTTGCTCTTTACGCCTTGGAGGTGCTGCCCTGCAGCCAGTGTATTTTCTGAACATGTGTTTAGCACGACTGGAGGGGGTTATCACAGGTTATATTTCCCAATGTTTTGGGGTGAACCCTAATTAAAAAAAATATAAATAAATTTAAAACCAAAAAACAGTATCGGCTACCTCCTCCTCCCCCGCCGCTTCCACCTACACTGCCACATCCACCGCCTCCTCAACCTCCTACTCCATATGGACCTCGTCCTCCTAGATCAAGATTATTATTATTTTATTTTTATGTATTTTATGTTATTTTAAGTCATTTCCCTATCCACATCTGTTTGCAGAGCACTTGCCATGCTCTTAACCACATTTTGATGCCATTTGCAGCCCTCTAGCCCTTCCCATGACATTTTTACAGCCATTTTAGTGCTCAAAAGTTTGTGTCTCCAATGACTTCAATGGGGTTCGGTTTTGGGTCAAGTTCGGGTCCTGAACTCAAACTTTTTTGTGAAGTTCGGTCAAACCCGAGCATCCAGGTGTCCGCTCAACTCTAGTCAGTACCTCAAAATGTAATAATAAAACTATTACTCGCTCAAAGAACAAGTCAATACACCAGTCAAGTCCTTCTAATTTTTCTTTCCAGCATTATTTAAAACAAGATAGAACATAGAAATGTTTTGGCAATGTGTTGAGCAACATGAAGTGGAAAAATCAGTCTTCTACAAATATCCACTGGAAGAATATTTGTTTAAGATTGAGATTGTTCTATTTCACAGCATGAACACATAATTGTGGAGTATAGGAAATAGCAAGATTATACTTTGCATGAATCTCTGGAGAGTCTTATTTTCTTATGCTTATCCTCTTTCTATTTTTCCCTTTGAGAAAAATGCAGCTTTGTTATTTAGAAGAAGGGAATACATTAGTACACATGCCAAGCACATGCCATTTGAATGTGGTTTGTAAAATAATTAGGTTGAATGTGAAAAGTTTACACATATGTCAGAAGGTATTAAACTTTCAAAGACCCCTGTTGAAGTAGTATGGCACCATCAGAAGTTGTTTGCTGTTCTGCAACACACTAACATGGACACTGCCCCTTTGCTTACACCATGATGTGTAGTACTATGGCTAAAGCATATAGCTACTACCCCATGCTAAGGATATGGCAACATGGTCATTTTTTATGCAGTTATAGTATCCGAAGAGTAAATAAATAAAAACAAAAAGTTGTATCTGTCATTTATACTTTCTCTCCTTTTATGATCCACTCCTGATTTTGGCTTCTAAAACTGGATAGTGTCATACCTAACAGCAAAATGAAATGAAAAACCTATTTTCCACTGTTCAACCTGATGTAGGCTGCAATCAAAGCGGATTCCAGCACACAATGGGAAAAGCAACGGTGGGTCCCCCTTTTTATTTTGTCACAAATTGCGCTTTACCTAAAGGAATGATGTGAAAGCCACATATAAGCATGCAATGCTAGAGAGAAAAGACAAGCACAGAGCACTTCATAGGGCCAGTGTTGGTCTGTGGTGCCTAGGGCCTACAATTTAAATTTTATTTGGGGGCCCACTGTATGGATGCATTCAAATATTACCTTTTATTATTGATTTATTATGGAGGTTCCTGCAGTGACTTTGAGAAGGCAGAGTCCCTAGGAAAGGAGGATACTAGCTGGCCTGCTTCTGTACCTATAAGTCATCTCAACCACCTGATAGCATCTATAATAATACACTGAGTTTCTTAAATAATCTACCTAGTTTTTTTTTAATATGAACTTAGGCTAGTTGAGGTGCTGTAACCTATCTATTGGTAAATCTACTGTGTTATGTACCACTTGTGCAAAGGATGGGAGACTAGGGGCCCACCCCGGGATTCACCTGTACCTCTGTGGGCCAGTTCGAGCCTGCATAGGGCAATATGTTTGAAAAAACTATAGTGGTCTTTGACTCATAACAACAGCTTATCTGCTCACCTTGCTGAGTTGTGCAGACGCAACTATTGGATACACCAGATCCAGTGGAAATGTCAAATCAGCTCAAACAGGTCCATACTGTGCTGTAGCCAAAGTAATGATATAAAGTCAAGTGGCTTAAGAGTACGGCCATATGGTCAGGTTTCTGGGTGACGTTTTGGAAGCCAAAACCAGAAGTGAATTCAACAACAAGGAGGAGAAGTCATATCTGCCTTGTATACTTTCTTTCCTTTTATGAGTCTTTCCTGATTTTGGCTTCCAAAACTGCATCAGGAAAACTGGATGTGTGGTCATACCCTAAGAAGATCACATTTATTATCTATAGTACATATCAGGGGTGGACTGTTCTGAGACCCTACAGGGAAACTTCACAGTGGGCTGATGCCCTGTGTGATGCCTAAGCCCTCCTCATAGCCACAAACAAGGTAGATGATCTAACACTTCCCTCCTGACTCCTTAATTCTTAGGCAACTGATCCTTAGGCAACTGGAGAAGAAGGACAGAACTTGGTAGCTGGCACTGACCACCACAGTATAGCAGTTTTTGAAAAGGTATTTTTTACTGCTGGGGCAGTATTTTGCGATGCACTGTGGTATTTTGCTCTGTTAGGGTGGTATAATGTGCCTCAATATGGTATTGCTGGCCCCACCTACTATTGTTGGTTCTTCTTTCTGTCAGTTTGGACCCAACTACAAAATGGGTTCACTCTTTAAGTTCCAAGTCCATCCGTGGTACATATAATGTGTGTCAGGGAATTTATTAGCCTATTCTTCAGATATAATACAGATATGCACATGACCATGTAAGAGGTCACCCTTTTCATTGACATGACAACTGAAAAAAAACAAAAAAAAACATGCATAAACAATATTAAAAATTTGGTTAAGAGGCAGCTTAAAATGGACATATCTCCAGTGGAGGAACCTGCTATCCCCACTGTGAAGTACTGTAGATACAATTTGAATTGTATGTTTTCATATATGTACAGTACATGTATTTTTGTCTGTTGTTTTCATTTGTCTGTATTTATTTGATGTATTTTTCTACCTTTGCTTCTCTTTTATTCTACATATGATTATTTTCTATTGTAATTCCTTATCACGATAACAATATGTGGATACCTACATTGTTAGATCAGTAATAACAGTTCATTTGTGGAATTTAAATAATATGGTAATAAATAGAAATAAAAATAATGTGTGATGAAAAACTCAATAATAGTGTTATGTCTGCAATAAGACACAAAATAATGCAAATATTTATTATTACAATGACTGTAACTAGGCTTATGTGAATCGACCTTTGGTTCATAGATCCAAAGTTAATTTGTTCAAGAACTTCAATGTTAATGCTGTTTCCATACAGCATTAAAATGTAATGGCTCCATGGAGACAAACTTTGTCTCTCCCGAAGTCTCATGAGACTTAGGTGAATTACTACTGTATTCATACCTGCATATTTAAAAACTATTTAAAGTAGGAATCTGCAGTAGGCTTTGGTACTGGCTGGTATCTCGGTACCAAAACGCACCCCCTAATTAAAATTATTTTTAACTACTCAGATACAGTATGTATACAGTAGTAATTCACGGGTCCCACTCAGACTTTGGGCGAAGCGAACTTTGGCTTCACAGAGCCAAAAGATTTTAATGCTGTACAAAAATAGCATTAACATCAAAGTTTTTGAAAGAAGTAGACTTTGAATCTATGCTAGTTTGTGCAGAAACCTAAATTATCATTTTCCAGCAGCAGATTGTGCCATTTAAACCTGCCCTGCTGTCGGCAAACAATCATTATATATGGTGACGAGTGATAGCATTAGTGATCACTCCCCCTCATACTATGGAGGAGATGGCTGCATGTAAATGTAGCGGTATCCTTCATTGACGAGCAGGAGATTGCCAGGAAGGAACACTTCCTTCCCAACAATCGTCTGCAAAATCGGCCCCTATAAAGTGTCACCGCCAGTTCTGTGAGAAGGTCTGGCAGACGTTCTTCTCTACCTCTTACATGACGTTCTTTGTTTTGGTTTCACTTTGTCATCTCCTTTCCTTCTCCCAGGTGTCACCTATTTAGACTAATTGTCTCCCTTTATATTCCCTCCCATACTGCCCCACTTTGCGGTTTATACTACTTCCTGGATGAGGTGTTCACTGCTGCTGCTGTTTCCTCAGATAGGTATTTTTCCTTTATTTATAGAAGAAGTACAGCGGCTCACCTCCTCAGTATATGGAAAAGGTGCTCACCCCCAGGTCCCACCCTCAGGACCGAGTGAGAAATTGAATGTAAAAAGACAGGTGTGGGGGGGCACACTACAAAAGGGAACACCAAACAACAAATTAATAGTACACTTTATTCCACTGAATTGTGGTAAAATCCTAAAAACATACCCCTAAAATACAAATAAAATATAGACCATATACAAATCTTTAAAAATGCACACAAGGGAATGACACGGTTAAATACCCAAATAGCAGCTAATGAACTTGAGCGGCACACCAATATTGTCCACAGTCGCAAAATGTCCCGTAGGTATCCAAATATAGTGTATTAGTGTAACACAGTGCTTACTGGGTTACCCCCAATTCAAGCCTGTGGGGCCCAATAGTTTGCTGGGTATGGCCTATGATAAACGGCTCACTACCGCTGCCACAATACCTGCACGTACTGTCTCTGCTCAGACTCAGCTCGGTCTTACCGGTCTTCACTGCTAATCCTGCAGCGGTGGTATGGAAGGCCGCACACCCGCAGCGTCCCACGAGGTGTGCTTCCGCCTGCACGTATCGTCCCACGTGACCGGGTATCCAAGGAGACCGGATGCTTTGCTACTGTGACGTCAGTATTGTGCGACAGCTTTCACAGCGGCGCTGTTCAGTTCACTTTATCTTCTTTTCTTTGCCGGCTTTGTTTTCTTTGGTATGCGGTGGATCAACGCTCACTCTAACTACCGCCAGACGCGTTTCGGGGTCCCTCGCCCCTTCCTCAGTGGCCTACTGAGTGAACGGATCCTCACTCTTTATAAATGGTTAACTCCACCCCCATCTATAATTGACGGAGTGGATTCACCCTTGATATGGCTATACATCTGTGCATTACCATTTGTATATATTTCAGCAATTCATTACATAAAATATAAATATAAAACAATAAATATCATTATATATCCCATTAAAATATAGGTCATTGGAGAAGACTACTGAAACAAATGGAGAAAACTATTAGAGTACCATGCACACAAACCGCATTGAGCTGCATGCGTTTTCAATTGCGTAATTGTGGCTCAGTATGCCTAGGAGGTAATTCTGTTACTGTTATGGCTTATTGTAGATTAAGAGGAACCGTCCCGCAAGGAGGGGAGATCACAGTGTCGATAGACGACCAAACTGCGATGTCCCATCCCTACCGGACAGGCCCTCACAAAAACCCGAACACCTCCATCTCAGCATTAAGGCCCCTGGGGATGATGGTATCATATTCAAAAATCCTCCGGGATTCCTGACGTGACATATGTGCAATATGATTCCCACCTCTCCAGGGTTTTTTAACCTTTTCAATTGCCACAAACTTCAACCCAGTAGGATCACTATTGTGTACTACTCCAAAATGTCTGGATAGGGAGTGCGTCTCCAGGCCTTTCTTAATATTTGCCACATGCTCCGCTACTCTCTTTTTTAATGTTCTTTTTGTTCTGCCGATATATTGTTTCTTGCATCCACATTGTAGCAGATATATCACATCTGTGGAATCGCAAGTAAGGCATTCCTGTATTTCCAAACTGAATGAGTTGACAGTTGACTCTACTTTTGTGGTCTTTTTTGGGAAGCTAGTAATTTTGCAATTGGCACACCTCCCACATCTGAAGAAACCATTCACTGCTAACCAATTATCTTTTTTCTGAGTTTCTTTCCTCAATTTCACTGTGGGAGCTATCTTGCCGGCCAAATTGTTTGCCCTAGTATATGTAATTTGGGGGGCTGCACTCAAGAGGGGACCAATGACTCTATCATTTAATAAGTGTCCCCAATGTTTGCGAATACTTTTTTCCATTGTTTTGTACTGAGAATTAAAAGGTAGTATAATTCTCAATACCTCATCTTGTGGTGGGGGATCTCTCGCAACAAAGAAATCTTTCCTCTCCATTCTTTTCACTTTTTCAAGTGACCTATCTATCACTTGGACCGGATAATCCCTTTCTAGGAATTGTTGCTTCAACACAGTTGCTTCCTCCTCAAATTGATTATCATCTGTACAATTTCGCCTAAGTCTCCGAAATTGACTGGTAGGCACATTTACCAACCAGCGAGGTAGGTGGCAGCTAGCATATCTGATAAAGCTGTTCTTAGCAACTGGTTTGAAGTAGGTGTTGCAAAATAGTTGTCCCCCCTTTACCTGTATTTCCAAATCTAGGAATTCTACTTTCAGTTGACTAACTGTGGGGCTGAACACCAGATTTTTATCATTCTTATTAATGTCCTGAAGGAAAATATCCAAGGATTCAGACGTATTCTGCCATATGAACAGGATGTCATCTATGTAGCGCCGCCACAGTACCAGATCCGTCCCCAGCCTGGGCTTGATGACCTCCTCCTCCCATTGCGCCAAAAAAAGATTGGCATAGCTGGGGGCGAACCTGGTACCCATGGCGGTGCCAGTGCGCTGTACATAGAACTCCCGATCAAATGCAAAATAATTATGGGCCAATATATATCTTACCCCGCCCAAAATATACTCCAACTGCTCACTCGGGAGACCGACTTCTTTCGACATCTGTTCCTGTAACGCCTGTACACCCTGAATATGATCAATAATTGTATACAGGGATCCTACATCCAGCGTCCCCAAGATCCAACCATCCACCCAATTGATCGCCTCCAGGGTGCCAACAATGTCAGTGGTGTCACGTATATATGACAGCACCTGTTTCACGTGGGGTTGAAGCCATTGGTCGATATACTTCGATAAATTGCATGATATGGATTCAATCCCTGACACTATCGGCCGACCCGGAGGCGACCGTAGATTTTTATGGATCTTGGGGATGCAATAGAACACCGGAATCCTTTTTTCCGTGTTCAAGATGAACCTCGCTTCCTGTTCAGACAGAAAGCCCCTTTGCAATCCCTCTTCACAGTAAATCTTTAGTTTTTTATAATATTCCTCAGTTGGGTCTCCCCTTAGTTTCTGATATGTGTTTTGTGACTCTAGTTGTCTATGGCATTCCTTTAGATAGTCTGCCATATTTGGTATAACTACAGCCCCACCTTTGTCAGCCGGCCTAATGATAATCTCATTCATCTCTTGTAATGCTTTGATAGCTTTAATCTCCTCTTTGTTTAAATTTGTATTTAACTTCCGGCTTTTCATACCTCTTAAATCCCGTTCTACATTATTTCTAAAGGTGGCCATTTCGCTACTGATCTCCTGCCTGGGGAATTTCTTTGATCTAGCTCTTAAATCAGTATGTGAATATCTACTCATGTCTCCTTCGATATCCATTTCTCTGTTGATTGGGTTTTTCAGGAAATATTTTTTAAGGCATAGCCGTCTGATGAATTTCTCTACCCCCATATATGTAGCAAATTTATCAAGGGGGTTAGACGGAGCAAATTTCAGACCTTTATTCAATAGCTTAATCTGCGTATCTGAAAGTACAGTGTCACTTATATTAATTATGTTGGTCGTCGATTGTGCAGATTTCTGTGTTCCCTTTTTCTGTGCATGTCGTCCTCTTCTAATTGTCCTGTGTGTTCTTGCCGTCTTGACCTGGTCAGTGTCGGCGTGTAATAGTGTTCCCTGTCCTGGTGATATCTGTGTTCTTGTCTTGGTGGTTGGTGATTCCCCCTGTCCCGTGTGTGCTCCATCGGACGATCTCTCAAATTGTAATCGTGTGTGTACCCCTGTCTGTGACTGTGTTTTTTCGTGTTCTGTCGTGGTGGTGTGGGAGTGCGTATAGTTCTCGTTCGTGCTCTGTGATGTGGGGGAGTGTAATCTAAAAAATGAGGTGTTGCCAATGTTTCCAATCTATTGGAAACCTTGACATTACCATAATCTGTGTCTTCACCCTGTTTGTCTGTATCCTCGACTTCCCTCTGTATATTGACATCTGTAACTGCCTTCCTCTCCAGATGATACAATTTCCTGGATTTTTTCTTTATTATTTCCCTTTCCAGAGAGTCTAAATTATTACAGATTCTTTCATGCCACTTATGTTTTGTCTCTGTATCAGGGAATTTCTCCATTTCACATTTGAGGGTATCTATCTGTCTCGTCATCTCCTCAGACATTTGAATCCTCTTTTTTATAATCATTTGGACCAGGGTTCCCGATTGTATTTTCAGGAATTCATCCCACTCTTGCTTGAATTTGTCATCCACTAAGTCCAAAGCAGGTGTCTTAGTGAGTGTCAAACCTTTGGGGATGAGCCCCCTGTCCAAATATTGTGTGAGTGACTTTATCTCCCATTTGTTGCGCAAATGGCGCTGCAGAGTCCTCTCCAATACCTTAAAAACATCATCTATTGTTCTTTCGTTTCTTGCCAATATATCTCCTTCCACATTAAAGTTGAAGGTTTCTATTTTCTTATACTTGTTGTTAAGGTGTTCCCAAATGTCCATATTAGAGAGACAGGGAGCACAGCTGTGAAGGGTGCTGCACAAAAAATATATAGAAGAAGTACAGCGGCTCACCTCCTCAGTATATGGAAAAGGTGCTCACCCCCAGGTCCCACCCTCAGGACCGAGTGAGAAATTGAATGTAAAAAGACAGGTGTGGGGGGGCACACTACAAAAGGGAACACCAAACAACAAATTAATAGTACACTTTATTCCACTGAATTGTGGTAAAATCCTAAAAACATACCCCTAAAATACAAATAAAATATAGACCATATACAAATCTATAAAAATGCACACAAGGGAATGACACGGTTAAATACCCAAATAGCAGCTAATGAACTTGAGCGGCACACCAATATTGTCCACAGTCGCAAAATGTCCCGTAGGTATCCAAATATAGTGTATTAGTGTAACACAGTGCTTACTGGGTTACCCCCAATTCAAGCCTGTGGGGCCCAATAGTTTGCTGGGTATGGCCTATGATAAACGGCTCACTACCGCTGCCACAATACCTGCACGTACTGTCTCTGCTCAGACTCAGCTCGGTCTTACCGGTCTATATTTTATTTGTATTTTAGGGGTATGTTTTTAGGATTTTACCACAATTCAGTGGAATAAAGTGTACTATTAATTTGTTGTTTGGTGTTCCCTTTTGTAGTGTGCCCCCCCACACCTGTCTTTTTACATTCAATTTTTCCTTTATTTGTGTTTCCTTGCTGGCTTGCATCTAGGTGACCCTGACCCGTCCGTATTAAGTGCAGGGAGCCGGTGGTCGTGTCCCCTCACTATTATAGGGTTTTCAGGTGTCACACAGTATTAGGTACGTGGGCATGCAATCGTCTACCATAGAGACCCTTGCATGGGCATAGCAGTCAGGGAGAGCTCTAGGGGTTTTATAGGGCTCACCCATATGTTCCTTAATTTGGGATCAAGCCAGTCTGATTTTTATTTATAAGTTCCAGCTTTCTGCAACATCATCCGGGACATAAAGCTTTGTTATTGATTTTGGTACCTGTTTGTACATGGGTGTGGTTGAAATACTAAAATTAATTGGACTGTCCAAATGCTTTGACCATATAATGTATCTGTTCAATTATAACACACAACATATTTTTGAGGCACTAGATGTTAAAGAGGACCTTTCACCCATTATGACAATGTGAACTAAGTATACAGGCATGAGAGCGGCGCCCGGGGATCTCCCTGCACTTACTATTATCCCCGGGCGCCGCTCCGTTCTCCCGCTATGCCCTCCGGTATCTTCATTCACAAAGTTATGGTAGGCGGAGTCTGCCCTTGTTCTGCTGTAGCGCTGGCCAATCGCATTGCAGAGCTCACAGCCTGGGAGAAAAAAAACTCCCAGGCTGTGAGCTTTGCGCTGCGATTGGCCAGCGCTACAGCAGAACAAGGGCTGACTCCGCCTACCATAACTTAGTGAGCGAAGATACCGGAGGGCATAGCGGGAGAACGGAGCGGCGCCCAGGGATAATAGTAAGTGCAGTGAGATCCCCAGGCGCCGCTCTCCATGCATGTATACTTAGTTCACATTGTCATAATGGGTGAAAGGTCCTCTTTAAACTGGAGACCTTCATCATATTTTTCAGTTTAGCCTGGAATAATATTATTGCCTTTAGGTTGTTTAGAAATTCTTTCCCTCAGAAAAGGATTATGAATTTGGTTTACATAAATAAAATACTTTTTCTGTAGTGTAAAAATGTATATCTTTGAAATATATTTTGAGATTCAGAATGAGTAATCCATCGTTCCAAGGTTAGATTTCATATATTAACCACAAGCAGCCAAAACCATTGTTTCCTATTTAAGCTCGCCATACTTCAATGTGAAATTACTTATACTGTATTTGATGGAAGCTGACACAATGCAGTTCAGCTTGTGGTATTGAAATGTATATCTTAGATCAATAATAAAGCACTCAAGAGAATGTGTTTGGATTACTCAAGGCAAGTGCCATTAATCATAGTAACACGGTATAATTATAAATTTATCTAAATACATTTATTAGACATTCGACATCTACTGTAAATACATTTATTTAGATTTTTATTTATTTAAACTTGTCATTGTGAAAGGTGTACAGTGAAAAAGATTATTACTGGAAATCGGGTTGATGTTATTTCTTCAAACTATGATTTGTTTTATTTTCCAAAAGCATCAATAGCCAAATGTTTCAAAATACATTTCATCATATAAGATTAAAGGGGTCTTCCAGGATTTAGGATAGGCTATCATTGCTCTATCTGCACCCCCACCAATGAGCAAAATGATAGGGCAATGGTATTGCATTGCCTTGCCTCCTTTGCGCGTCACTGTCTGATACTGAAGCTTAGTGCAATAATTAATTTTTTTGTCAGTTTTAATATTTAAGAAATAAAAAGCTATCATTAAAAAAATACTTTTTTATAATGACTAGCAGTTTTCTTCCAAATTAAACCTAAAAAAAGAAAAAACAAACTCTAAAAAAACAATGTAATAAAAAGTCCTAAGTGTCAAGCAAAAAAAAAAAAAAACGCTAACATTATTTTGGTAGTCAAACAAATAAAAAAGCTACCATCACTAAACCACCACATGCACAAAATCACTAAAAGTTGCCAGGAGATTCAAGCCTTTTTTGGGGCCGGTCATGAAAGAGTTAAATACATTCTAATCAATTTAGCTGTATCAATTTAGCTGTAGAATAAAGTCTATTACAGCTAATTTTAAATTCCTGGAGACAAAATCATTTTCCAAAAGTATTTTCTGCATGACAGAGCTAAAATGCAATACCTTACACAGCCCATGGACATGCTCTTTCTAGCCTTGGAGAACCCGTCCCTGTACAGATTTACAGAGGTGTGAGTCAAAAACATATTTTCCAAATGTACTTTTGTTTGTTTCATGAGCTTTGGCAAATATCATTGGATTGAGGTTTTCCAGTCAAACATAATTGATTGGAGAATACAGATTAAAGGGGTTTTCTCACTTCACTGCATGTATATTATTACTCTCTATGTATTTGATGCACTGGGATGTTGGAATTAGTTTAGGGGACTACTCTTAGGAGTTCATGTGTAGACTATGCGCATGTGGTTATTTATTTGTAGGTGTTGCTGTCATGTGTACATATTGAATTAATAACATAGTAACATAGTTTATAAGGCCGAAAAAAGATATCTGTCCATCCATTTCAGCATGTTATACTGCAAGTTGATCCAGAGAAAGGCAAAAAAAAAAAAAAACTCTGAGGTAGAAGCCAATTTTCCCTACTTAAGGGGCAAAAAATTCCTTCCCGACTCCAATCGGGCAATCAGAATAACTCCCTGAATCAAGGACCCCTCTCTAGTAGCTATAGCCTGTAATATTATTACACTCCAGAAACACATACAGGCCCCTCTTGAACTCTTTTAGTGAACTTACCATCACCACCTCCTCAGACAGAGAGTTCCATAGTCTCACTGCTCTTACCGTAAAGAATCCTCTTCTAGGTTTGTGTAGAAACCTTCTTTCCTCCAGACGCAGAGGATGTCCCCTTGTCACAGTCACAGTCCTGGGGATATATAGATGATGGGAGAGATCTCTGTACTGACCCCTGGTATATTTATACATAGTAATTAGATCTCCCCTTAGTCGTCTTTTTTCTAAAGTGAATAACCCTAATGTTAAGAATCTTTCAGGGTACTGTAGTCCCCCCATTCCAGTTATTACTTTAGTTGCCCTCCTCTGAACCCTCTCCAGCTCTGCTATGTCTGCCTTGTTCACAGGAGCCCAGAACTGTACACAGTACTCCATGTGTGGTCTGACTAGTGATTTGTAAAGTGGACTATGTTCTCATCACTGGCATCTATGCCCCATTTGATGCAACCCATTATCTTATTGACCTTGGCCGCAACTTCCTGACACTGGTTTATACAGCTTAGTTTGCTGTTCACTAAAATTCCTAGGTCCTTTTCCATGTCAGTGTTACCCAGTGTTTTACCATTTAGTATGTACTGGTGACTTGCATTATTCCTTCCCATGTGCATAACTTTACATTTGTCAGTGTTAAACCCCATCTGCCACTTATCTGCCCAAGCCTCTAATCTATCCAGGTCCCTCTATAGCAGTATACTGTCCTCTTCCATGTTAATTACTTTACACAGCTTAGTGTCATCTGCAAAAATTTGCATTTTACTGTTGAAGCCTTTTACAAGATCATTAATAAATATATTGAAGAGAATAGGGCCCAATACTGACTCCTGAGGTACTCCACTAGTGACAGTGACCCAATCTGAGTGTGTACCATTAATAACCACCCTCTGTTTTCTATCCTTGACCCAGTTATTTACCCACATGCAGACATTTTCTCCCAGTCCAAGCATTCTCATTTTATATACTAACCTTTCATGTGGTACAGTGTCAAATGCTTTGGAGAAATCCAGATATATGACATCCATTGATTCGCCGCTGTCAAGTCTAGAACTTACCTCCTCATAGAAACTGATTAAATTAGTTTGACATGACCAATCCCTCATGAATTGAATATTTTAAATTCAAATCTTCATAACTGGCAAAAAATATTATAGTTTCTGATGTGAAAGCCCATGTCTAATAGCAAATAGTAACAAGTACAGCTTTGCAAGAAACATTCTTTGACTTTAATGGAGGGAGTGTAGTGCAGTAAAGATAACCCTCATTACCAGACTTAGATGACCAATGATAGCTTTTTCTGTCCTACCCACTTTAACCTCTTAGGGATCCATGACGTATCGGTACAGCATGGTTCCCGAGTCCTTAAGGACCGATGACATACCGGTAAGTCATGTATAGTTCCGATCACCGCCACCCGGCGGGCGGTGATCGGAACCCGGTGCCTGCTCAATTCATTAAGCAGGCACCGTGTCGGCGATCGCCGCAAACCGTGGGTCAATTGAGACCTGTGGTTTGCGGATTTTCCCTGGTGCGGCGGCGGCGGCGGCGGTGGTGCCATTGGGTCCCCATAGGGCTGTAGGGGGGACCCGATGGCATGGAAGGCAGCGCGATGCCTTCCTTAAGCATCTGTGCTGCCTTCGGGTGATGAGCCTGTGAGATCCAGCCCCCTGGGTCTCACAGGCCGGAAGCTGTATGAGTAATACACACAGTATTACTCATACAGCCAATGCATTCCAATACAGAAGTATTGGAATGCATTGTAAAGGATTAGACCCCCAAAAGTTCAAGTCCCAAAGTGGGACAAAAAATAAAGTGAAAAAAAAGTTGAGTTTTCCCCCAAAAAATTTAAAGTTTCAAGTAAATATAAACAAAAACGTCATTTTCCCCAAATAAAGTAAAAAAAAATTGGTAAAAGATATGGAAAAATAAAAAAGTATACATATTAGGTATCGGCACGTCCGTATCGACCGCCTCTATAAACTTATCACATGACCTAACCCCTCAGATGAACACCGTAAAAAATAACAAATAAAAACTGTGCTAAATAAACCATTTTTTGTCACCTTACATCACAAAAAGTACAACAGCAAGCCATCAAAATAGCCACCAAAATAGTAGCAATCTAGCTGTCACATCATTCCGCCAAAAATGAGCCCCTACCTGAGAAAATCGCCCAAAAAATTTAAAAACTATGGCTCAGAATATGGAGACACTAAAACATCATTTTTTTGTTTTAAAAAAGCTGTTATTGTGTAAAACTTACATAAATAAAAAAAAGTATACATATTTGGTATCGCTGTATTCGTATCGACCGGCTATATAAAAATATCACATGACCTAACCCCTCAGATGAACACCGTAAAAAAAGAAAAAAAAAATCTGTGCTAAATAAACCATTTTTTGTCACCTTACATCACAAAAAGTGTAATATCAAGCGATCAAAAAGTCATATGCACCCCAAAATAGTGCTAATCAAACTGTCATCTCATCCCACAAAAAATGAGACCCTAACTAAGATAATCGCCTGAAAAATGAAAAAACTATGGCTATCAGAATATGGAGACACTAAAACATGTTTTTTTTTTTGTTTCAAAAATGATATTATTGTGTAAAACTTACATAAATAAAAAAAAAGTATACATATTAGGTATCGCCACGTCCGTATCGACCGACTATATAAAAATATCACATGACCTAACCCCTCAGATGAACACCGTAATTTTTTTTTAATAAAAACTGTGCTAAATAAACCATTTTTTGTCACCTTACATCACAAAAAGTGTAATAGCAAGCGATCAAAAAGTCATACGCACCCCAAAATAGTGCCAATAAAACCATCATCTCATCCCGCAAAAATCCTACCCTACCCAAGGTATGGCTCTCAGACTATGGAAACACTAAAACATGATTTTGTTTTAAAAAAGCTGTTATTGTGTAAAACTATGGAAACACTAAAACATGATTTTGTTTTAAAAAAGCTGTTATTGTGTATATAAAAATATCACATGACCTAACCCCTCAGATGAACACAGTAAAAAATGAAAAATAAAAGCTGTGCTAAATAAACCATTTTTTGTCACCTTACATCACAAAAAGTGTAATAGCAAGCGATCAAAAAGTCACACGCACCCCAAAATAGTGCCAATAAAACCATCATCTCATCCCGCAAAAATCATAATTATGTCTCTCAGACTATGGAAACACTAAAACATGATTTTTTTTGCTTCAAAAAAGAAATCATTGTGTAAAACTTACATAGATAATAAAAAAGGATACATATTAGGTATCACCGCATCCTTGACAACCTGGTCTATAAAAATATCACATGATCTAACCTGTCAGATGAATGTTGTAAATAAAAATTAAAAACAATGCCAAAACAGCTATTTCTTGTTATCTTGCCTCACAAAAAGTGTAATATAGAGCAACCAAAAATCATATGTACCCTAAACTAGTACCAACAATACTGCCACCCTATCCCGTAGTTTCTAAAATGGGGCTACTTTTTTGGAGTTTCTACTCTAGGGGTGCATCAGGGGGGCTTCAAATGGGACATGGTGTAAAAAAAAACAGTCCAGCAAAATCTGCCTTCCAAAAACCGTATGGCATTCCTTTCCTTCTGCGCCCTGCCTTGTGCCCGTACAGCTATTTACACTTACATATGGGGTGTTTCTGTAAACTAAAGAATCAGGGCCATAAATATTGAGTTTGGTTTGTCTGTTAACCCTTGCTTTGTAACTGGAAAAAAATTATTAAAATGGAAAATCTGCCAAAACTATTGCCAAAAAATTATTGAAATGCAAAATCTGCCAAAAAAGGGAAATTTTTTAATTGTATCTCTATTTTCCATTAATTCTTGTGGAAACCCTAAAGGGTTAACGACATTTGTAAAATCTGTTTTGAATACCTTGAGGGGTGTAGTTTCTTAGATGGCGTCACTTTTATGGAGTTTCTACTCTAGGGGTGCATCAGGGGGGCTTCAAATGGGACATGGTGTAAAAATAAATCTGCCTTCCAAAAACCGTATGGCATTCCTTTCCTTCTGCGCCCTGCCGTGTGCCCGTACAGTAGTTTGCGACCACATATGGGGTGTTTCTGTAAACTACAGAATCAGGGCCATAAATATTGAGTTTGGTTTGGCTGTTAACCCTTGCTTTGTAACTGGAAAAAAAATTATTGAAATGCAAAATCTGCCAAAAAAGGGAAATTTTTTAATTGTATCTCTATTTTCCATTAATTCTTGTGGAACACCTAAAGGGTTAACAAAGTTTGTAAAATCAGTTTTGAATACCTTGAGGGGTGTAGTTTATATAATGGGGTCATTTTTGGGTGGTTTCAATTATGTAAGCCTCGCAAAGTGACTTCAGACCTGACCCAGGGGGTGACATATTCAATTTTTTTTCTTCAAAGTACAATCCAAGTAAATCCTTCTGTTAGATTCTGTGGGACAAATTTTATTAATTTATTGCTAAAATGGACATTTGCGCCCTGCACTGCATTTTTGATAGTGAAAGAAAATCTGTTAAATCCATCTGTTTAATTGTGGGTGAAAAAATTATTATTTTTTTCCATAAAGTACCTTTGTGGCCTGCACTGTAAATCTGATAGTGAAATAGAATCAGTGAATACAACTGGGACATTGTGGGTAAAAAAAACACTTATTTTTGGCCATAAAGTACCTTTTTTGACCTGCACTGCAAATCTGATAGTGAAATAAAATCAGTAAATCCATCTGTTTAACTGTGGGTGAAAAAATCATATTTGTTTTTCCATAAAGTACCTTTGCGGCCTTTCTGACAGTCCAATACAAGCACTAAATACTGCTGTTATATTGTGGTTTTAAAAATACACGCATTTTGTGCAAAGATACTACATTTGCGACCTTTGCTGCATTTGTGACAGTCCAATACAAGCGTTAAATACTGCTGTTATATTCTGGTTTTTAAAAAATACCCATTTCGTGCAAGATACTACATTTGCAGCCTTTGCTGCATTTCTGACAGTCCAATACAACCAGTCAATACTGCTGTTACATTGTTGGTTGACAAATTAAAAAATTTTGTGACCGTGAAGTAATTGTATTCAATTTGCCTGTCACACTGTTGTGTGACCTCAAGAAATGTTTCCTCTTTATTACACCGGCAGTGCCTTACTGTCACTGAACTTAATTGTTGACTATTGGCGGTTACATTGTCACCTGACATAAACCATCTGTTACACGTGTAAAAGACAACGGACGGCACTCACCAATGCTTGCAGAAAAATTTCCTTTATTCCTGGTAGAGAGCGGACAACATACACAAGTGCACCAGCTGAGTTAGGCGACGGCCGTTTCGCACCTCAGTGCTTCGTCTGGCCCATAATCAGGTAAAACAATTCACCTGCTTTTAAAAGACTCAGGCTATGACGCGATTCTCTCTGCGCCGCACCAGCGGCACGCAATACAGCGCTCACCTGTGCACGTCAGAGAGGATCGCGCCATTGTGAAAAACATATTGCTTAAAAAAGGTACAACATGACCCTTAAATTAATTATACAACTTATTGCTGGGAAGGAACGGGCACTTACAGGAAAACCCCCATATCGATCTTGTCATTCAGGCCTAACGGCCCCATTGCGCCTGCGCGCAAGATCCACTTACTTTCTCTCCTAAGTAGTTCCTTGTGTCTGTCTCCCCCTTGTGGTAGGCAATGTACTATCTCTATTCCTGCGAAACTAAGAACCAGATGGTTACCTGCATGCTCCTTTTTCACATGCTCAATCAGACGTAAGCAGCCTTTTCCCGTTGTGAGTGAATTTATGTGCTCTCTAATCCTCTCCTGGAGACACCTTATTGTTTTTCCTATATAGAACCTGCCGCACTTACACTTTATAAGGTACACCACATACTTGCTTTTGCAGGTGATGAGGGTATTCGCCTTATGTTGGATCCCTCCAAAAGTCAGTGTGTCCCATTGCGGATTGAGCTTACAAAAAGAACAATAGCTGGTGCACTTGTGTATGTTGTCCGCTCTCTACCAGGAATAAAGGAAATTTTTCTGCAAGCATTGGTGAGTGCCGTCCGTTGTCTTTTACACGTGCAAGATTATTGAAGCAGTAACTGCCTGGTTACATGTTGGACAGAGCACCACCGGCAGCAGCGATGTTGCATACATGCTCCCGCTAAGTACCCCGGTGACTATTGTGTCAATATAAGGGATTTATCTCGGTCGAGTGCAGTGCCAGTCTTTCTTTACTACAACCGCTTATAAACCATCTGTTAGTTTGGTGGGTAACCCAAAGAATGAGGAGAGTGTCAAATAAGGGACGTGGCCCTGGTCGTGGTGCTGCTGGTGTTGGTGGAGCTCCTGCTGCAGGTAGAGGACGTGGTCGAGCTATGCCAGCTACACGCACAAGTGAAACATCTTCCTTATGTGCGAGTAGGCGACAGAACATTTAGCGTTATTGGTAGGGCCGAATGCGGCTCTACGAATGGTGAGGCCAGAACAAGTACAGGCGATAGTAGATTGGGTGGCTGACAGTGCCTCCAGTTCTTTCACATTGTCTCCCACACAGTCTCCTGCTGAAAGATCAGAGTTGGCACCTGCAGCCCTTAGCCATCAGTCTTTCACCTCACCCCCTTGCAAATCAGCCAAGTAGTCTGAGTCCCAAGTCATGCAGCAGTCTCTTCTGCTTTTTGATGACTCTGCTAGCAGGGTTTCCCAGGGCCATCCACATAGCCCTGCCCCAGAAGTGGAAGATATTGAGTGGACCGATGCCCAACCACTTATGTTTCAGGATGAGTATATGGGAGGACCACCGCAGCACATCTCGGATAATGACGAAACACAGGTGCCAACTGCTGTGGCTTTCTGCAGTCTGCAGACCGACAAGGAGGACAGGGGTGAAGACTGGGTGGAAGATGATGTGGAGGATGATGAGGTCCTTGACCCCACATGGAATCAAGGTCATGCGAGTGACCTGTGTAGTTCGGAGTAAGAGACGGTGGTCGCACAGAGCCACCAGCACAGCAAAAGAGGGAGCAGGGTGCAAAATCGGAGCAGCCATCCCCTAGACAGTATGCCTGCTACTGTCCACCGCAGCAAGGGACCGAGCACACCAAAGCCATCTCCAAGGAGTTCCCTGGCATGGCAGTTCTTCAGACAATGTGCTGACGACAAGACACGAGTAGTTTGCATGCTGTGCAATCAGAGCCTGAAGCAAGGCATAAACGTTCTAAACCTGAGCACAACCTGGATGACCAGGCATCTAAGTGCAAAGCACGAGCTGCAGTGGAGTAGACACCTCAAAAACCAAGAAAGGTCTCTGGCTCCACCTGCTTCCTCTTCTGCTGCAGTCTCGGCCTCTTCATCCCGCTCTGGAGTGACAGTGCCACCTGCCACCCCGCAAACAGAGGATGTGCCAGCAACGCCACCACCTGGGTCACCAAGCATCTCCACAATGTCCCATGGAAGCGTTCAGCTGTCTATCTACCAAACACTGGAGGAAAAGAGGAAGTACCCTCCTACTCACCCGCGATCCCTGGCTCTGAATGCCAGCATTTCAAAATTCCTGGCTTTTGAAATGCTGTCATTCTGTCTGGTGGAGACGGAGAGTTTTAAAAGCCTTATGGCGGTGGCTGTCCCACAGTACGTTGTTCCCAGCCGCCACTACTTTTCCAGGCGAGCCAAACCTTCCCTGCACAACCAAGTGGGGGACAAAATCAGGTGTGCACTGTGTAACCCCATCTGTGGCAAGGTCCACCTAACTACGGATACGTGGACCAGTAAGCACGGTCAGGAACGTTATATCTCCCAAACAGCACACTAGGTAAATGCAGTGGCGGCTGGGCCTGAGGCGGATAGCAGTTTGGCGCATGTCCTTCCTCCACCGAGGATTGCAGGGCGTTTCTCTTTGCCTCCTGTTTCTTCCTCCTCCTACTCCACTTCCTCATCATCTACCGCCTCCTCATCCGGTCAGCGTAACACCTTCACCACCCTCTTCAGCACAGTCAGGGGTAAACGACAGCAGGCAGTTTTAAAACTTATCTGTTTGGGGGACAAACCCCACACCACGCAGGAGCTGTGGACGGGCAAGGAACAACAGACCGATGAGTGGTTGGTGCCAGTGAGCCTCAAGCCCGGCCTGGTGGTGTGCGATAATGGGTGAAATCTCGTAGCAGCTCTGGGCCTAGCCGGTTTGATGCACATCCCTTGCCTGGCGCATGTGCTGAATTTGGTGGTGTAGAAGTTCCTGAAAAATTACCCCAATTTGTCAGAGCTGCTGCAGAAAGTGCGGGCCGCTGGTGCACGCTTTTGGCATTCTCACCCTGCTGATGCTTGCCTGTCAGCGCTGCAGCGTAACTTTGGACTTCCCACTCACCGACTCATTTGCGATGTGCCCACAAGTTGGAACTCCACCTTGCACATGCTGGCCAGACTTTGCGAGCAGCAGCAGCAGGCAATAGTGGAGTTTCATAACAAGTACAGGCGATAGTAGAGTGGTTGGCTGACAGTGCCTCCAGTTCCTTCACATTGTCTCCGACCCAGTCCACTGCTGAAAGATCAGAGTTGGCACCTACAACCTATGGCCATCTGTCTTTGAACTCACCCCCTTGCAAATCAGGCAAACATTCTGAGCCCTAAGTCATGTAGCAGTCTCTTATGCTTTTGATGACTCTGCTGGCAGGGTTTCGATGTGCCAGGGGTGAAAGAGATAAAGTGCACTGATGCCCAACCACTTGTGTTTCAGGATGAGGACATGGGAAGACCACCGCCGCACGTCTCTGATGATGACGAAATGTAGGCGCCAACTGCTGTGGATTTCTGCAGTCTGCAGACCGACAAGGAGGGCAGGGGTAAAGATTGGGTGGAAGATGATAGGGAGGATGATGAGGTTCTAGACCCCACATGGAATTAAGGTCATGCGAGTGACGTGTGCAGTTTGTAGGAAGAGGCGGTGGTCGCACAGAGGCACCAGCACAGCAAAAGAGGGAGCAGGGTGCAAAAGCGTCTGTTCCATTGGTGGGTGACATTTTGCCATTTTTGTCGTGAATAAACCCCTGCTCTGCATAGGTTACAGGGACCTAAATTTCTAAAAATCGTCTGTTACATTCTCAGGTGATATTTTACCATTTTTGCTGTATACAAAGCCCTGCTCTGCATAGGTGACAGGGACCAAATTTTTGTAAAATTGTCTGTTCAAATGGGGGGTGACATAAACCCAGTTTTGCCGTGAATAAAACCCTGCTCTGCATAGTTGACAGGGACCGAGATTTTTACAAATCTTCTGTTCCATTGGTGGGTGACATTAACCCATTTTTGCTGTTGAAAAACCCCTGCTCTGCATAGGTGACAGTAACTTAAATTTCTAAAATTCGTCTTTATTTGACGTGCACCCCCTCCATTCATTCGATCCTTCCGCTTTAATAACTTGTCCCACATTTCCGCTTGATCACATTTCATCCATTGACCTCCCTTGGATGTGGTATCCCTTTCTCAGGCTCCCTCTCCAGCATGGAACCCTGATTCCCCATTACTCGTGATCACCATGGTAGGTGCATAAAAGAACATCGAAAGTTGATAGGGAAGATATCCAATTGGATCATGAACATCACAGGGACGTGCGACATGGTGGAGCAGCATGTGTGCACACGCCTACACGTACTGACTGATGGGTCTACCCCCTTCAACTTCTGGGTCTCCAAATTGGGCACATGGCCTGAGCTTGCCCTTTACGCCTTGGAGGTGCTGGCCTGCCCTGCAGCCAGTGTATTGTCTGAACGTGTGTTTAGCATGGCAGGAGTGGATTATCAAAGAGAAGCGCAGCCACCTGTCCATAGCCAATGTGGACAAGCTCACGTTCATTAAAATGAACCAGGCAGGGATCCCACAAAACTTGTCCGTACCTTGTGCAGAATAGACATGTATACCGGCCTCACCCAGCCATTGTTGTACTCCAGCGCACTTTCTTTTTGTTTTATTTTTTATATTTTCCAATGTTTTGGGGTCTACCCAAATTTGAACAAAAAAAAATAAAAAATTAAAAAACAGTGTTGGCTATCTCCTCCTCCTCCACCGCCGCTTCCACCTACGCCGCCACATCCACCTCCTCCTCAACCTCCTAATCCATATGGACCACCTCCTCCTAGATCAAGATTGTTATTTAGTATTTTTGCATATTTTATGTTATTTGAAGTCATTTCCCTATCCACATTTGTTTGCATAGCACTTGTCATGCTCGTAACCACGATTTGCTGCCTTTTGCAGCCCTCTAGCCCTTTCCATGTCTTTTTTAGAGCCATTTTAGTGCTCCAAAGTTCGAGACCCCATTGACTTCAATGGGGTTCAGGTTCGGGGTCAAGTTCGGGTCCCGAACTCTAACTTTTTAGTGAAGTTCAGCCGAACCCGTCAAACCCAAACATCCAGATGTCCGCTCAACTCTACTTTTAGGATTTGCATAATATCTAGTGTAGTTTTAGGTCAAGTTTATGCAGAAATATAGAACATTCAGTTCACAAACCTTCAAGCACCACAATATTTTTGTTCAATTGCTTCTCATAACACAATGCTGTTTTTTAAGATGACCTTCCCAACAGTCACAGTTCCAGCACATAGAAAGATTCATATTGTATTAACTCAGGTAGAAACATGCAATTTATAATGACAGTTTGCAAGAATATGCATTTAAAAACTTTACTGTCAGTAAAATAATTGACTGTTGTCATTGGTAACTAAAATTGTTTTATTAAAAAAAAGTTTATTCAAGCCTAGAATAACTAAGTTTCACAATGTCTTGCTTCAGCTCAGAAATAGCATTATAACTTTTCCTAATATTTTTACTACAGTAGATGCTTAAAATAAAGAGTAGTCTGTTCTTTTGGGAAATAAATTATATATTCAGATTTATTTTATTCAAAGCTAGTGTGTCTGTGCTTTCAAGAAGTCCATAACTGCATTTTTCATTGTTCGACTTCGCAAAGACAAAAAAAAAATCTTTACTATACAGTCGTTTAAAAATTAATTGCATTCCTAAATCTTATATTTCTTACAGCAACTTGTTAGTTGTCTTGTAATAGTGCACTGCAGGCTAGAATGGTGTACCCAATGGATTAATCACAAAAAAGTAATAATTCGCTAAAATAAATAGAGGGCTTTTTTGGCATTGTATAAAGCTACTGAATATACAATGTGTACATAAAAAATAAGAGCTGGTAGATTTTCAGCCAACAAATAAATTCATACTGTGACTAGCAAGGGCAAATTATCCAGTCTTTCTTTGCTGGGTCCTACCAGCCAAGCTATGGTGATGCATGGGCTTCACTAGCAGTCAATATCCATTTCAAAAGATGGGCATGCATACTTGATCTGGGTATTGTGCTGCATCAATTTTTATTTCTCTCATAACAGTTCCAACCAAATACTAGCCAGAAGGCCCCCATGGTCCCCAAAGTTAGCCTTAGCGCCTGCCCCAGCACTAATCATAGTCCTGCCAGTACAAGATATAACGCTTTCACTAACCACCACTGAATCCCAATTCATTTCTGCTGCATTCTTCTTGTCCCTGTGCTGATCTACACAGAAGAATGTCTCATGCCGGGGAATTGGGGCTGTCCTACTGAAACTGAACTGCTTGGAGAACATGTTATCTCACACCAAGCTTGAGAAACATACGTTTACATTTCAAATCTCGTCCCTACAGTTTAGTTTTGGCTTACAGTAATCCAACATCTAAGAATGCTTAAAGCGGTTATCCCATCTTAGACAATGGGGGCATATCGCTAGGATATGCCCCCATTGTCTGATAGGTGCGGAACCCGCACCTACAAGGAGAACGGAGTGGAGAAAGTTGAGGAGGGTGCTCTGCGCATGCGCAGCCACCCTCCATTCATTTCTATGGAGCTGCCGAAAATAGTCGAGCGCTGGCTCGGCTATTTCCGTCGACCCCATAGAAATGAATGTGAGCGGTGGCCGTGCATGCGCAGTGTGCTCCCATTCACTTCAATGGGAGAGGCGGGGAGCTGTGCCTGGCGGTGGACGTACCTCGGGAAACCCGGGGTCCTTCAGCCACAACTCTCCCCGACTCCATTCTCCATGTAGGTGCGGATCCCAGAGGTGAGACCCGCACATCTCAGACAATGGGGGCATAGCCTAGCGATATGCCCCCATTGTCTAAGATGGGATAACCCCTTTAATGTCATAAAATATCTAATCAGTTTATTTTTTGTTTAACATATACAATGCTCATATGGGTATTAGAAATAAAAGAAATGAACTAACACATGCAACTGGAAGAAACAACTCCATACACATCACCTATCCAGTACAGCACTTAATGTTATAGATTTTTCTGGAAGACTCCATTTCAAGAGATTTTGCTAATTCATTTATGATGTATGACGATGATAAGCACAGTCAGAGACAGTCAAGATTTATGATTCATCCAGTCAGCTCTTTAAAAATATGTAAAATAAAAGACTCATGTCTAGCATCTGCTAGAGATAAATGATTCACTAATGTGAAAAATCATTATGTCAAAGAAGTGCTTAGTGATATTCTGATTTGGCTAATTAGATATTCGTATGATTCAAGATTTGTTACTTTGTCTACTATATTATGCCACAATTCCTTTAACAGAAAATGCAAGAAATGAATGACATAAAATGGAAAAGATTGTCAACATCTCACAGCCCTACAGGTCTTATTGCTCTAGATCAGGGGTGCACAACCTTTTTTGGTTTGAGGCTTGCATTGTCCTATTTCAAGGGGCCACAAAAAGGGCCGCAAAAAAAATGTTAATTGACACTCGCTTGAATTGGCCTATTACACAGACAGATGCACATTGAATGTGGGTGGAATGATTGATACTGCTGGCGTTCATCTATCATTCGGTTCTATTGATTATCGGCAGTACAACTCTAATTAGACAGGGAGATGTGCAGCTGCTAATCTTTAACCCTGATCAAAGATGCAAATTAGCTGACAAACAAGTGTATCCATGTTATCAGCTGATTGGCAGCACAATTTTATGGGTAGGTTATCAGGAACAAGTATATTGGCCTTAAAGGAAATGTGCCACCAAAAATGTTGTCTGCCAGGTAAAACCAGATAGTAACACACATCTGTTTTTATTTTCTGATTACAAATTTTGTATTTTATTTCCTAAACATGATTATGGGGGCTGACATCTTGCCTCTTGTTCTTAACAGCATTTAGAAAGCATTAAGAAAATTGTTTTATGGCAGCCCCATTGGCCATAGGCGCAATGGTCAGGACAGGACCCTATTGACTTACATGGGAAAGTTTTCTAGGCATGCTCTGTGACCTGTGCAGAGGTCTTTGTACGGGGAAAGACTAGATAAGCTTTGACAATCACCTACTGTGAATGGTGGATCCTGTCTTATCTATACACAGAGATAATATCATTATAGGCAGGATTAGAATGAGTTAATTGCAGTAAAGTAATCTGTACAATCCAAGAAGTGGTAATAAACATTAGACATAGTGGCCAGTGCAAAACCTGCAGGATTTTTGTTTTAGTTTAAATATAAAAAGTGACATGGGAAATTAAAAATAACATCATGAATATTATTTTAAAAAAGTGTTATAAACAGCGGATCATTTTCTGATAACACATTCACTTTAGGCTGGGTTCAGACCTGAGCGTTTTACAGCGCGTTCAAACGCGCTGTAAAACGCTCAACACATGAAAACCAATGCTTCCCTATGGCCCTGGTTCTCACTTGAGCGTTTTACAGCGCGTTTGAACGCGCTGAAAAACGCCCTACGCTCAAACAAGTTCTTGAGCTTCTTTGGGGCGTTTTGACGCGCGTTTGTGGCCATAGGACACTGCAGTCAATCACACAAACGCGCGTCAAACGCGCGTTTACTATTGCAAAAAACGCACATAAAAACGCGCGACAAAAACGCGCGTTAAACGCGCATATACAATGCGCTCAGGTCTGAACCCAGCCTTAAGGCTGGGTTCAGACCTGAGCGTATTTGATATGCGCGTTTAACGCGCGTTTTTGTCGCGCGTTTTTATGTGCGTTTTTTGCAATAGTAAACGCGCGTTTGACGCGCGTTTGTGTGATTGACTGCAGTGTCCTATGGCCACAAACGCGCGTCAAAACGCCCCAAAGAAGCTCAAGAACTTGCGTTCAAACGCGCTGTAAAACGCTCAAGTGAGAACCAGGGCCATAGGGAAGCATTGGTTTTCATGTGTTGAGCGTTTTACAGCGCGTTTGAACGCGCTGTAAAACGCTCAAGTGTGAACCCAGCCTAAAGGATTGTGCCACTAATATAAATATATACTGTTATATCACTTTCCCCAAATACCACCATTTATTTTTTTTAAAACTGCCTTATGCTGTAGTTCTTAGCCTACCAGCCTGCCACACTGCGGCAAATCTATTTGGTGTTGGTTATGTCCTGTATTAGAGCTTTGTAATGTAGGATGTAGGAAACATCACTGGTAAAAACAAGGGGCATGGTTAGTGTCACATGATCTTCTGATGTCAGGACACATCTCATTGCCCTGGTATGAAGGGTCAGCAGACACATGACAAACCAGGAAATATGATTCAAGTATGAAGGTGTAAGAGAAAATTGGAAATGATATAAACTTGAAAAAAGTAACCAAGGAGGAATTAGAACAAGAGTAACTGATGAAAATACTTTACAGTAAAAAGTAGTTTATGGCACTACCCCTTTCATTTGTGACATTTTGTTCCCTGCCACTCTGCCTCTTCTTCATAAATGAGCGCTTTTCTTCACTGCAGAGGACGGCACTCGGTTATTTTAACCTTCTATCCCTCAATTCTAGCTTATATCTGTGCAAGAGGTTCCATGAAACAACCAATAACAACTCAATGGTTAACCCTTTAATGATTAGGTGGTTTATCAGTTGTAAACTTGTATTATTTGTGGGACTATCAAAATTATTTTTGCAACTCTTTTCAATATTTTTTTCAATATTTAAATATGTTTGTAGCATTTTTTTCTTTTCTTTTTTAGTTTTACTTGTTTTACTTGGGGAAAGCTGCAAAACTTAAGTAAACTTAAGTATTATTTTTTTTCAATCTATAGCTCTTCATTCATTAACCCCTTAAGGGTACGGCCATATTTTTTTGCAAATCTGACCGGTGTCACTTTATGTGGTGATAACTTTTACTTATACAGGCCATTCTGAGATTGTTTTTTCATCACATATTGTACTTCATGACACTGGTAAAATGAAGTAAAAAAAATTCATTTTTATTTATAAAAAAATACAAAATTTACCAAAATTTTAGAAAAATTAGCAAATTTCCAAGTTTCAATTTCTCTACTTCTATAATACATAGTAATACCTCCAAAAATAGTTATTACTTTACATTCCCCATATGTCTACTTCATGTTTGGATCATTTTGGGAATGCCATTTTAGTTTTTGGGGACGTTACAAGGCTTAGAAATTTAGAAGCAAATCTTGAAAATTTTCAGAAATTTTTAAAAACCCAATTTTTAGGGACCAGTTCAGGTCTGAAGTCACTTTGTGAGGCTTACATAATAGAAACCACCCAAAAATGACCCCATTCTAGAAACTACACCCCTCAAGGTATTCAAAACTGATTTTACAAACATCATTAACCCTTTATGTGTTCCACAAGAGTAATTGGCAAATGGAGATGAAATTTCAGAATTTAAATTTTTTGCCAAATTTTCAATTTTAATCAATTTTTTCCACTAGCAAAGCAAGGGTTAACAGCCAAATATAACTCTATATTTATTGCCCTGACTCTGTAGTTTACAGAAACACCCGTTATGTGGTCGTACACTACTGTACGGCCAAACAGCAGGGAGTAGAGGGAAAGGAGCGCCGTGTGGTTTTTGGAAGGCAGATTTTGATGGACTGGTTTATTTAGACCATGTCCCATTTGAAGCCCCCCTGATGCACCCCTACAGTAGAAATTCCCTAAAAGTGACCCCATTTTGGAAGCTACTATACCCCTCATGGTATTCAAAACTGATCTTACAAACTATGTTAACCTTTAGGTGCTCCACAAGAGTTATTGGCAAATGGAGATGAAATTTCAGAATTTAAATTTTTTGCCAAATTTTAAATTTTAATTAAAAAAATTCCACTAACAAAGCAAGGGTTAACAGCTAAACAAAACTCTATATTTATTGCCCTGACTCTGTGGTTTACGGAAACACACCATATGTGGTTGTACACTACTGTACGGCCACACGGCAGGCATAGAGGGAAAGGAGCGCCGTGTGGTTTTTGGAAGGCAGATTTTGATGGACTGGTTTATTTAGACCATGTCCCATTTGAAGCCCCACTGATGCACCCCTACAGTAGAAATTCCCTAAAAGTGACCCCATTTTGGAAGCTACTATACCCCTCATAGTATTCAAAACTGATCTTTCAAACTATGTTAACCTTTAGGTGCTCCACAAGAGTTATTGGCAAATGGAGATGAAATTTCAGAATTAAAATTTTTTGACAAATTTTCCATTTTAATAAATTTTTTCCACTAACAAAGCAAGGGTTAACAGCTAAACAAAACTCTATATTTATTGCCCTGACTCTGTGGTTTACGGAAACACACCATATGTGGTCGTACACTACTGTACGGCCACACGGCAGGGCATAGAGGGAAAGGAGCGCCGTGTGGTTTTTGGAAAGCAGATTTTGATGGACTGGTTTATTTACACCATGTCCTATTTGAAGCCCCCCTGATGCACCCCTAATAGTAGAAACTCCATAAAAGTGATCCCATTTTGGAAACTACTACACCCCTCATGGTATTCAAAACTGATCTTACAAACTATGTTAACCCTTTAGGTGCTCCACAAGAGTTATTGGCAAATGGAGATGAAATTTCAGAATTAAAATTTTTTGCCAAATTTTCCATTTTAATCCATTTTTTCCACTAACAAAGCAAGGGTTAACAGCTAAACAAACTCTATATTTATTGCCCTGACTCTGCGGTTTACAGAAACACCCCATATGTGGTCGTACACTACTGTATGGCCACACGGCAGGGCATAGAGGGAAAGGAGCGCCGTGTGGTTTTTGGAAGGCAGATTTTGATGGACTGGCTTATTTACACCATGTTCCATTTGAAGCCCCCCTGATGCACCCCTACAGTAGAAACTCCCTAAAAATGACCCCATTTTGGAAACTACGGGATAAGGTGGCGGTTTTGCTGTTATTATTTTAAGGGTACATATGATTTTTAGTTGCTATATTACATTTTTGTGAGGTAAGGTTACCAAAAATAGAAATTGAGAAATTTCATCTCCATTTGCCATAAACTGTTGAGGAACGTCTAAAGGGTTAATAAAGTTTGTAAAAACAGTTTTGCATACTTTGAGGGGTGTAGTTTCTTAGATGGGGTCACTTTTATGGAGTTTCTACTCTAGGGGTGCATCAGGGGTTCTTTAAATGGGACATGGTGTAAAAAAAAAAGGCCATCAAAATCTGCCTTCCAGAAACTATATGTTGTTCCTTTCCTTTTGCGCCCTGCCGTTTGGTCATACAGCAGTTTACGACCACAAAAGAGGCGTTTCTGTAAACTGCAGAATCAGAGTAATAAATATTAAGTTTTGTTTGACTGTTAACCCTTGCTTTGTTACCGTAAGAAATGGATTAAAATGGAAAATGTGGCAAAAATAGCTGTTTTGTCACTGTTTAGAATTTTTTTTTGGGACCATGTTAATCTGGGTGGTTAGGTCATGGGGTTTTATTGGCACTATTTTGGGGGCTATATGACTTTTTGATCGCTTGCTATTACACTTTTTGTTATGTAAGGTGACAAAAAAATACCTTTTTTTTTGCACCTTTTTTATTTTTATTTTTTCACCGTGTTAATGTGGGGGGTTAGGTCATTAGGTATTTTTATAGAGGAGATTCTTACGGATGTGGCGATACCTAATATGTCAACTTTTTTACATTTATTTATGTTTTACACTATATTATCCTTTTGTAAACAAAAAAAATAACATTTTAGTATCTCCATAGTCTGAGTCAGTTTTTATTTTTTATTTTTGCCGATTATCTTAGGTAGGGGCTAATTTTTTGCGGGATGAGGGGATGGTTTAATTGGCACTATTTTGGGGGCTATATGACTTTTTGATAGCTTGCTATTTAACTTTTTGTTATGTAAGGTGACAAAAAATACCTTTTTTTTGCACAGTTTTTTTTTTTTTTTACCGTGTTTATCTGAGGGGTTAGGTCATGGGGTATTTTTATAGAGGAGATTCTTATGGACGTGGCGATACCTAATATGTCAACTTTTTAAATTTATTTTAGTTTTACAAAATATCATTTTTAAAAAAAAAAATCTTTTGGGGTGTCTCAAGTCTGAGAACCATAGTTTTTTTTCGATAGTCAGTGGCTAAATTGGGGAAGGGGATTATAAATTTAGTACTCCATGGAAGTGTGGTACTCCCTGAAGCAACCAATAATGCAGAGGCCCGGTTGATTGGGACACGTCACACTGAGTGGTGGTGTCCTTTCGTATCCCCCTCCTGTGAAACACTCTGCACATTTTTTGAGTCTGTCCCTTCTTTCCAGTATGGGGGACCACACCTGGAAAGTGTTGGCTAGGGACGATCCGGGAGCCACCAGCTCCCAAGGTACTCCGGCCTGCTCTTTCCCGGTCAGAAAAGATCAGGGCCTTGAGGACTGCCTCACAGAACTGCAGGAATCTACCTGTG